>NC_052058.2:156408590-156715018 GCF_903992535.2 Arvicola amphibius
TCTCAATGCATACAAATAGAAATGTCCGAGTGTAAATAAACAATCTAGTGTCCCTAGAAAAAGCAGAAACAGACTTTGATGGGACATCCTAGCTAGTTTTAGCTCACCAGGATGAAAGAAGTTAATAGTGCGAATAGGCAATGATTTAATTTGAAAGGGCCAAATTTGACTTATAAGGAAGATGAAGGGGATAAAACTTTGAAGTGACAAAATGAGAATCAAGACCTTAAAAGCAGTGTTGATGATGGCAAAGCCAATAAGCAGACTGTGATCCAAAAGAAAGACTAATGCAATTGTATCACCGAGTGATGTTGCATACAGAACAAGTATCAGTCAACATAATCATGACACATGAAAAGCGAATAGTAAATGAACAAAGGCAGATGTAAGAATATTCACTTCTAACAAGAAGTAGTTCAAGCACAAATATATTAGAACAGTCCAAATGGATGTTTTCGTGGGTAAAAGAGTTAGAAGATAACATAATCCTTAGCCGGCATGTGATTATCACTATGCTTCAAAATTCAGAAAACAAAAAAAATAGAATGAAAAGAATTTCACAATTGCGATTGTTACCATACATTACTAAAAAAAAAAAAAAAAAAAGAAATGTCAAAAGCCAAAGGAATAAAATGAAATAGAAAATGAGAAAAATCAATCAAGTAACCAAACCAGCAAGAATAACTAAAGATATTCAACTGAAGATTCGTATTTCTCTCAAAAAAAAAAATTATACGTTCACATAGATTTTTTTTTTTTTACTAAAATCACAACCTACTAGAAATGAACACTACCAGGCTGATCATGGTAGTGGCACATAGCTGTAATTCCATTATCATGGAATAGGAAAAGTAGGAAGAACTGAAGGTTAAGGCAATTTTAGGAAACTTAGTGAGAACCTATCTCAAAAGTGAAAGCTAAATTAATAAAAACCTTCAGTCAAGGGCTCTGCACATTGTAGATTAGCTGAAGAGCCTTCTAAAGAATGCAGATTTTACCTAAAGCTATTTAATTGAAGATGATGAATTATAAACAGAAAATATAATACAATTACTGTTGATTAAATAAAAAGTAGTAAAGTGAAGCAAAATGCAAGAAATCATTTAAAGGTATCATTAACACCAGCCTTTTCATTTGAAAGGACAAAGTACATGAGAAAGAATTCCTTGGATGTAATAAAGTAAAAGAATCAAAGCACAAAAGCTGGTAACGAACAGATAGAGGTAGAGCAGAGAGAAGGAGGGGAAACTAATAGGTAACATTCCATTCTAATGAATAAGTGTTGGGAGCAGTGAGACCCCAGATCCTGAATTTCTTGTAATCCCCTGATCTGAGTGCCTACAGCTGCTCTGAGCATGAGTCCTTCAGGAGTTCCTGATGGCAGGAGAGTGGTTTCTAGTGGTTTTGGCTGGGGCGTGGCTATCTCTATATAATCTGCCCCTGAACACAATAAAGGGGGCATTCTTGTGGAATTCAAGGATAACCTGTGTCGTCGTCTCTCTGTGTGTGTGTCTGTGTATTTTAACCTCCAGCCCCTTGCTCGAAGCTTGGTAACAGGGTTCAAGCGCACCGAACGCAGACACGGGGGCGCGGTGCGCGGCAAATAAGAACATGGAGATGAATTTAAACAGTACTTAAAAAACACAAATTATGAAAATAAAACAAAAAGATAAAACACGATAGTAATAGTAGAATTTCATGAAAGTCAATTTTAAATTACCTTACTTTAAAAACCACAATTCTAATCCTGTAAAAGTAAAATTTGCCAAACATATAAGTGCAGAGTGTGGGGAAGACATAGAGATATCTACTGCATTTTCCTGAGGCTTTCATAACTTTGCTATAAAAATAAATATGAAATTAAAATAAAATTAAAATGTAGTCTAATAAACATAGATTTATTTTTAAATTGGAAATATTTACATATTAATTTATAAAATTTTGAACAAGGTTTATTATCGTGAGCTTTCAAGTAAATAAAATGTCATATTCCAAAATTAAGTAGACCCTAAGTCTATGCAATTCAGTGAACTTCTATACACTTAGAATAGGTATTCAGTACAAAAATAATTGAGCTGTAACATCAAATTTTACATTTTCAGTAGCAAATATACCATATGTATTTATCCATCATCAAACAAAAATATCATGATAGAATTAGAGTTAGATTTTTATCATCTTTTATGATTCATGTCCATTACCTAATACTGTCCTTCAGATTGTGAGATTGAATAAATAGTAATACTTCATGAAGCAGTACAGTTTTTCCTGGGAGTTTAAATAGTCAATATTAGAAAACCTATCACTAACTACATCGTTGGCATGTTAAAAAGAAAGCATGATGTGTATAAAAACATAAAGAATGCCCTTAATTTAAAACTTCCAATCCTAGGATTGAGCTACATCCAATTTGGCTAAATAGGTCCCATGGGAATTCCCAAATAAGCAAGGCTGGTTGCGCAACTATAGGTTGCTCTCTTGAAACAGACATCAAGTCCCCATTGCTGGAGACAACACCTACACAATTCACTGAACACAGAGAAGTCAGTCTGATATTTATCTACATGGAGCCTTCAGCCCTACATTCTAGAGTCTTTGGTACAAGAAGGTATTCAGCAATGGCGGCACAAACAAAGCAGTAAGCAACCAATGCCTGATTTGACTTAAGGTCTACTCAACAAGATAAAACCTATAACCAACACTGTTTGGGTGACCAAGAACCTGAGACTGTATAGCCCAGAGACCAAGGGTAAAATCAAATCCCACTGTTCTTAAAAGTAAAAAAAGGTGATAATAAAATGACTCATAATGACATTCTGCTATACTCATAGATGAGTGCCTTACTTAGGCATCATCAGAGAAACTTTCTCCTGAAGCAGATAGGAACAAGCAGAGACCAAAAGCCAGATAATATATACAGAATGAGAGACTTTGAAACCCTCAGTCCTAAATGGGATATCTCCATCAAATCCCTCCCCTCAGAGTTCAAAGAAACCTCATTTTATAGAGGCAAACAGAGTGTAAGAGTAAGAGGGGATGGAGGTCACCAAGGAATCAAGGCCTCTAAATCAACACGATCAAAGTCCCTACAAACTCACAGATACTGAAACAGCGTGTGAAGGGCATGCATGGGTCTGTACCAGGCCCTCCGTTTATATATTATGGTTTCTAGCTTACGTTGTTTAGGGGATTCCTGAGTGTGTGAAAAAATATGTCTATTTCTTGTGCATTATCTTGGGATCTTTTCCTTTCTGTTTATTGGTTTGTTTGGTTGGTTTTTGTTTTATCTTTTATATTATTATATTATATTTAGAAGCCTGTTTTCTAATGAGAGTTACAGAGGATTAGATCTAGAAGGGAGAGGAGGTAGGGAAAAACTGGAAGAGGTTTTGTGAAATTATACATCATTAGAAATATAATTCACTCACTAAATGTTGAAACCTATTTTTCCTCATGACCTCTATTTTAGTTCTAAATCACTGAACTTTATAATAGTAGCACAAGTTTCAAATGTTATCTTCCTAGAGAGAAACGATTTTGCAAGTGAGAAAGGCAACTTTTGTGTGGTAGATGAGACAATCCTAAATTATAGAAACATTGATGCTATCTGGGTGTGGTGAACACACCTGCAGGCTCAGCTACTCAGAAGGCTGAGGAGAAGAATCTGTCACCCAAATCCAGGAGTTATAGGTTGACACGAGGAACATAACAAAATCCTGCCTCAGAAACCAAAGCAAAAAAAAAAAAAAAAAAAAAAAAAAAAAAAAAAAAAAAACCTCAATCATCACACTGGCTCAAAAGCAAAACCTGAAGCCAGTTTTACTAATTTTTTTTGCTTGCTATATTAAGTATTAAGCAAGCAATTCACGGTTACAACACCCTTTCAACCTGTCTTTCTCCAAAGGTGTGGCATAGTTGGCAGAGCAATTGGCATTCCAAATGTTCTTATATTCCAAAGATCCAACAACCATTCCCATTCTGGCATGCCATAACATGTGAGGACTGACCAGTTTGCTTTCTTCTAGAATAGCTTATGGTTGAATTGAAGCCTCATTCCTTCACCATTCACAACATATGAAGATGTTACAGCAAAACTTTCTTTACTTGTGCTGACTGGTAGAGTAGTAGTTTTTCTCTCAAGAGAACTCGGAGTCCCAAGCCGTGGATGTGACATCACATGGAGGGCAAGAACTGTAGAAAGAGTTAATAGATGCCCAAATCAGTTGTGGGGTTGTTTACATAAGTTTCCCAGAGAGGATGATAATGGATTATTTGAGATTATTAGCTGAGAACACAGTGCACATAAATACACAAAAGTGAAGTTTAATCATCTCTATACGCATCGTGGGGTTGGTAAGATTGAAGTACAGAATTCTTACGAGGAAGTATCAGGAAAATGGCTAAGGAAGTAAAAAAAGAAGAGGAAAATGAAAAACAAAAGCAAAGGCCAATAATATTAGTTATCCAAAAGTGCCTAGACTTTATGTTAGAGGTATAAGGGGTGATTGTAGAGTTTATGGAGTACGTTACAACAAGCCGACTTTTATTTATTAAAGCTTGACTCAGATGGAGTGAAAATAATGAGCATGGCGAAGAAGAAAGGAGGAAAGAAAGAAAGAATAAAAGAAAAAGGAAGAAGCACCCAGACCAGGGCAGATGGTGATCGCATCGAGGAATAATGAGAGCAATGAAGATACAGATGGTGAAGCTGTGTGTTCAGGACATGCTCGGGAAGAGGGGATTGATATAAATGAGACACTATATCCACACAGTAAGAAAGATAGAGAGCTCTAGAATGTCATCCAGGTGTCTGGTACAGATCAGAGAGTAGCAACAGTGCATTGCAAAAAAACATTGCTACTGTCGGGAAAGCAGCTCTGGGATGATTTCTGCCTTAGATACAACGCATAGTGAAGACTGCTGAACATACTGTCCAGTCAAGTGTCTTCAATAGGCAGTGAATGATCAGCTTCAGGCTCAAGAGAGAGGAAAAGACAAGTTAGTTTCAATGGGAAACCTCACACCCGAAATGCTTACTTGAAAAGTGTTAGTGGAAGCAGTATATACAAGCTCATAGCAAGGTTAGATCACTAACTGGAGATGAGCAGAGACTTGTAACAGTGGGAAACACCTGGCAAAGTGCTTCCCCAACAGGACAAGGTATCTGAAAGATGCTCCAGTCTTTGGAGTTGAGAGATAGTTAACACTCTCTTTCTTCATAGCTGCCTACACATCTGCCAAGAACAATGACGGTTTTCTTTATAGAAACAATAAGCAAGAAGGAGCAGCCACCCCGCTAATCATGCACCCCACACATCAACCTAAGGAGACTATCCACTTTCAAACATTAAAGAGTTATTGGTTATTTTTGTAACCCCATCTTCCTCACAACTAACACAATCGATTAAACTTGTATATCACTAAAAGTAAAACAGAGCACACAGGTCTCCTGTCAAAGGCTATTATTACAAAATTTCTTCAACTGCCATGTACTTAACAACTAAAATTATGAAGACAATATATGGAACCAGAAATAAGTAGACATAACTTAAGGCATTCGCTGTATATAAATTGATATTAATCACTTAGCACTGTACTTGGCAATACAGTGTCTAAGCTATATTAGTTTTTCTTAGTTCTATTTTCATTAAAGATGAGGTTTCAGGAGTCCTACTGACTTGCCCAGTGCTACAGTAGTTCATGCAAGAGCCAGGACCAACAGAAAAAGATAGAATTAAGCGTGTCATATGTGCCAGCAGCTAGATATATAACCTATACAATGCCACATATTCTAAATAAAAGCTCATGAATTAGACATGACACACTTTTCAGTTCTGTTCAAGGGTTTTCTACTCCAGCACACTACTTCTTTTAGGTCTGAACCCTCTGCTTGTTCAGTATATAATTATACTAGCTTCTGATGGCGGAAAAAGGCCAGTGACATTCAAATCAAGTTTGCCCTCATTCTGTGGCCTCTATGCTGCTTACCATCCTGACATGTGGTTTAAAACTGTAAATAGATAAGAATCCAGAGAAACAGAACACAGCAATTAGCAGACCAAGGACAGTATGCCACCCAGGTCTGAATGGTTTAAAAGATTAGAATTAGAACAGGAAAATTCTCTTATCCAATTTAGTTCCTGGAGAGAGTAATAGAGCATGATCCTAAGTGAACTCTCACTAACTAACTAACAACTAACTAACTTGATAGATAGATAGATGATAGATAGATAGATAGATAGATAGATAGATAGATAGATAGATGATAGATAGATAGATGATAGATAGATAGATGATAGAGAGATAGAGAGATAGAGAGAGAGATAGATAGATAGAGAGAGATAGATAGATAGATAGATAGATAGATAGATAGATAGATAGATAGATGATGGATGGCTAGATAGATGATGGACAGACAGACAGACAGACAGACAGACAGACAGACAGACAGATAGATAATACTATCATGTGCTGATGCAGATGCCAACTTGGAAATGTTCTTAGGAAAGAAGTGAGATGTATGTTTCATCTTTTCTCTCAGCGCTGTCTGGAAAGAAGTCTGGCACACTTGTGACCAAGAAAACTCACCAATGGGAATATAGCCATTACTGACTTCATCCATGTGGATTATAAACTTAAAATCGATGGCAGATGGGCAAACAGATGGGCAAGACTTCATGGGATACTGCCTACAAGATAAAGGTCCTCTTCCATGCTTAAAACTTTCTCATTGTAGTGGCATTTCATTTGTATTTTAATAAATAAAGATTGCCTGAGGACCAGAAAAGTAAAACACTGGCCAGCCTCACAGACGAGACATCAATGACACACACAGTTAATCCCAGTAGCCACTCTAGCTTGCCACAGAAAGCAGGCAGTAGTGGATCATGCCCTTACTCCCAGAACTAGAGAGGCTTATAAAATGGAAGGAGAGAGTCTATTCTCAGTCTCAGTCTCATTCTGAGATACCTGGAGGCAGGATCGCCATTTCAGACTGAGGTGGATGTAAGAGCCAGTGGTTGGCTGTTTTGCTTTTCTGACCTTCAGGTTGAGCCCCAATTTCTGTCTCTGAGTTTTTATTAATCATGCTTCATTTTGCCCCACGAGAGGTCTTTTTTATTAACGCATTTAAACTCAATCTTAACATCACATCCTTTGCTGCTGAGGATAGATATTTAAAGCACCTAAGGGACATTCATTAAGAGAACTAAGAATCATGCACCTCTCTGACCCAGGCAAAGAACTCAACATAAAATCCCCTTGCCATCTCCATGACAACCGTACCTAGATGGAGAACTCACAGCCAGGTAAAAGGAAGAAAGGCTTAATGGATCACTAGTTTACATCTCTGGATCATGGTTTTCATTGGAACAGGGTTTGTGACTGCTAGCTAAAATTCTTGATTCAAAAAATAAAATAATAAAATAGAGTAATCCAAGTTTTCTAGAAAATTTATGTAGGAAAGTTCCCTAAAAATCAGAGAATCTAGCATATCCCCAGGTCAAAAAGTCTCAGAATCTTCCCTCACTAGATGCCATTCTCTGCAGGATGAGTGAGTCCTACTCATGAGTTTTTATTATTAATATTACTATTTATAGTTCTACACTGAATAAGGTATGTATTAGCTTTTTGATTGGTATGTGGTCCTACAATAGTGTTCACCCTAGAATCCTTAAACTTAAACTGGGTTCTCTTAAATTACAAATAGAGGGGCTACATTCATGGCCCCCAGTTCCCCTTCTTTTTCATATGTGGATAACAAAGCTAAAGTTTGTCCATTCCTTAGAGAAACACTGTCGTATGCACCACCTGTCATCGCCCCTCACCCTGTGTCTATGTCCTCACAGAACAGTACCAGCCAATATTGGGAGCAGTGAGACCCCAGATCCTGAATTTCTTGTAATCCCCTGATCTGAGTGCCTACAGCTGCTCTGAGCACGAGACCTTCAGGAGTTCCTGATGGCAGGAGAGTGGTTTCTGGTGGGTTTGGCTGGGGCGTGGCTATCTCTATATAATCTGCCCCTGAACACAATAAAGGGGGCATTCTTGGGGAATTCAAGGATGACCCGTGCCGCTGTCTCTCTGTCTGTGTGTGTCTGTGTATTTTAACCTGCAGCCCCTTGCTTGAATCTCGTGAACTGGGTGCCAGAGCACCGAACGCAGACACGGGGGCCCAGTGCGCGGCAAGCCAACAGTTGCTTTGCTTACATAGGTTGGAGCATGAGAAAATAGTGTGACAACAGACACAATCTTGTCTGAATCAATATTATGTTGACAGCAAATCAAAAGGCTAACAGTGACTTCAGCAGACTGAAGTTAAAATTCAAATTCTGTCAGCAACTATCTATGAGATCTGAGACCAAGTAATTTAATTTCCCTCAGTGCTTCTTTTTCTACATAAAGGGCAGGAGAGGGTAATTTCACATATCCCATATCACTATTCCCTAGAGGATAAAAACATTTTTATACGTACACAAGTTCCATTGTTAAAACAAAAAAAACACCTCTAAAACATGTCATTAATTGTTTTATTAGATATCCAATATCAAAACGTTTCTTTATAATCTGCTATCAAATTGATCTCATTCAGTTAAACTGAACCACTGTTGTCTTTGCATTGGCTCTTTTAAGATTTTTTTCATTCTTTATTTCTTCCTTCCTACCTTCCTTCCTCTCTTTCTCACACAAAGTCTCATTCTGGTACTCAGATTGGCATAAATCTTACTGCGTAGCTAGCCTCAAAATCAGAGCAGGGCCCCTGCCTTTCAGCCTTTCATCTAGAATGTCAGGATCACAGGTGTGTTCTGACATGGACATCCAGGGATAACTTGTTTTGTTCTTCCAAAAATATTTTAATTTATTTACATTATTTTAAGTGCATGAGTGTTTTACCTGAATGTTTATGTGTGCATCCCTGAGAAAGTAAAAAGGTGTTGGATGCCCAGAAACTAGAGATATTAAGTTCTGGATGATTGTGAGCCACTATATAAGTGCTGGAGCCAAATTTAGGTTCTTTGGAAGAGCAACAAGTGGTCTTAACCACTGAGTCATCACCCTACCCAAGCACAGCCTTTTCTTTTCTCTAAATTTGCTTGCCCTCCTGTGGGTCATTATAAATACAATTTCCAGAATATTTTCTTTAAAATGACATCAAATCATGCCATACTCATTTGCTAAAATCCTTTTACAACTTTTTCTAATGCTAGACACTAAAGATCTAAAATAGCAAAATTGCCGTCGAGATAATTTTCTTTCAGTTTATCTCACTAAGGAAGCAGAATGCAATGGCCAACACCAGCCCTGATCTCTGAAAGTAATAATGAAGCAACGTCTATGTCCATCTCTATCTTTCCACAAGAATTCTACTAATCTGAAACAATTTACCTACTTGCTGATGTCCCCTTGGATCCTTATAAGACAAGACTTTAGACCAGGTTCTTGAAGTTTAAGAAAACAATATTTCAGTGTAGGAACTTATGTGGAATTCTCCAAATCCTGGGGAAATTACATGACCCTCAACTCAAGGGAGGAGGCTTCAGGAGTTTCTGATCCAAGAGAAGCAAAGAAAGTGCTTTGCATAAGAATCTGTACCTAGGCACACATTGATCCCTTCACCTGTACTGCAATTTCTTATCTGTTGCTTGTTAAAACCATTTGTCACCACTTTCCTGGGTTATTAAATTATCCTCCCAAATTCAGTGTTTTTTTTTTTCTCCCATATCTTAAGTAACTAGGTTTGTCTGCTAAGTACTAAAAGGTTGGCACATCCTTGAATTAAAGAACTCTCTGAGCCAGGAAGAATTGAGTGTTTTATAGTTTTAGGGCTTGAATGGAGAAGGGAAGCAATGCAGTTCCCTGCATGGAAAAGCATCCTGACAAAGATTCTAGGCTCTTCTTTCTCCCTACCTCTTTCCTACTACCTCTCACTTCAGGGCACTGACTGCGTTCATTCATCAGTTCGGAGGCCTTAGACTAAAACAGTTATCACCAGAGAACTTGTGGATATTAATGTCAGCAGAAACTTGGTGAGGATGCTTTCCATACAGAGATTGCAATGTTGTATCTCTGGAAGCCCCAAAGAATTCATATCAAGTACATCTTGACAAGCAACTAGGTGTCATATTAAACATGCAGAATATTTTGTAATAACTGACTCAGCTGCTAATTTCTATGATTTTGGGTTTGAGACATGAGTCTTATAAAGCCCAGGTTGATTACAAGTGCAATGTCATTGAAGCTGACGTTGAACTTCTAAGTACTGAGATAAAGAAGATGGGAGCTTAAAATTATAAAGGAAAAATACAGAAGAAAGAAAAATTAAATGTAGAAAGCATGACCGCAGCATCCTCCAGGATGGAAAACAGCCTAGCTAGAAAATTCATTTTCTATGCTAGCATCATTTTGTTTTCCTTATTTTGCCATTATGTTTACTAATACTTCTGGGATGTAAATATAAATAACTCTCAGGAAAAAGATGTGTGAGCAGAACATTATGGTGTTCTTGCCTTTAGAAATAATCTCTCAGTGTAAATTAATAAATCAACAACCTAATGACTGTACATTAACCTCTGCATTCTTATTTGCTGTGAATTTGGTCTAGGAGACACAACCATTACCTTTATATCAAGAAAATCAAGTTTCTGAATTTGCAAATTTTCAGGCTTTGAAAGTACCAAGTATCTGCCACTAAAGACTTACGCATTAGTAGCTAGTAATAGCCCATGGACTTTTCTTGTTATTATGTAACTGATATATGAGAAATAAGTTGTGACTGGTACTACATAAATCTGACTGAAGATAAAAAAAATGATGTCAAATTTATAAATTATGGACCACAAGTGGGATTTAAAACCCATAAAGTCAAAGTAGCTTGAAGAATAATTCCATTTTCATTTTACATATTCACTTATATTCAACCTTACTAATAAAATAAGGAAGGTTCATCTTGGCAGCGTCTCCATCTTCAGGTGTCACCAATCATAATATATCCTTAGTGATATTATTAATAGAAAACTTCTTCATAGCTCACCAGGGCCTGAAATATAAAGTCTGAGCTCTGCTGAAGGAGACACTCACAACCATAACTCAACACAAGGCTTAGCACTTCAGCTGACTTTTCCCGATGCACAAATATTGCCTCCCTACTTCCTGATAGTTCTCTGTGTTCTTCTGCCTACAAGGAAAACATGTGCTTATTTACTCCAATAACTTACAGTCAATACTATTTCAAAATCTTCACGTTAGAGAAGAAAGAATAGGAAGTCTTAACATACAAACTGCCAAGAACCATGCATGCTACTATCATAAATACAGCTAATGATTTAACCTGCAAAATACTGTAACATTGGTATTATATCCATTTGTTGAAAGATGTAAATAACTGTTTTCTGACATCAAAGAAAGTATTCAAAAACAGTCTGTTTAATTCTCCCGTTTATATTGAATCAATCAAGTCTAACATAACCAGTAATTCTGACAAGAATAGCCATTCTGCAGTTTTCACAATGCCTAACTTCAAAATAAACTACATAGCCATAGTAACAAAAGCAGACAGGTATTTTTAGAAAAAAGAGACATGTGAACCAATGGAATTAGTCATAAAATCCATAAGATAAATCGATATAACTACAGTTTTCTTGTTCTTGACAGACATTTAAAAAGTCCAGCCTCGGTAAACACACAGGGAACAAATGACTCCTGAATACAGTGATTGGTTTTGGGCATTCATCTGTTGCTATACAACATCATGGTCCTGTGCCACAAGGAGACTTATCCTTGCTCATAGATTTGCTTTTGAAATTCTACATTTTTCTAGTACACCTAAGTTATAAATAATTTTCTATGCAATAAATCTTTCCTTAAAAACTAGGTAATAAATTTAAAGTACAAATACATATGTGTGTTAGAGAAATATAAATATATCATAAATGTTTAATTATACAGATCTATTTATATTATTATATATTAATACAAGCACATATATATTTATAATATATTTATATGATATAAACATATTAATGTATGTCATAATGTATAATGATATAGATACATGATATAAATATATTGCATAAATATTATTTTATGTTAGAGCCTTTGTTAGAAATGATGGCTAAGAAACTGGACATCACTATATAGAAGGCCAAGGCCAGACCTCAATCTCTCACCAAATACAAACTTAACTTGATTTTATCAAAGGCCGTTTTGAAATACCTGAAAGTTGAAAACTACTGGAGGAAACACTACAAGATAGAGACACAGACAGCAATTTCCTAAATTTCCAGTAGCACTGGAAACAAAAGCAAAACTTGAAAAATAAGATTGCACCAAATTAAAAACCATGTGTGCCAAAAAGGAAACAATCAACAGAGGGAAGAAACATCATGTAGCATGAAAGAAAACTGTTGCCAACTACTTGATATATAATCCTGATCTAGGATATATAAAAAGTCCCCCTCTTCTTAACAAGAAGTCCAATCAATAAATAGACAAATAATCTTTAAGGTATACTTCTCAAAAGAATAAACACGAAAATACCCAATATCCTTAAACTTCAGAGAAATGCAGATTCAAATGAATTGAGATTCTGTATCATCCTATTCAGATTGGTCATTATTAATTTATTAATATAAGGCAATAAAAACAGAGGATGTAGGAGGTAAAAGAACCCTTATACAATCAGTCTGGCTACTAGGAGAATCTGTGTAATCTTTCCTTAATAAAACAAACTAGAACTACCATAAGATCCAGCTCTACCACTCCTCTATGCAACCAAAGGAAACCAAAGCCAACATGGAAACGGAATGCCAGCATTCCAGCACCTGATTGCAAGAGCAGAGGTTTGAAAACAGCAAAGGGGGTCAGCAGTAGATGAGTGGATGAAGAAATCATCTTAGCCATAAAGAAGAGCAAAATCATATACTATCATAGATATCATAGCATATCGATAGAATTTGTAGACACCCTATTGAAAGACAGAAGGCAGATGGACATAGTACCCTACATGACACATTTTTCTTCATATATGATAACATATATGTTTTTACTTATTTAATATATAAATCTTCATATATGTGACTACAAAAATAGAAGCCACAGAAAACCCAATTAATCTTGAATGCAGAAAGAGAGGTGGAGTGGTCTGGGGTAAATTACTGTGCAAATAAATTAGTGTAATAAGAAAAGGACAGTAATGGTGGTGAATGGCTTGTCTGGAAGAAAAACTCTCACTCTTTGTCAGGGTATTTGACTGTCTTCAGGCTGCACCCAGAGGAGCAGCCTCAACTCTTTCTCCAGGGCCTGCAGGTGGCTGCTGATCACATTGGGATTTCCTTTGTGCCACTATACACCCACCTAAACTCCATGAGCACAGGCTCTCTGCTGAAACATTCTTGTGGCTTATCCTCATTACCTGTCTGTATGGTTCCTGTCTGCATTTGTTTCCATTATCCTCAGGTACCCCATGGAGTCTGCCAGTTCCACTTCCTGAAACCATTCTGTTTCTAAGGGCAACTCGAGAAAAGCCTATCTACTCTGATGGAAAACATTAGTCTGTAAGTATCTTTCCCACAAACTGGCAAACACCTGAGTTGCTAGAAACACAGAAAAGAACATCTATCTTAAGTCTAAGCTAAAAATGGATATGCCCAGCACCCCAAAGTGTCCCTCAAACTTCCTCTCAGCCTCCAATTCCCCAGATTAGTTGCTCTCTGCTTTCCAACACTAGATTGTCTGTGGCTCTTATCATTCAATGTTGTTTAGAACATTGAACTGTGTTCTTGAAGCTCCTGAAGAGCAATTATCGTTGCCATTGTTTGACCTTCTACTGTCTTGATTTGCTGAGCTTTCTAGACTCTGAAATTATGAAAATGCTTTAGATTTAAATTTTAAAAGTCTTCCATACAACATCGTATGGCTCAAGGAACCTAGTAATTCTGAACACATTTATAGATTTTCATCTTTTATTTGGTTTTCTTTATTTTTTTAAAAATGACACGCACGAGTATTATATTTACGTCATTTCCACCCCTCATTCTCCTCCCTCCAAATACACCTGTGTCATTCCAACTCTCTCTCAAATTTATGACCTTTTTAAATTATTGCTACACATACATGTGTGTATATATATATGTATAATACATGTACACATACACACACTATACATGCATATATGTTGCCATATACATATATACATATATAAAACCAGGCAATTTTATTTAGTGTTGCTCATATGTACAAGTGTTTAGTGCTGACTACTCTGGATTGGAAAACCTTGCAGGGGCCTCATCCCTGAAGAAGACTAAATTTTCCTCTCTCAGCAACCACTAATTACTCTTGATCTGGGGGTAGAACCATCATGATTCTCATCCATGTCGACATGCCAACTGGTGCTGTCATGACTCTGTTGCTTGTGCAGTTGTTGAAATTTCATAGATGTTGCTCTATCATATACAGGAGATATCTGCTGGCAGATGACCACATCCTCTGCCTTTAATAGTCTCTCTGTCTTTTCTCCTACGATGTTACTTGAACATTAGATATAGGAGTTGTGTGGTGGAAGTATCGACTGGGGTACCACAGCATGTTGACTGTCCATTTATTTATACACAGTAGAATTAACACAAGTCCTTACAGATGCTAAGCAGATTATACAACGTAATATTTGTGACCATTTCCTGGGAGCATGCTTGAAATGTAGCAGGAACCCAAGCACATTTATATTTTAGGAAAATATTTTGGCACATATATATTTTAGGAGCTTGTATGACCAAGCTCGAGCAAATCTGACAGTCACTGTAAATATCCCATCCGATAATGTAAAGTGGCTATGGTGACATGACACAGAGAATAGACTTCCTGTATGAATACTTTCTTCCTTCCAACCTAAGAAGGGTTTTGAGGCTTGACAACTTAGGCATCATGATTCTCATTTGCTAAATGATGACGTATATATCAATCACAGGACCATTGTGGTAACACACTGCAAGCATAGGAATATGTAAAATAAAATACTTTATAGCCTGCACTGTGCATTTTGTCACAGGAAAAATCATGAGCTCCTAACCACTTTCAAGTCACAGTTTCTACGGAGGAATAGTGCTGTTACATCACTTAGGACAGAAAGTGAAAAGTTTATAATAATATTACTAATAAGCTGGGCGGCGGTGGCACACGCCTTTAATCCCAGCACTTGGGAGGCAGAGGCAGGTGGATCTCTGAGTTCGAGACCAGCCTGGTCTACAAGAGCTAGTTCCAGGACAGGCTCTAGAAACTACAGGGAAACCCTGTCTCAAAAAACCAAAAATTAATGATGATGATAATAATAATAATAATAATAATAATAATAATAATAATAATATTACTAATAGACACCCATCACAGAAAACCTACAATATTCTAGTCACTGCTGAGCAGTTTAGAAAGACATTTGTCAACACAAAAACCAGGATTTAGAAATGAGGAAACTGAAGGTCACACAAGGAAGTAAGGAGTCAAAGAAGGTAAGCATATTATCTCAGGTTGCTTGGCAGTGTGAGTAACAAGAAGCAAGCTGGTATGGCTTCAGACCCAAGCTCTTGCACCACATGGATCTTCCTTTACAGTGTGAAATAACAGAAGCTGCCAAAATTCAAATTACAAAGAGCTGTGATGATAAGCAGATTGGCATAGGCTCTGAAGTAGGTGACGCAGCTGCAGCAGCTAGGCAGAAGTGTGTGTGCAGTCTGAGGGGAACCAGGACAAACAATCCAAAAATGTGCCTAGGGGGGAAAGAGTCTGCTGCTCTCAAAATGTTGAGATACTTACTTTATAATAGAATCCTCATTTCCGTGTAATAAAAAGTCAGACATTAAAATGGTCTTAGTAGGAAAGTCAGGAATAGTGTCCCAAGTTCCAAAGTGCCGTAAAGGCACAATGCAACCTTTAAATTTACTTTGCTTGAAGGGTAATCCTTCAGTCCATTAATTTCCCTTCCAGTCATGTCTTTGAATAATTTATAAAAAATGTCACAAAGAACAGGGCTTGGTGGTTCAAACCTGAAGTGCCAGCACTCAGATTTCAAGTAATAGGCTAGACAAAAATCTCCTCTCAGGAAACAACACCACAAATGCCAATTGATCACAGAGATACTAGGAGAGATGCTGAACACCCATGGTTAAAATGGGTTAAGGAATAGCTCCTGGGTGGTTGGGAGGTTGCCTGGACACAGTCTCTCTTCTTTATTGGTGACCGAGTAAATACAACAACTTTCACTAAGAATGTTAGCTAAGCTGTCTAAGACTGAACCTGAAAACTTAAGATAACTAGTCCATTCTCCCCTCTCTTACCTGGTCAGAAACTTCTTTCAGAAAATGCCATCACAATAACAATTTTAATAATAGAAAAACATGGTAGCGAAACTCTAATAAATTTCCCAAGTAAATACTTGGCTTCCATGTATTATCTTTTAAAGCTTCTTATTATCTATTTAGTAAGTTCTTAGCATATTAATAAAGCTTTTCTCTGCCAGCTGTTCTAGATCCTTACCTGTAAGATGAGGTATTTGAAGGTGTTTTTCCTAACACCAACATTTCCAGTTTCTTTCAGATCCCATCTTTCATTTTGCTTTTTTTCCTTGCAAAGTTTGTATGCTCCGCTTTCCTTCATGCCCAAGAATGATTTACATAGTATGAAAGAATTATCATTAAAATAGAAGAGCAACTAATTCAGAGGCAGAGACAGACAGACATCACATCGTTTTGGAATCAAAAGAAGCCTTGTGCCGGGGGATTTAGAGAATAAACTTGACTTTAAGAATTTCCAGGGTTTAACAAATTGTAGGGTTTTTATTTAACAAAAGGTATTTCAATAACAAAGGGCATCACAAACACAGGCACTGAAGCAGGAAAAGGATTTGAAAGAAATGTACAAATCAGAGAAGTTAGAAGGCAGGAAGACAGCAGTGTGCAATTGGACAATCTGAAGGCTGCCAGTTGGATACGGATAAAGTCGCGGACTTGGGACTCTCCTGCCATACTCTCTTTCACCTCGTTCACTGTTTGTGAGTGATTCCAAAGCAGAGAAGTACTAGATGCATAAAGAGCACATTGGAGACTCGAGTCAGAAACGGCATTACCATCTAAGGACCAGGCTTTAGATGACAGACAACACATGCAATCATGGGAAGCCTTTGTTACTTGGTTAAGTTTGTGTTTCTTTGGCTCTAGTGAACACCATACACCATTGCTTAATAAAAGTATTGTGGAAACTGAATTAATTCACAAGATCTTTCAGAGATAGAGACAGTGGGTTTTCTAGAGGTACACATTGAATGCTGTGAGATAAAGGAACTAATGATGACCCCAACATTTGCAGCTCTGGCCAAGAGGATAGCAAAAAGAAAGTTTGGGCTCAAGAAGTATATATCCCATTGCACACGGAGACCAGGAGTGAGTTAAGACTCATGCTAGGTGAATTTTGAGTTCAAAGGGAAATTTGTGGGGAAGAAAATAACATGCCAAAAACATGCAATTATAGATTTTAAACAAAAGATGAGCTATGGAGATCAAAGTGTAAGTACTGATTCTGAAACTATGAGCTTGATTTCGTGAAAATAACTTTAGGCTCAGAATGTGAGAGGGTGAAAATTCCAGATTTGTAATGCCTGAATGTAGCTAATGAATATACATTGGCAGCATCTAAATTGTGCATGACAGGACTATAGGTTCAGCTCTAGATAACAGCTTAAACATTTAACACAAATTGAAAGTGGTCTGTTATTATCTCCAAGAAAAACATTAATGAGACTGTGTTTCTGACAGTAAATCAGCCTCTATGGTAATTTCCAAATGATGATTTTCCAACTGGGCTACATAAAACAATGACAAATGCTCTATTTAATGAGCCGCGGAGCAACTGAGACCCACGTGCATCAGAGAATTCTCTTTCATTTAATCATCAGAGAAATAATAAACAAATTGCACTCTGATGATTAAATGAACTTGATAAATCAATTACAATTTCATTTTCAGAACAGATTTCTGAAAGCTACAAAATTTCTGTGTGACATGGTCACAGGTTAGTCTTCAGGTTCTTGTGGAATGGTAGAGAAACCCTGAAGAAAGCACTTAGCTAAGACTTACATAGACTGAGATTTTGTCTGTGCTCCTCCACTAATGTTATGACGGAATTTTCTGAAATCATGTTGTTTCTCCGATCTTCTAGTTCTTTCTTTATAAAAATTGTAAAGCAATATTTACAATACCAATATTCTAAAAGTTAGGTAAGCTTAGTAGAAATTATTTCAGAATGTCTTAAGGTTTCCATTCTGTCTTGCTTGTGCCTCACAGAAACTAACTGATGTAAGTCAACATCTTTGGCAGAGACAGTGGAGACCTGAGACCCATGAACTCTCCTGACTTTTCCCACCACTCTGGTTTGTTTAACTGTGTGTTCAACTCTGGACATGAGCATTGCAAGCTCAGCACAGAGATGACCCATCATCCATTTCTCGGGAAGAAAGTCCTACAGATAAGCAAAGATAACAGGAAAAAGTCCCACAAAATTCCAATGTTCTCATTTATAAAAAGATAAAGTGATCTAACGGAAATGGGATACTTTGAAATTTCATTATCTTCTGCCCCTTATGGAAGATTTTCATGACAAGAGTCATATTAGTAATCTTATTTTAGGGGCAAAGGACTTATGTTAGTTATTCAGCACCCATGTGGCAGCTCACACCACCTGTAACTCCAGTTCCAGTTATTTAATGTTCCATGTTGGCCTTTGTGGGCACCAGGTTCACACATGACCTGCATCCATATATGCAGACAAAACACTCATACATATAAAACTAAAAATAAATAAATCTCAAAGAAACAGTGCAATTCAAAATATATAATTAAACCAGGAATCTAATTATATTTTACTATACTCATAGTGCCTAGTCCAGTCTTTAGCAGAGAGACTTCCTCCAGCAGCTGAAGGGAGCAGATGCAGAGACCCACAGCCAAATATTAGGCAGAAAGAGAGCATGCAAATTGGAGATCTCCATCAGTCCCCACAGAAGAGGAGAAGGAAGAATCGTAGGAGTCAGAGGGGTCAAGGATACCAGGTGAATACTGCCCACTGAATCAACTAAGCAGGGCTGACAGGGGCTCCCAGAGGCTCACGGAGACTAAGGCGGCAGTGGCAGAGCCTGAACAAGTCCATGCTAGGTCTTCTGCAAATATGTTAGAGTTGTTAGCTTGTTGTTTATGTGAGACTCCTAACAAAGGGAGTGGGAGTGTCTCTGACTCTTTCCTGTTCTTGGGAGCCTTGCCCTCCTACTGGTTTGCCTGGCCCTGTCTAGTCTTATTGTAACTTTGTATGCCAGGATTGGTTAATATCAGTGGGAGGCCTGCTCTTTTCTGAAGGGAAACTGAGAAAGAGTAGATGGGGGGGGGGGTATGCTGAGAGAGTGGAGAGAAGGGAAACTGTGGTCAGGATGTATTGCATGAGAGAAGAATAAAATTAAAAGCACTATCTTTATACTCTCTTGCAAATAAATATTGATATGTTTAAGAAAGAAGCAGGTAAGGGAGAGGAAGGAAAGACGAAAAAAGAAGGAAGGAAGGAAGGAAGGAAGGAAAGAAGGAAGGAAGGAAGGAAGGAGGAAAGAAGAGTCACATAGGATCAAAAATATGAATGCATGAGGTTACATGCAAACGTGAGCCAGTAGGCTCATCCTAGCATAAGTTCCTACTCCCATGGATAGTATTAGATTGTTATTACTCAAAGCTCACAGGCATGATTGACTTTTTCTAATCTCTTGTGAATAATCAAGTATTCTAAGAGCTCAACCTTTACTATGTATGCTAGTTTAGAATGTCTCAGTGAAAAAGAGACAATATAGAGAGGTAAAATAATCCAAAGAAATGTGCACCGTGCAAGCTGGAGGCCTACCAAAAAACAGCAGCACAATCCTCCTTCAACTATGAAGGCTTGGGAATAGAGGTGGTAGTGATGTAACGCTGTAACATGCAGTTAGTACATACCGTCACACTGTGACACATAGTCAGTGCTTACTGTCACACCGTGACACATAGTCAGTGCTTACCGTCACACTGTGACACATAGTCAGTGTGACACTTAGTGCTTACCGTCACACTGTGACACATAGTTAGTGCTTACTGTCACACCGTAACACATAGTCAGTGCTTAATATCACACCGTAACACATAGTCAGTGCTTACTGTCACACTGTAACACATAGTCAGTGCTTACTGTCATACTGTAACACATAGTCAGTGCTTACTGTCACACTGTAACACACAGTCAGTGCTTACTGTCATACTGTAACACATAGTCAGTGCTTACTGTCACGCTGTGACACCAGTCAGTGCTTAATATCACACTGTAACACACTATCAGTGCTTCCTGTCACACACAGTAAGAGGCTGAGAGCCAGATGCACCAATACTCCAGAGCAGAACAGATAAACAGATAAACAGATTTGAACTACACACTGACACACACACACACACACACCTGCATGTCCCTCCTTTCTCTCATTACAATTCACAGATGCCTCTTCTTACATTGCTTATTATGGTATGCATATATAAGGTGATTTTAATAACTTCTATTTTAAAAAGTAACATTGTAATGCCTTCTGAAAATAGTCTCTGGGACACACTCAGAAAAAGTGTTTCACCAAATATTTAAACAGTGCTTAGCCAGTGACCCTGATAGGTCAAGTAAACCATCTTTAAAATCCAGCTATCTATTTCTGCTAGACGTTAAAGATTTGTACTTTATCAAGCAGTAACACATGATTTTCTCAGGTGTTGTGACTTGGTCTCCTCAGGAGGTGCATCCCCAGCATGGATGCATGCTCACCCTAATTTCAGCAGCTTTTTCTCTCACACGAGTTGACTGCAGATTTATGGGTTTTCTTGGTCATTGCAATGACAACTTTGAAATTAATTTAGCAGATATCTTTATTTTTCATTTTGTTGATTTCCACTTCCGATTTTTTTAAGTACCACTGTTTTGTGGCACTTATATTTATATGACTTCAGTTTATTCTCTAAAATTAGTGTGTTAATTAAAATTCCTTCAGTTTATTTTCCTTTAGTAATGGAGAGAGTAAGAGTAGGCATTTTTTTCTTAGTTGCTTTTATTGTTTCCTAGAGTTGGGTTTCAGGTACGTATTTAAATTTTGTTCTTTGTAAAACTGAGTACTCCATGGGTGTGAGTTCTATTATGATGTTGAAAGATTACCTGAATGTTAATTTTTATTTATTTTTCTAAAACAATTTTTTGTCATTTTACATCCATCCCAGTTCCCACTCCCTCCCCTCTTCCCACCCCCCCCAACCTTCCCCACACTGCATCCCCCATCTACTCCTCAGAGAGAGTAAGGCTTCCCATGGGAACTCAACAAAGTCTGATACATGAATTTGAGGTAGGACCAAGGCCCTATCCCGTATATCTAGGCTGAGCAAGGTATCCCTCCAAAAAGATCGGGCTCTGAAGAAGCCAATTCAAGCAGTAGGGATAAATATTGGTCCCTCTGCCAGTGGCCCCAAGCCACACAACTGTCACCTACATTCACAGGGTTTAGTTTGGTCCTATGCAGGTTCCCCCACTATCAGTCCTTAGTCAGTGAACTCCCACTAGCCTAGGTTAGCTGTTTCTATAATCTTGACCCCTTTGCTCATATTATTGTTCCTCCCTCTCTTCAACTGGCCTCCAGAAGCTCTGCCTAGTGCCTATCTGTGGATCTCTGCTTCCATTCCTTAATGTTTATTAATGAGAAATACATTGTTGTATTATTTATTTTTAATACATTGACTTACTTTTAGAGAATTCTTTGTCTTTCTACTTAAAAAAACATTATTTTATAGCCATATACATGACCACCTGCGTAAACAATTAGAAAAAATATATATGACTAAATAAAGCATTTGTTACATCAGTTTCTTCTGTTTAAAGAACATGACGTAAACAAATGAAAGTAGTCTCTTACCCTAAAAAGTGTACATCATAATTTAAGGAAAACAATATCCACAAAAGATTAATAAAAGTGTCATCTTGGAAGATGGCAAGCTAGAGAATATTAAATCATTTAGTACACAGAAAATGTTAAGAAAAAGAATGATCAAATTTATTTTCTTCCATAAATACTAAATGGTGCAAGTTGTAGCACGAATCAGTTCCCCACGTCTTTGTGCTACACTATTGGGAGATATTTTGCTCTGTTCCCAGGTTGTTTATCCTCCTGTCTCTACTTCCCTATCACTGGAAGGAGACTACCAAGTCTAGATTCATCATTTTAGACATTGATGATAATTGTTTCAAATGCCAGAAATAAATGACTGCTTTCTCCTAAGTCTGACACATTTTGCCAGACTGATAGAAAAAAAAACACATTAATACTCATCTAAATATTTATTTATTTATTTATTTATTTTATGTCCAGTCCAGAGTTTTCTCTACCTGCCTCCTCCTAGTTCTTCCTGCCACACCACCCCATCCATTCCTCTTCTGGTTCTGTTCAGAAAGTACCAGGCCTCCCATACTTATCTACAAAGCATGGCATATCAAGCTGAAATAAGACTAAGCACCTCCCCTTGAGTGATTACCAAGAGCCAGACAAAGCACTAGGGACAGTACCTACTTTCATTTTTAGGAGTCCCACAAGTAGACCAAAATATACAACTGTCACAAATATGTAGGGGGCTTAGGTTGGTCCCATGCAGTCTCCCTAATTGTTGATTCAGACTCTGTAAGTTCCTATGAGCAAGGTTACTTGTTTATATAGGTTTTCTTGTGATGTCCTTGACCTCTCTGACTCCTATAAGCCTTCCTATCTCTCTTCTTGAGGAATCACAGAGCGTGGCTTAATGTGTGGTTGTGGGTCTATCTGTTTTCATGATCAGTTAATGGATGAATCCTTTCTGGTGACTGTTGGGGTAATCACCAATCTGATCACAGGACATGGCAAGTCCAAGCTACACATCCACTATTGCTAGGAGTCTTAGATAAAATCACCCTTGTAGATTCCTGACAGTTTCTCTTGCATCGGGTTTCTATTTGATCCCTAAAAGCACCCCATTTCCAGTCATCTTTCTCAGTACTCTCTCCCTCATCCACTCTTCAACCCATCCCCAACTGTCCCCAATTCCCCCAGGATATGTATTTCCCTTTCCCAGGGAGATCCATGTGCCCTCCCCCCCACTTGGGCCCTCTTTGTTACCCAGCTTCTCTGAATCCATAGATTGTAGCATGGTTGTCCTTTACTTAATATTCAACTAAGAGTGAGTACATACCATCTTTTTCTTTCTGAGTCTGGGTTACCTCACCAGGATGATTTTTTTTTCTAGTTTCATCATTTGCCTGCAAATTTCCTGATGACAGTGTTTTTAACAGCTAAGTTAAATTGTCTAAATTACTCAATTGTGTAAATATACACATTTTCTTTATCAAGTCTTTAGCTGAGAGGCATCTAGGTTATTTGTTGATTCTGGCTAGTAGAAATAAGCTGCTATCAACATAGTTGAGCAAGTGTCCTTGTGGTATGATTGAACATCCTTTGGGTATATGCCCAGGGGTAGTATCCCTGGGTCTTGAGTTGCATTGAATCCCAATTTTCTGAGAAAACACCATGTTAATGTCCAGAGTGACTGTACAAGTTTGCACTCTCACACATAATGGAGAAGTATTCCCTTTGCTCTACATCCTCACCAGCATGGGCTGTCATTTTGTTTTTGATCTTAGCCATTCTGACAGGGGCAAGATGGAAACTCACAGTTGTCTTAGTTTGCATTTCCCCGAAGACAAGGTTGTTGAACATTTTTAAAAAGTGTTTTTCTGTCATTTGAGATTCCTCTGTTGAGAATCCCCTGTTTACATCTGTACCCCAATTTTAATTGGATTATTTGGTGTTTTTTTATGTCTAGTTTATTGAGTTCTTTAAATATTTTGTAGATTATCAGCCCTCTGTAGGATGTGGGGTTGATGAAGACCTTTTCCCAGTCTGCAGGCTGTCATTTTGTCCTATTGATGGTGTCCTTTGTCGCATAGAACTTTTCGGGTTCATGAGTTCCCATGTATTGTTTGTCAGTCTTACTGTCTGTGCTATTAGTGTTCTGCTCAGAAGTTGCCTCCTGTCCCAGTGCGCTAAGTCTCTTTCCCACTTTCTCTTCTATCAGATTCAGTGTAACTGGGTTTTTTTGAGATCTTTGATCATTTGGACTTGAATTTTGTGCAGGGTAATAGATATGGATCTATTTGCATTCTTTTATATTCTGACATCTAGTTATACCAACACCATTTGTTGAAGATGCTTTCTTTTCTCCATTGTATAATTTTGGCTTCTTTGTCAAAAACCAAGTATCCATAGGTGTGTAGATTTATATCTGTTTCTTTAGCGGAAATAAAATTACATATATTTCCTCCCTTCTTTTTTTTAAACCCAGATCCTCCAAGCTACCCCAACTCTCAAGTTTACAGCCTCTTTTGGATTACAGTTGTTACATATGCGTCGGCACTAACATATATAATTATAGCCTGCTGAATCTCATTTTGTTGTTGGTTTGTATATGACTTCAAGAAGGATCACTCTGCATGGACAACCAACTAGGCGTTATCTCTGGGAGATGTGACGTCTCCCACAGATTTTTGGGAAGTCCTGGCCTAAGACATACATATTTATCACAGCTTTAAATCTCAAAGAACGTTGCTGGATAGGGGACAGAAAGGTTGTGAGAGTCGGAGAACCAGGAAGTCTGCTGTGAAGCAGTCTCTCTTAGAAATGGCACCATAAGGAAGCCCAGAACAACAGACATATTAATGTGGATGGAAGAAGTATGTGTAGGGTCACATGCCCACACAAAGAACTGCACATTAATATTCGTAACAAACACCTGCGGTACATGCACACTCTCTGCTAGTAAAAATAAGTCTCTTCGCAAAGATAATTTGTCAGTAGTGTAAGTTCTCTCTGTGTTTCTTCAGAGACACAAGGGTGCACGAGCCGCTTTCAACCCTATGGTACCTTCTGAGATTTTAGTGGATGCAGCCAGTCTTCTTTTGACTAAATAAAGAAAATAGATTGAATGAGACTGTTTATGATAATATCATCGAAACACCTCAGCTCTCTTAACTTCTTATTATTAATTTGTACATCTAACACTGGGCTAATTTCCAGAACTCAATAGAGTAAAACATTAAAACTCTTTATTATATCATCCACGTTCCCTGACTTACTCAAAGGACACTTTCACATCCCTTGCTAAACGCCCTACGATTCAGAATCAATACTGAGTTAAATTATGGGTGGAGGGGAGGGGAGGGAAGGGGGAGAAGGAGGGGAAGGAGTGGGGAGGAGGAGGGGAGGGAGGGGAAGGGGAGGAGATGGAAATTTTTAAATATAAAAAAATAAACCATGAGAAAAAAAATAAATTCAAAGGACATTTTACATTGTTTCATTTTTTGATTTTTCTTTTCTTTCATGAATTCTGTTTTTCATTTTACATTACAGTCATATTACTTGTTGAATTAAAGTACTACTTCTCTTATTGATATTTCCCTGTCTTGTAAAGGAAAGCAAAACATGGGCGCCTCTGTTAAAATATCGCTGCAGAGGGCTGCGGAGATGGCTCAGGAGTTCAAAACACTGGCTGCTCTTTCAGAGGACCACATCTGGATTCCCAGAATCTACATGACGGCTCACGACATTCCAGTTCCAGGGACTCTGATTCCTTTTTCTAAATTCCATGGTGCTGCACACACGCAGTACACAGACGACACAAATGCAGGCAAATCACAAACACAATAAAAATAAATATTTTAACCACTTAGAAAAAAAACAAGCTTCATTAAAATTTTGCACATCAAATTTTGAATTGCCTCCATTTCGTAATGACGAAAGTGAATATCCAAGGACTGATAAAATATCAAAACAACTTTGTAGTTGGACTGCCAATTTGCCTTACATACACAATCTTCCAATTTGTAACGTTGAGATTCTCAGATATATTAGTATTTCCCTTTAATACTTCGCTTGGCTAGACATGAATATGACGTTTTTAAAGATGACTGAAATGATTTACTGTCTGTTGTTATCCTGAGAAGCTTCTATTTGAAGACAGTGCCTATGAACATATTTGGAAACTCACAAAACCTTGGCAGAAACTTCAGTCTCTGTGTGAGATTCTTCATTAGCATCTAAACAAAGATTTTATTCAGTGTTCCAAGTTCTCAGTAATCCTTCCTTCAACCATAAGTAATAAAACTATATATAGTAGGACTAGAGAGATGGCTTAACCGCTGATAGCACTAGCTAATCTTCCAGAGGACAGAGGTTCCATTCTCAGCACCCACATGGTGGCTTACTGCAGTCTGTAACTCATGCTCTAGGAGATCCATTACTTTCTTCTGACCTCTGAGGGCACCAGACACACAGAGTGTGCACAGAAATACAAGCAGGCAAAAATATTCATATATGCAAAATGATAAAATGAAATAAATATATAATATTTACACTCCTATTTGGAAAATATTTTCTCTAGTTCAAGGATGTACCCCTGTGTCCTCCCTGTGCCCATAGCAAATGGCTGCTGTTATAACAGAAGAACTTCCTCAGCATAACTTTCAGACACTGACGAGAATTTGGAATTCCAGAAGCCCCTTTTTTCATTTTATACTCTTTCTTTTCTGCCCCGAATAACTCAACCTAAAATAACATGGAGGGTTTCTCATGCATTGGTTTATTTGCTGTACTTTATCTTTGGTATTTTTTTTAACACTTTTCCTTTTTGTTTTACAATTATGCATGTATATGTGTGTGCATGCCCCCCACACATAGGTGCACACACATTTGTGTACATACAGCTATGAGTGCATGTGGAGGCTAGAGAAAACCTTGGTTGTCATCATCAGGAATAGCATTCACTTCCTTTTGAGACCGTCTCTCAGTATTTCAATTGCTTGGAGCTCATCAGTTGGCTCTCTGGCCTAGAAGCTCCAGGGATTCAGCTGTTTCTACCTCCCCACTGCTGGTATTGGGAGTGTTCTTGACTTTTTTATGTAAACATAGGTGCTGGGGATCAAACTCAGGTCTTCTTGCTTTTGATGTGAGCACTTGCCTGATGGAGCCATCTACCCAATCATTTATGAATAAATTTATAAGCCACATCATTAAAAAAAGTCATACAAAAATTCTATCAAGATAAAATGTTTCTACCTTGGAACTTCATTAGACTTCTCTTGAGTTTTATAATTCTTTGAAGTCTTATTGTTGAACACTTTCAAGACATCCCCATTCAGGGAAACTTTTGTATTTTTAGAGGGCTCTATAATGACATTGCTTGTGAAACTTTGAAATTTTAAAGAAAGCATCTCATCTCCCTACCCTAACTGTGATTTTTTTACTAAAATCCATTTTTTTAAATTCATACTCTTTTGAAGTCTAGATAAGATGAGAATGTGATCCTGTTATAACTTTGAACTTATGCAGTCCTTTGTCCTATTTAACCACTTCTTCCTTTTGGGTTTCTCTCACACTGTCATGACAATTAGAGAAGGATGCTTTCTTTTATTTACAGTGTTTTCATCAGATATGTCAAAATTTGCTAACCTTGATCTCCTGTTATCCACACTGCCATAGGTTACAGCATTGTTGAATCTCCCACTGCCAAATACAAGTATTCACATTCTTCAGCAACCAATAAAATGCCATTCCTGCACAGCTTCACAGAGTAGCCTCTTAACACATATCTTCATTGCTGCTTTCTTAGAAGCTGGCTTAGATATGTTGCCCTGTTCCAGAGTAAATAGAATCTCTTCTGGATTAGATTGCCCTCAACTTCTGGTATGTGAATATCTTCCAGTCACACTTAGGTTGCTTCACAAGTTATGCCAGCTGAGTGATATAAATCTAACTTCCTTTTATTCCACTTGTATATTCAGGAGAACAGGGATTCAGACAGGGCAGTGTAGGCTAGGTGCTTTCCACTCTGTGGTTCCTGGCCTCAGAGAGTGAAACTCGGGTGATTCAGTAACTGAGAGTCACAATTTGAAGGCTTTCTCACTCACTCACACATCTGGTGGATTTTGCTTGCAGCCATCTGGGGAGTAGTGCCAAGTTATGAACTCAGAGAAATATATCTGGGATATGGATGCTTCAGACTGTTTCATGGTGATTAAGTTCCAAGAAATATCGTCCCAAGAGAATAAGAATAAAGGTGACCCAACATAAGGAACAAATTAGAACATCAGAATAGCAGCGTCCTAACCAGTATGAAACAGAAAAACATATATGTCAACTATTAATGAGAGAAATGCCACATTGCAAGAAATATATGAATGATAGGAAATATTTCTGTGACTGTTGTTGGGTAATAGAATCATCACCAATAGTATTTCTTAAGTAGATGGCACATACTTCCCAGGTTAAATGTGATAGAAATTCCCCCCAATAAAGATAGTGGAGCCCAAAAATTATAAAATGTGAGAAGCATTTCCTAAAGATTGTTTGCACATGTTTGACTGTCAGGAAGCTGAGGCAAGAAGATCTTGAATTCAAAGTCAAACTAGACTACTTAGTGAATTCCAGGTAAGCTAGGCCATGTACATTGAGATACTGCACTCAAAAATATTTGGTAATGGTATAGAAGAACAATGAAAGATAGTGCACCATCCTGGGTGTGGAACAGTCACTATTCCCCAACTGAGTCTGAATCATATTAGCTTCATTATTTTATATCTGTGTTTGCCAATGGGATGTTTAGAAGATTCATCTATGTTCTTGAATATTACTCAAATTTGTTCATATTTTGGTATTGTATACAAGTGCCTTTTACGGCTATCTTAACATTTATTTATTCATTTTCCTGTTGAGAGACTTTTTGTTTTGGTCATTATAAATAATGCTGATTTAACTGTTCTTGGGCATGCATCATCGGTACTCAGGTGGATTTTCTGGGACACTCTCCAACAGCAGGATAAATAAACCACAGAGCCCATAAATCTTCAGTTTTATTGGATAATGTCAACATACTTTCTACTGTAATCGACTCAATTCGATATAAGACAACCAATAAAAATAAGGTTTGTTTAACTTGGTCCGCATCCTTGATAATAGTATTGTCATATTTTCTATTTTTGCTGGTCAATTTGCTCTAGTGATTAGGCTTGATTTTGCTTCTGATTAAAATAGAGACTGTGTATTTTTAAATTTTCATTGGTCATGCAAATTTTCTGTTTGTACAGTTCAAGCCTTCTGCTAAATATTCTATTGTCTTTCCTTTTTTGTGCTTCTCATTTCGTCCTACATAATCACATGTTCTGAAACAAGCCTTTTGACAACTATGTGTTACAAATATCTTTTATCCTTTTTTGTATTTCCTTACCATGTCAGTAATTTGCTTTGTAGTTAATTTATTCTTCATTTACTTAAGAAAAACTCCACTATTATAAATACGTTTTAAAGCTGATTTTGATGTATGCCTTTCACGACAGCACTGAAGAAATGGAGACGGTGAGTTTGAGAATCAGAACTCAAGGCCAGTCTCAGCTTCATACAGAGTGTGAGTTCAGGCCAGGGCTATATGGTCTCAAAAATAATCACAAAACAAAATAATGTTTTTCAACGTGCTTTGTTGATGCCCCTTTATATTTACATCTGCAAACTATCTGAAGTTGATTTATTTGCTGCATATGTTGGGTAGTTATTCAATTTAGTGTACCTTACTGTAAATCTCAATTGTCCAGAGCATCTTTGAAAATACATGTTTTCTCCAATATTTCACATTTCAATGAGATCCATCTCACATTTGCTGTAACTTCTGATATACCTGTTAATTGTTTCTTTTACTGTGAAGACATTTTTCAGTCTGTGAAAGTCCCATTTGTCTTTTTTTGTTTTGGTGCCTTTGTTTTTAAGTCATATCCAAAAATATTTCAGGTATGCCAATGCCATGGAGATTTCCCTCTAAGCATGTTTGAGTTGTTCTCCAATTACATGGCTTACATCTAAATATTTAATCTCTTTTAAGGTGACCTTTGTGCACAGTATAATAATCAAATTTGGTGCTTCTATACATAAATAACTAGTTTGCCAGGGGCACTCCCTAAGTAGGTTCTCCTTCGTTCATTGTGTATTTGTGGTAGTTTTGCCAAAAGCAAACTGGCAATAACTATGTGTAGTTTTGTGTCCAGGCTTTCTGTCTTGTCCCATTGTGATGTGGGATTTTCCCCTGTGTGCTGTGATTATCCTTAATGAATAAAGAACTGCTTTGAGCCTGTAGCAGAGCAGGGCAGGGCCGGGCAAGGCTAGGCAGAGAGGACTGGACTGAAAGGTGGGAGAAAGAAGGGCAGAGTTAGATAGGCATTCTACAAATCTTTCAAAGTCTATAGAATATGGCATTTAAAATGTTTTAAGAATTTAGGACTTATCATGACAATGAGACATATCTTTTCCTGGCAGGGCAGCTCCAAGCTACTTCAAGAAGAATATGGGCATCGAAGAGGCTCCTTATGGCTTTGGTTAGCCATTTGGGCAAGAAACTGCTCTTGCTTGGACTGCTTGATGAATTGGACATGCAGGATCCACAGAGAAATGACTGCTGAACTTGACTAAAGGTAAGATGATCCTTTGGGGTTTCTGCTTCATGAAAGAGTCTGCTAGACATTCTGCAGGGCACAGATACTATGGGCCAGTAGGCTGAAGATGGATGCCCCGACAGTACAGAAGAACTTTGGGTCACTGTCCGGGAAGCAAGATGTCTGTCATTTTTAGAGTGTTGGAAGTTGCTTACAATGTACTTCCTGTTTACTTAGGTAATATTATATCCTTCTGGAGTCTTTGGTGTAGTTGTAGAATAACTAGTTATAATTATAATTATCCTTAGCTATGATAAAGATAAAGAAGATATAAATATTGTAACTTTAATTTTGGCTTGATATCTGTTTTGTTATATGTAATTTAACTATGTTAAAGTTAAAACCTTTTTTCTTTAAACAGAAAAGGGGAGGTGATGTGGGTTTTTCTCTGTATGCTGCAATTGCCATTAATAAATAAAGAACTGATTTGAGGCTATAGCAGAGCTACGTGGGGCAAAGAAGAGCTAGGTGGGGAGGACTGGACTGAATGGTGGGGGAAAGAAGGGTGGAGTCAGAGAGATGCCACATAGCCCAGCCAGAGACAGATACCAGAACTTTAGCTGTCTAAACATAGCTGTCAGAACCATAGCCACATACACAGATTGATAGAAATGGGTTAAATTAATATGTAAGAGTTAGACAGTAAGAAGCTAGAGCTAATGGGCCAAACAGTGATTTAATTAATACAGTATCTGTGTGATTATTTTGGGTATGAGCAGCCAGGAACCAACAAGCAGCCTGCTACTACACCATTGGGCAAGACATCTATTTACATAGCAACATGATGACAAATTGATTAAAACTGTGTATTATGTTCTATGGAGTCATACAATGTGACACCTCCAGTTTTGTCTTCCCATGATTGTTTGGGTTCTTTGTAATGTTTTATGCTTCCGTGTGAACTTGAAGGTTATTCTTCTACACCTGCAAAAAAAAAATCATTAAAATTTTAATTATTTTGAACAAACTTGTAGTTCCCACTGAGTGGCATGAAATTCTCATATTTGTACTAACAGTGCATTAGAGTCATCTGGGTTTTTCCCGTGAAGGGTATCAAACTTTGCCACACTCACCATCCTATTCCAGGACCCCTTTCCATTTGAAGTATGTGAATAGCTAGGTACTGCATCCAGGTAGTTATGTTTGCTTCCTATGGCTGCTAGAACATACTTTAAACATGACAACAACACAACTTTGTTTCCTTAGTAAGCAGAGTAGTAGGCAAAAAATAGAAAATACAAATAACACTGTATTAGCAAGAATTTGCAACACAAAAATATAATCTTATTTTAGTTGGTGACAGCATAAATTGATTGAGTTATATTACAAATTACTTTGGCATTGTCTACTAAATCTGAAAGTGTATATGGTCTATAGTTTTAGAGTTCAAAAATCTTACATGGTTTTATCTTCTAAAATCATGCTACCAGCAAGTACTTTAGAAACCCCAGAGAAATCTCGGTTTTCTTGCATTTCCAGAGTCTAGAAGTCATCGACATTTTTTAGCTCATGGCCCCTTCCTCCCTCTTCAAAACCAGGAGCATATTACTTTCAAATCTCTCTGTGACCCAAACATTTTGACAATGTTCTCCTGAATCTTATGTGAAGAGCTAGTGAGATGGTTCAGTTGAGAAAAAAAAAATCTTGCTATGCAAAGCTAATAACCTGAATTTGTTTCCTGGAAGCCACAGTGGAAGAAGGTAAAAAGATTAGTCTGTTACCTGTGTTTAGGTCTCAATCCCCAAGAGAACTACTTTAGTTGAGAGAAAATAATGGAGAACTAAGCTGAAACTGTAGCAATGGGATTAAATAGAAGTTGAAGACACACATAGCAGAATGTGTTGATTGATGAAAGATGATAAATCAGACAATAAAAGCATGCCTACCTGTCACTTGAACCATTTGCATCATGCTTGTGTTCTAACAAAAATGTGATTATAAGAAAAATTAATGATATTATTAGAACGCCATACACGTGTCTGACACTGTTTGAGCAAGAAGAGTTGATTTGTTCTAAGAAGATGTCACGGTTTGATTGCTAAGAAATGGTGGCAGCTATCCATTACTAAAACATCGCAGGAGAATTTCAGAGTCTTTAGAAAAGGTTTCGTTATTTCCCTTTTGTATTCCCAATGCAAACATAAGAAGATTTGAAAAATGACTCAAAGAATGGAGTAGAAGTAATAAAAGATGAAATTATGGAGACCTTGGTCATTTATCATCTTCTGTGTTTTGTGCATGGATCAATATAAAAAAACTAAGAATAATTTCAGCTTTTATTGTCAGACTGCAGCAAGACTCTTTTGTGCATTTTCTGTTTAATCTTTATGTTTACCATGCAGAGCAATATTTACTCTTAATGTAATGATTCTTAAAGGAAATTTACTGGACCTTAGAAGGCTAACTCACAGGGTGAAAAAGAATTGAAACTCTATCAACGCCATCCTCTGTCTCCAGGTGTTCTCATTTAAAAAAAAAAAAAAAAAAAAAAACAATTATGGGCCTGATCACAGCCGTGTGTGTGATAAACAATCACAGGCAAGACACTTGAGAGGTAATGAACTCTTACTTTGTGACACAGAGACAGCCTTTACTCTCTGTGACCCATTTTGCTCGTCTGTGAATTCTGTGTTCCACTCACGGGCTCGCAAGCCAGTCCGACCAACTGCTTGCACTTTTTTTTTTTTTTTTTTACTTTCTTCTTACTTCTCCCTCCATCTGACTATACAACTCAAGTTCTCCTTCATTCTGCCCCCGTTCCAGATTTCGCTAAGAAGACAACACCAGGGGCAAAGTATAATTTGATTTGCAAACTATCAGATGATAGGATCTAACAGTCTGACATGTGGCATGCTACTGCTGAAAGCCACTGCTTCATCTCTAAACAGTTGGGTGCGCTTTGTTACACAGAAGAGAAATTCTATTTACTAAAATCTTTTCTGAAGAAACGTTTCACTTTCTACAAAGGAGACATTCCACTGAAATAAGATGAAAAGAACCGAATAGAATTCCTTTTCTGTTGGTGAGATTTTTTTTTAATGCTAAGGAAAATAATAGAATATAAATGATATAAAACTGATCACAACTGTAGGACAGCTTTACATTCCGGAATTAGCTGCCGAGAGCAGATAAAAACCCAAAAAGGTTTCCCTGGAGTGAACCTGCATGAAGCAATTTGACATTCACAAAACTCTTTAGCCCTGAATGTGCCACAAAATGAATTGTTTATCTGACTTTGAAATTGTATTTAATAACACTTCTACTGGCATGAAAGTAGCAGGCGGGCTTCTGAAGGTTAATGCTCCAGTGCAGAAAGCTGGCGTATGGAAGACACACGCTCTGTGACCAGATGAAAAGCAGTATCTTCCTTCAGTTGGATTCTATAATAGAATTTAGGGCTTTTAAAACAACCAAAGTTCCTCACAATCGAGAAAATTGTCTCCTTCCCACAGCCCATCAGACACTCACTTGGCTGTAGTTAATGGAAGTTACTAACAGAATGACATGAAGGTGTCGCTGGGGTGACATTCTACTTAAAGGTTCCCCCAAACAGACATTGTGAGATTTCTAAGAGAGGCATAATCATCAGGCTGGAAGCAGGCAAGATAATAGTGCAGAACCTAACAGCACGGGAGAGAATTGTACAACCTAGTGGCTCTGGGATGGGCCTCGGTGGGCCACTGGCATCCCTGATACTTGCAGATAGATGCCTTGGGTCCCACTCTCATCACCTCTGAAAGCCTGGATGCTGCCTGAAAAGAGTGAAGAGGAAGAAAAGAACACACACTTCTATTAGATTGAGAATCGGAGCAAAAATAAAGAAATAATAATGGAAAAGACAATAAAGGTGCTTATGTTTTAAAAAGAATGCAGGATCAAAAAGCAAAACAGGTCTGACTCCACCATTTTAGAACATAATGTTGTCAATGAGAAAATTGCATTAGACGATATCAAAATCGGCTCTCAAAGTTTATTCTGTGAATTGAGCGTGCTTTGCTTATTTCAGTTGGAAATTTAATCAAGGGGGGAAAAGCAAGTATGAATAATTGGAAGGGTTTTTTAAAGATTTAATATATTTTAATTATGTGTGTGTGTGTGTGTGTGTGTGTGTAGGTGTGAGCAAGCATAAATTCAGGTGCCCATGGAGCCCATACAATGACTTACAGGTTGCTATGAACCACTTGATGTCAGTGCTAGGAACTGAACATAAGCATCTCTTCGGCTGGAAAATTTTTTTAAGAAAAATCATGACTTAAACTGGTTTTTTTTTTTCTCATGGTTTATTTTTTTTTATATTTAAAAATTTCCATCTCCTTCCCTCCTCCTCCCCCCCTCCCTTCCCTCCTCCTCCCCCTTCCCTCCCCTCCTTCTCCCCCTTCCCTCCCCTCCCCTCCACCCATACCTCCCCTCCCTCCCTCTCAAGGCCAAGGAGCCATCAGGGTTCCCCACTCTATGCTAAGACCAAGGTCCTCCCAACTCCCCCCAGGTCCAGGAAGGTGATCGACCAAGCTGAGAAGGCTCCCACAGAGCCCGTCCATGAAGAACAATCAGAGCCCAGAGCCATTGTCCTTTGCTTCTCAGTCAGCCCCCGCTGTTGGCCATGGGTAGCATGTCATGCTACCTTTAAGAGAAGTCACTAATCTGAAGTGAAACTAGTAACCTATATTAGAATTAGTACCTTCCTTCCATGGAAAATAATAGTAATAAAGAAAGTTAGATACAAAGCCTGCTCAACAGAGGGCCTGGCATGACCACACAAACAGAAGACCACTTCAAGGCACAGGATGTATTTACAAGCTGAAGCATGTGGAGAAAATTTTATCCACAGATCTTAGAACGCATATGGCCATATTGCCACCTTGATTTCAGATCTCTGGACTTGAGCTGTGAAGGAAAACTTCCGGCTGTTTCTACCCAGGTCGTTTGCGGCACTTTGCTGCAGCAGCCCCTGACACACATCCCTCTGTTGTATGAGCAAGTCCTTTCAGCCATTGCAAGATTGCTCCCACTCTTCTGGGCAGCATATCCTTCTACTCCAAAAGATTAAGAGACAGCAACTTCTCTCCTGCTTCCTTTTTTAGGAAGAAACAAATCCCAGTAGAGAAACTCAGATGTAGGTTTCTGAAACTTTATCTTTAGGTTCCATCGGGAATCAGGAGAGGTCATGTGCCCATTCTCTCGCTGTAAAGGAGACGGTGAATTGAGTGACTGCCATTTTGTAGCTTCCTCATAGGAGGCAGGCATAGCCTTTAAAATGGCTGTTAGACAGGCAAGCAATGCCATCTGCCTTGACACATCAAGGCTTTAGACTGGTAAGGACAGCTAAAAGTCTCAGTCATATTCTATTTTCATATTTTACAGAGACACTAAGTAGAATGAAATTTTGTTTTACAAAAACAGCTAGATTACATCTATTTGACCATCAGCTACATACTAGTAACTATGCTAGCACTTGGTATGAACTCCATACCTAACTTGGTATGTTATTCCCTAACAGAATAAAAACTTATTCTGTTTTTATTGTGTGTCCTGAAACCTGTCCTCTGTTTTCCACATGTGCTGAGCTACCCACCTCTCTTACATACATATCCCAATTTCAACAATCATTATACAATGTCATTACTGCTAAGGTTAACGTGACACAGTAGAGAAGGCCGAAATCGAGAGCGTTAGAACATCATGTAACGCCATAGAACTAGTAAGTGATAGAACCAAGAACTAATCTTAAAGAGTTTAAGTGAAAAACAATAAGCTATACAGTTTATAAAAGATGAAATCAAAAAATAATCTTAATAATCATATTTCTGTTTGAAAGCACTGTGACAAAGTGGAAATTTTCATAAAATGTGCTCTCATTTTTCCAAGCTGCTTTTAACATAGAATGTCATAAAATGCTTCAGCAATACACAAAAGGCCCATACTCCTTGGAGAAAAACATTCCAAGCAGATCGTGCAAAAGTAGTTCAAAAGTAAATGTTAAGAGTTTCCAACCAAAAAAGCATTATTTCAAGGTAGTGGAGAGCCCATGCACTTCTTAGCTGAATCCCAACTTAATCTCATGGAGATCACATTGGATGAGAAGGGTCTCCCCACTCTCGTTTATTTACATGCTTAGGCCAGATGCTGAACTGTTTGAGAAGGATCAGAAGAAGTAGAGGGTACGGCCTTTTTTGGAGTAGGTATGACTTTGTTGGAGAAAATGTGTCACTGAGGCAGGGTTTGAGGTTTCAAAATTCGACACCAGGTTCAGTCTCTCTCTCTGCTTGCTGCCTATACAGATCAGGATATAAAACCCTCAGTAACTTCTCCAGCACAATAACTGCCTGCCACCCTGACTCCCACTATGACAATAATGGTCTAACCCTCTGAGATACTTAGCAAGCCCCCAATTAAATGATTTCTGTGATAATAATTGCCAATTTGATAAGAATTAGTCTGAGTGTCTCTTCACAGCCATAGTACTATAACTAAGACAGATATATGTAAGCCTGGGCCATGTAACTTACTGTTTAAAAAGATTATTGTCCCCATCTGTCAAGAAGATACGATAATATGTAGTATGTGGTTAAGAATAGAATAAAATCATAGTTGTAAAGTATATAGTAGGTTATGTATTGTAGACTAGCCATGCAATCATTAATAACCTTCATTCTTATTTCACATAGAATTCATTGCCTTAGTTCTCACGCCTGGGTACTGTCATCAAAAGTAACATCTTCTTAAGAATATTTTAAAAGATATCTACATTGATTAATTTTGTGCATATCATGAGTCACGCTCAGATTCAAACTGGAATAAAACAATCCAAACAAGGATTTTGCATATGCATTGGCACAGCTTCAACAAAATGTCATCTTTGCTAAATGGCCACACTTTTAGAGTAGCCAGAGTTACTGCTTTTTAAATTTAGCTTATACCAATTAGCATAATCATGGGGCTTTATCATGTGAAACGTAGTAAGACGTGATTGATTTAGTTTTTATTTGACAGCACTGAGACACTGGATAGGTACCAAGTAATATAAACTATTCTTGTCAAAACCCCAGCTAAAGACTGTGTGATTTGGTCATTTGAATTTTCGAACATTCCTTTTCATTTTTGATCATTCCATTTCAGATTACTTCTTTCCAAATGCTTCTGAATATATCTCTATATAAAATTAAAATCTGTTCCATTATGATGATTTCTGACTTGAGGATTTGGCAGTGCCCAACATAGATTATTTCTTATAAATAATAAAATGTGTCCAATCACATATATTTGTATCAAAAGTGTTTCTGGATCTGGCCTACACTGAACACTCCATAAGAATTAGCCATTGCCCTGCTGTTGAAAGCTGAGGTTAGTTGTGTTTTTTTTTAATATTTATTTATTATGTATACAATATTCTGTCTGTGTGTACACCAATTGTGGTTTTGTTACTTTGTAAGAACAAGAAGCAGGAGGCAGGAGTTCTCCATTAAATCCTTACTCGGGAACGGTTGCTGGGTTACTCTGTTTTTTACACAGGTGTGACCAAGTATCTGATAAGGACTTCGAAAATAAGAGATTCCCTGTGACTCATGGTTTCAGAGGTTCCTCTCCACAGTAGATTGTACTTCAGCCTGTAAACAGCATCGTGGAAGAAAGTGGCTCACCTCATGGCCACCAGAAAGCAAGAAGGACTCAGCAGCAATATAAATCTTCAAGTACTTACAGCTAATGACAACTCTTTCAAATATACCACAGGTCCTCATAGCCCTTTAAGTTGCAAACCTATTCATGATTGACACATTAATGAAATGAGCATCCTTACTATCCAGTCATGTCTCAACTGCAGCAGCTGGAGCACAGGCCTGTCATACATGGGCCTTTCTGAACATTTTATATCCAAATCAAAACAGAGATCACACTTTCTAGAATTAGTCACTTTATAGTTACCTCAGTTTTCAAATTAGCGACATTCATGTGACTTTTATGACAGGTCACTGATATTTTGTCTTTTTTTTTCCTCATTTTTTATTAAAAATTTCCATCTCCTCTCCTCCCCCTCCCCCTTACCTCCCCTCCCTTCCACCCATACCCCCATTCCCTCCCTCTCCAGGCCAAAGAGCCATCAGGGTTCCCTTCACTATATTTTGTCTTATTAATTATCGAGAGTATCTTGTTATACCTGCTTTATAACTTAAACTAGGTCGTAGGTAGATACGTAGGGTTAGGAGCTGTTCATAGTTTCATACATCCCCTGGGAATCTTGGAATTCAAGTCCTACAAACGAGGGGAGACTGCTGTGCTAAACAGGAAAAATCTGACCACTCTAGCAAGCTCTCTGCACAGCACTGTAATTTGAAAAATCAAGTCCTTGTTTGTTGTTGAGGCCACTTGCTGCTTTACAATGCAAACTGCTTTCTGTTTTCTAAGAGCTCTGCGGTCTTTCCGGTAGACTTCCCTTCCAGATGTCTCGCGCGCTGCTGTGTCATGACTATTTCCTCACCGAGGTTCTTGAAATCTGCTTGCTGAAGCAGACTTCAGATGGCTACCCTATGTCTTTCTGTAGTTCTTACAAGCTAACAAATACGGAAGTTTGCTCCCCGGTTATGGATGACTTTCGTTGTACTATGGGTACGCCTAAGTATCAGTTCCCGTTGACAGTCCTTCAAAAACAACAGCAGCCGGGAGCGTGGAGACTTTATGAGATGCTTTATGTTCAGCTGAAGGGACATTTTTGCAGCTGTCATGCAGTTGGTTTGTCCTTTCCAGGTTGGCCCCTTTTGTTCATTCATTTCTATAATGACGTAATTCTACTCCCAACATACATCTGCTTTCCTAGAAGCTCTGCTTTCTTGCACCTTCTTCATGAAAATAGAACTCAAACTATAATCTTCATATTTCTTTGTCACATACACTCCAGACAAGTTTAGAGCATTTTATCTCCCAGATACAAATATATATTTTGTTGTTTTTGAGACAGGGTTTTCTGTGTCGCAGCTCTGGATGTCTTGGAACTTGTTCTGCAAACCAGGCTGCCTTGAATTCTCAGAGATCTGCCTGCCTTTGCCTCCTGAGTGTTTGCATTAAAAGTGTGCATCACAACCTCCAGGCTGTATTTATTTTTAATGAGTCACTATTTTAAAACAATTTCTTTTATTTTTCAGATTATAATTGTATCATTTCTCCTTTCTTTTTCATCCCTCCAAAACCTCCCATATACATTTTTTTGCTCTCTTTGACATCTTTGGTCTGTGTTTTATTAACTGTTGTTACACACATACGTATACACACATACTATATATGTATATATATATATATATTACATATATGCATTAGTAATATATATTTCTAAATACAATCTACACAATCTGTGTAATATCACTTGTATGTATGTTTTAATTTTAATACTGTGTCATATTAGAAAACCAATTGATTTGTTTTCTTTTGCTCTCAGCATTCTTTAGTTGCCTGCAGTGCTTTGTGCAGAGTGATCCACTTTAGCATAATCTCTAATTATATTCTAAATATTTGTCTTTACATCCACAGATAAGTGTAGGCCCGACCCCTCATTAAGGAAACTTCTCTTTACAACATGTGGAGACCATTACAGAAACTACAACCAATCAAAATGCAGACTTATGCAGCCTAGTCCCAATGGCTACATCTACAAAATGACTTCCCACCTAAGGCTAAGGGAACACTGCAAAAGGGGGAGCAGAATGATTGCAAGATGCCAGAGATGAAGAAGTTTGTTGTGAGATTGTGTAGGAATGTCAGATACCATACCTATCAAGGCCACGAATGTGGCTAACTAAGCATTAACTGAACAAGGAAAACAAGTTTCACCTTTAAAACCCCTCTTTGAATCTTGCACATCAACAGAGAAAGTTAGTGGTTGATGTGGGAATCCCCTCTGCATGCTGTGAATATGTTTTATTTCCACTGGTTTATAAACAATCTACTTTGGCCTATGGCAGGGCAGAATATAGCAAGGCAAGAAATCCAAGCAGAGGTAGAGGAGGAAAGAAGCAGGAGTCAGGGAGATGTCATGCAGTTGCCAAAGGAGAAAACCATGGGAAGCTTACCTGTAAGCCACAGCCTCGTGGCGATGCACAGATTAATATAAATGGATTAATTTAAGATGTAAGAGTTAGCTAGAAATACACCTAAGCCATTGACCAAACAGTGTTGAAATTAATACAGCAAGAAAACAAAACCACAGTCTCCATTTATAAGATTATTCTTATTATAAGGTAATTTAAATTTCACACTAATATATCAGAATATTTTATATTCCATTTTTGTATTTTATATCACATTTTTATTCCTTTTTGTTATTATTTCTGTTTTTAGAATTGCCAAGTACTTGATTCAAGTTTTTTTTTTCTTTACCTTATAACTTTGTCCTTTAGAAGGTTTCAGTAACAACTTTGACTCTAAGCTGGTTAATGATCAGATAATGCAACTGTAGTACATAATTTTCAAAGCTCACAACACTTCAGAAGTTCCTCCAAAACCTACATAAAGCTGCCCATCTCCTGTCCTACTTATGTGATGCACTGGCCTACACTGGTGATAAGGCCAAAGAACTAGAATTAACACTTTGAGAATTACTACTCCAGAGAAGCAAACATTCTTCCTTTACTAAGATAAACTATACCATATAAGGTATAGTGGTTCCATATCTTGGGCAATTGTCTAAAAGCCAATTCCATCAGGGTAGCCAGATATTTGTGTCTGAAACCTTTCTCTCTTCTTAAGACTTACTAATTGGAATACTGAAAACACAATCTCTGCAGCCATTTTGTTCCTTTAACGTCCTTTCCTAACGTTCAGAAGGAATTGCAATTTCAAATGGAATTAGCCATGTGATACAAGCAAGAATGAGAAGTGGTTAGCCAGCTTGCGCAAACTTCTCCTTCAATACTTCTTTTGAAAAACAGAACATTTCCTGAAAAAAGAAGTATTAATATTGTTCTGCATCTGCATCATTGAATAGGCAGGTACTAACAAACATGGCAACTCATACCTGACTCTTGGGATCAAGGGTGACATTTATGTTACTCCCAGGTATTCAAAATCATTCTTACAAGATTCTCTTCTAGAAGACCTGAACTCTATGAATAACTGGTTCTAAAACCAAGTACCATTTAATGCCTTAAGCAAATTTAGAGACTGTCCAGAATGGGGAGTGGAGTGTTTACTGTTACTGGCTAGTGATCAAGAATATTACTAAACATCTCTCAACACATAGGACAACCTCTTGCTCCAAATAAATAAATATATACATACAAAGAGTGCCAAGATTTCAAAACACTGCTTCATTATTAAACTATGAATATCTGTCGATAATATGGAACTTGCACATGTTCTCTCCATTTGTTCTTTTTTAATTAAGAACATGTATAACTCTACATTAGTGTCATAATTTTTCAAATATCATTCTCATGAAATACATTTTTTCTGCAATTAATTGCCTTTTACTCCACATGCTCCTTTTTCTTCGTTCCTTTTTATATATGATATATGATTCTGGGTATGCATGTTTTTATAAGACAAGCAATACTTGCTTGCAGAAAATAGCACCTCACTTGTTCCATGTATTTCTTGTGAACTTGTGAATCCTGAAGACATGCATGGTCTTGGGATCCAATGCTAGAAGCATCTGTCTTTATCCACTGAACCAAACTCGAGTGAAGCACAGACAAGGACAATCTAGCTATAACTGCTTCATTTGGTGTTAGTGCTCTACAGGGAAGGGTCACACACCTCTGCTATTGCATTCTATCCTGATTCCTCTAACTGTGAACTAACTACCCAGATTCCTTTTTGTTGCCTGTCCTTTTCTTATATGGTATCCTCAGAGACTGATAATAATCCCAGTGGTCAAAAGGCACAACAGAATAGCCCTTCTTCTGTTGTAAATATACTGACATAGAAGAAATGTTGCCACAATGTTACTTATCTATCTCTGAGAAGAAACCTGCTTGACCTTGTTTCAATTAACTATGATTTAGTTCAGTTCAGGAGAAAACTCAGCATGCTTGCCTCAAAGCTCTGAACCCTTTGCTTCAAACTCCACACAATAAGAGAATTGTTTCACAGCCAAGACAGTTACAAGGCAGCCTGTCTTCCAGTGCTGTAACCAACATGACACTAAACATCGCCATTTTGGGGGATGGTGCTTATGGGGCTTCATCCTGCATGAAAGTCATCTGGGAGGGTGGTTTACATGAAGACTTGGTGTCATCCCAAAGAATCCATAGATCTGGAAGAGAACCCAAGGATCTGCTTTCCTATAACATTCCAAGGTGGTTTCATCATGACTGCTCTCCTTAAGACATGTACACAGTATCATACTGGGAACCTTGTCATTGCTTCTGATCTTTAACCTTTATTTTATCTGAATATAAAGTTCAGTTCTTTAATATCAAATAATGTGCCACCACCTTAAAATACAAAAAAAAAAAAATTTCTGACAGCAGCCGTAATTTAGAGGTCTCCAACTGTAGCTCTATTACCTTGCATAATTCTTTCCAAGAAAAGTATCCTTTTCCATGCTGAGGTTCGAAGCCTGGGGTGTGGGTGCATTAGACAAGATATATCACTCAGCCCTATCCCTGGCCCCAAATGATCCTTCTGTTGCTAAAAACTATGAAGCTGCCAGGCATGGTTGTAAATGTGTTTCCTGAACCCCATTTCTCAAATTTATCTTTAACTGTAACATAATTTTAGTCCCTCAATAGATATATATTAATCACTATCCTTCCTCCTTCTCTGAAGCTGACTGTTCCCCAATGCTAGGAAATCCGATGCCCTGGGTATAGAGTACAAGAAGAACTAGGATCTACCCTAAGGAACTGCAAAGTCCAGTTCCAGTGGCTTTCTAAGATTCCCCAGCCTTCTACCTCTACATTGTTTCTTCAGACCAACTTAGAAACCCTTGCCATTCCCATCCTCCCTCCAGGAAATCATGTTATACTGTGCATATGTATACAAATAGAAAAATGTATCTAGTATAAAGTAGCAAGTAGCATTGCTGAAGTTAAAAGATGTGAGTGTGGAATGTGCCAATACAATCAGAGGCTTTGTAATTTGGATCGGGATTCACTTACATGGTCTTATTTTGGTACTCACCATCTTAAATGTGAAGCACATGGGGAAATAAAGATTGCAAACACTTGAAAGTCTAATAAAAGAAAATACATTGCACTTTATTAAGTCTCAGAAATATTTGATGTTGTCTTAAAAATCAATGACATTATAAAGCGCTGCTTTTGAGAAAAGTGTTCTGTTTCCTTGAGTTAGCTAACTGTTATTTTCTTCGCATAACAAAAAAAAATGCATTTTTGAGCTGCAAGGACCTGAATCAGCTATGCCTTCCTTTGAGTAAACACTGTAATGGGGATGGAGTTGATTTATAGCTCCATTTGAGCTATTTGCTTTACTGATGGTCTTTTCTCTTTCAATCCTGCATGGCAAAGCACTGTCAAAGAAAACAAATGAGTTGGGCTCTGTGTGTTGTGTCAGTGTGTGGCTTATCTGGAATCCTTCATGTTCTTCCCTTGTGCACATCTAGCAATGTCTTTTCAAGGTCAGGGAAAGGATGAACACACCACTGGGTAAATTAGGAACAATCAGGTAAGGATTTTATCATTGTTTTCTTTGGAGGTGCTAGGTTAAAACCCAAATTCTCCCTCCTCTTCCCTGCCCCGCCCCCCATTAAAAAGCCTGTGAGAAATCAACAGTTTACTGTGAAGATGAACTTCTTCAGAGCCTGTCTGAGCTGGGAGGTTGGTCTTCTAGAGATGTAACAGATAAACTCCTGTTTAAGCCATCTAGTTATTGTACGACAACATCCTAAGTTGAAGCAGTTTATATTACCGAAACAACACTGAATATAAATTCCATTGTTAGAGCGCAAATCCTTTTATGACCCAGCACCAAGGCAGGGGCCAGTGAATGACACTGAGTCACCTTTATATGACTCTGGCTCCTTTCTTCCTTTGACCCTAATGATCTGAAAGACAGTTGTGCCAAACACACCTGATGGCTTTACAATAACTTCAGAATATCATATTTTAAGCATGCTTCCTTTAAGATGGCTTGAAGGTTAAGCTGAGACGATAAGGTCCTTGTCCTTACCCCATCTCTTAATCTTGGGTGTTTGAGTGGCTGCAGTGAATGGGGAAGTTCAGATAGCTATGGTGAAGGGAAAGTTCTGCCATACTAAAACATGAAGAACTTCTTATGAGCCCAAATAAGGCTACACTAGGGACCTCAACCACATGGGGAAATAAAATCTACAGCCAAATTGCCAGTTCCAATGTTGGTTCTTTGGGGAAATGCTCACTTACTGGCACAATTGGAATGGTTATGTCCTGTAAAATTTATATGTTGAAACTCAATCACAGATGTAATGGCATTAGGAAGTAAGGACTTGTGGGTACCCACTCACGTCATAAAAGAGCATGACATTGTGGGGAAACCAGAATGACAAAGTTTGCCTCTTATCTTCCACAACTAAAAAAAAAACCATCTACAAATGAGAAATTGGCCCTCAGCAGATAGTGAATCTGTGCACTCCTTCCTGCTTCTGGAATTATGAGAGCAAAGGTTTAAGTGATTCATTTGTGTTATTATGATACAGAAGCCAAGGAGAGTAAAGTATTGATGAAATCACAAAACATTAATAACTACTTCACAGAATTAATAGGCAATAAGCAAGCAAAATATAAAGATATGTAAATATTGATCATTGGTAATAAAAAAAATTATAAATCCAGTTACAGGAGACCTGACACCCTCCTCTGACCTTCTTGTACACCATGCATGACCATGGTATACAAATATACATATAAGGGAAACACTGATACAATATAGGAAGTAAATGGCCCCACCCTTTATTTTCTAATGGCCTTTTATAACTAGCATCATAATCCTTGAGAAATAAAATTACTTAGCTGCGATGGCATATGTAAAGCACTTAACCATGAACACGGGTGACAGTGAATTCTCATCACAGAATAATGAAACTCTGCCCTTCGGATGTTTGGTAAAGGACATATTGTTTGCTTGTACAAATTAGCAAGAAGGAGGTCTGTTTTCTAAACACAGGACAACTTCTATGGAAGGTAATGCAGTGATATTTCACTTGTATTTTAATAAACAAAGCTTGCTTGAAGATCAGAGAGTAAAGCGGCTGTACAGACCAGGCAGTGGTGGCACACACTTTAAACCCAGTAGCCACACTAGTTTACCGTAGAAACGGGGTGGTAGTGGCGCACACCTTAAATTCCAGTACTAGAGAGAATATAAGGCAGGAGGAGACAAGTTTCAGGCTCAGTCTCATTTGGAGGATTCCTGTATGCAGGATTGCCATTTTGGACTGAAGTAGAGGTAAGAGCCAGTGGCTGGCTGTTTTGCTTTTCTGACCTTCAGGTTGAACCCCAACTTCTGTCTCTGAGTTTTTTTTTTTAAACATACTACAAGGTAGCATCTGGATACAAACAGACAAAACGGCGTATTTAAAAATCTGTCTCCTACTCCAGCAAAAGATCCACTTTGTCAGCTCCGGACTGTGGGCTGGAGAAAAATCTGAAATTCTAGTTCAGTTACAGCCTAACGTTTTGAACTTTAACTGGTATAGATAGAATCCTTTACTCAAAGGAGAGTTCAAATAGTGAATCAAATTCAGTTTTAAAATAATTCACCAAATGACCTGCTATGTATTAGTAATTGGAAAGACGATAATTACCTTTCCCAAGTCAGAGTAAAATAAATACATTACTGAATGTGGATATTCATACCCACAGCATCTTTCAGCTGGTAGGTACTACAGCAGACTGACTTTGTCTCTTGGAATTTCTTACTCTCACAGAGCCCCTCTCCTGGGAAGTCTCAGTCACTCCCAGAAAAATAATTTACTTAAATGAATACAGCCCATATAAATTCTCAACAAAAGAGAAATGTTATTATTTTATTGTACTTCAATGGGTCTGTCCAAGTTTTATTTTATTGGCAACTGTTTCTCTTTTTAAAAGAAAATATATTAAGGGCGAGGGATTAGAAGTTAACAATAAACAGATTTTTGAAAAGGAAAGACAGTCCCCTGGTGATTGTTAGTTTCTCCACATGCAAAGAGATTGCCTTTGCGTAGTAGAGACAGCTGGGTGGCTTTCTCTCCACCTCACCAAAGGGCATGATGGGAGACATCCGGACCAGCTGCCAAGAAGAAGCTGTGGGTGGTGGTTTCTGCTGGGTAATTCTTGGGAAAGTGATTCCACAAGTCTTCAGGCTACTGAATGTCATATGATAGGTTATTTCCCAGGGCCCACTCAGAAGACTTTGAAGCCAAGAGTGACTTTCTGTCGCCTACCTACTGATCCCCCATCACATTCACCACGCTTGGGCCTCAGAACCTTCCCTTTTTGAGGTAAAATATGCAAACACACTACCAGGACACATATATTTTTGCTGAGGAACTAGTGCCAGGAGCACTATTTTGAAGCTTAGAAGAGACCTTCCTGTGGTTTAGCCCAGCCTTTTTGGCTGGATCAGTTTAAATCCTATTATCTCTCTTCAGAAAGCTCATTTTCATAGACAACACGGATACTCTGCAAAGGGCTGACAATAACTGTGGAGTTTCCCTGAACGTGAAACCTAAGATTGAACGTGAAAGGGTCTTTGGGGGAAATCTGACTGCTTGAACCCCCTGGGGTGGGAACAGAGATCTGAAGCCTGAAAGCAACAGACCTCAGAGGTCCCTTGAGAGAAAGATGCTGTTGTGATGAACTCCGTCACGCTGTGCCTCTCCCTAAAGTGCAACACTTGTCTCTGCATCCAGGTTTCTCCACAGTACTGTACAGCTCCCAACCCCTTCTTCTTTGTCTTCTTCCTCCCCCCAGGATTAGGATTTCTCTTGTCCTTAGCTACATCACGGTGCGCCTTCTTCCTGTCCGTCAAGGTCCCAACCAGGAAAGCTGCAATCACCCAGGATCAGGATCTGTAACTCTGTATTCTGAGGAAGATAAAAAATTTGTCCCTTTTTTGGAAGAAGTAAACCACTTTGTATTTCTACATGAAGAAAGGGGAGTTTAAGGCTTAAAGCCTCATCATGAAAGTGTTTGCTCATCTGAACAAAGCATAAAAACACAGATCTTGATTGAGACAAACGACCAGCCACAAGGGGCCCGAGATTTATGTCTCCCTGTTCCTTATGACTCCTTAGCACGCACAGAAAAGCAGCCAAGTTCTTTCAAACTGCCAGCCAGCTTGTCTTGACATCATGTTCTTCTGATTTTCTCAGGCTCTGTGCTTTCTCTCATAATTCCTGAGTCCTTTTAGGTCATTAGAATTCCTGCAGCCACAAAAACTAAAAATGATCAAACTCCCCAAATTAAAAAAGAAAAAAAAAACTAACCAACAAAGAATACAACCTGCCTTTCCCTTTTCTCAGATGATGACTCTTTGCCTTTTTTGTGGCTTTGCCTTTTTTGTGGCTGCGTACATGACTCAGTGTTAGCTCATGTGTACTTGTCTGCTCTTGAGACCTGTGGGGTCTGAACTCTTTCTCAACAGGCTGGTTTTTCCCATGAGCCTCTGGGGTAGGGAGCAACAATCTCTAACCTCAAAAATACTATCTCGGGGGTTGCAGATGTTAGAACTATGCCAAGCAATGAAAGCTTCTGCGTTAACAGATCTGGGTGTTTTCCGTCCACTTCTAGACTCTTCCAGTTGGTAGATCATGCTGGCACTCAGGGGTTCACTCAAATATGGATTTTTCTGCTGTTTTGTTTATTTTGTTTTATTTTTATTGACATATAATGATACATGCTTCTAAGACATGATGTTGGTATACATATACATCATGTGATTAAATCAGAGAAATCTCTGTCACATGGAACATTTGTTAATAGAGTTCACGCTGACCTTTTCCTCCTCTGGGTCCTCCTCCCAGCTTGGCATTCTCTAGACTCTCTTGGAAAGCTCTCATTTGTCCTTCAAGGATAAGATAAGAGATTCAACTCAAGCACCTTTTAATTCTGAAGAAGAGAAAATGGTGTGTGCACACCTCTATCTTGCAGCACGTACACGTTCATGTTACTTAGCCGTTTGTGGTTTTGTTGAAACGTGACTCTATCAACAAACATTATTTACCATAGAAAACTTGAAAAATGTGAAAGAAAACCTTGAGAATTCAAAGTCAGCCAAGACAACATACTAACATGTAGGATGGACATGTTTTCTAAGTAAATCCGTGTCTATTTACTTATGTTTTCTTCTCTTATGCTGCGGATACCACCCATGCAAACATAAGCACAGTCCTTATCTAATGACTCTTGTGACAAATTTTCTCTTGGCACTTAAAACTAATGTCGTTGTGGTTATTTATGATTAACAATTCAAAGAGTAAATCCTTGGTGGGCTGGTAATTGTGCGTGCACACACACACATGTGCTCGTGTGTCTGTATAGTTATGCTTGCAGAATATAGACATTAATCTTTATGAATAATATACAGTGAATCATTGGTAATCATTTGTTGAACTAATTTATTAAGGGAAACAAAAGAGGGAAAGAAAGGAGGGAGGAAGGAAGAAAAGGGGGGAGGAAGGAGGAATATCAAATGAACTGGAGCACGTGGAAGAGGGAGAGCAAGACAGTATATCATTTTAGCAAGGCAGTTTTAACCTTGAAAGCTGTTGATTCTCCCCGTAGCTATCTGAAATAGCTATTGCGGCTATTTACAAATCAGGAAAGTGAAACTCGAGAGGTCAAGCGCCCTGCTCAAGGTCAAGCACTTTGGTAGTGGAAGAACGAGTTTTTGTTCCTTGACAATTTCACACACAGAGATAATGAATCTTAGTCCTTTTCACCTATCTCCCCTCTCCTCCCCCTCCCTTCCCACTGAAAGCTTCTTTTCTCCCACAAGTTCCCATCCTGATTTTGTCTTTTCCTCCCAAAGTGACAGAACCAGCTTTTTGTGTTTATTTTTTTAATTAAAAAAATAAAGTACATATAATCCCATCTTGCACAACATCTGGAAGTAAAAGGCAGCAGACACCCTTCCTCCTAATGTCTGGGTGCCCATACCACGCTGTACTAAGTAACTCTTAACTGAATGGGAAAGAGGAGCATAAGGAAAGAAGAAAAACTAGACAAAGGTCAGCAACCGTGATCTGCCTCTTGATCCCTTTTCTTCCTCACCATGCTTTTCTTAGCCCCACAAATAAATAAATAAAAGGTCTTGTACTTGTCCTGCCCTACCCCCTGTAGTCTATGCTGTTATGCCTTCCTTACTAAACCAAATTGCTCACGCTGAACACTTGTGAGTCCCTTGGATCTTGAAAACTATTTACAACACTTTCCTGGATTAAAAGGCTTTTCATAAGATGCACGCTTCTTTTCAATATTTCCTGTATCTCTTTCTCCTGTGTTTGTCCCTCAGGCATATTCAACACCTCTATAACACTGAAACACTAGAACATTCTTCTCCCAGCACCTTCTATATGGCTCATTCTTTGATTCATTAAATAATAGTAGTAATTGTACCAGATTCTGCTGCTGCGGGACAAATTATTATAATTGTAAAAGTTATAAGCATCAGTGATTTCTTAGGCATTCTCTAGATGTTGACACAGTGTGACTCGATTATTTTTTTCTGTTCTTATTAGACTATAATGGAGGTACTAATGACAGCTTTCTTGTAAAGATGAGTTGATGGACTTCCTGTCATTTGGCAGATCACAGCTCCTTGTGCCTATAGGGTTGTATTTGGCTTCTGCTTCACCATACAAAGCCAGCATTCATCGACTCCCTGGGGTCTGAAGTTCTGATTTCTGCCCTTACCTTTCTCAAGTGTTCCTGTGCTTATATTAGTCCCACTTAGATAAACGAAGGCGTTCTTCCTTAAAGTTAACAACTTCATGCCCTTAGTTGTATTTACAAAGTCGCTTTGTCATCAGATATAATGTATTCAAGGACATAAACACAAGGTAGGCATGAGGAGCCAAAGTTCTACCCACTACACTGACAAACTTTAGCGCACATGTCCTTATTTCAAGTTTCAAACTCATTTACTTCTCTGACTTCATTTCTAGACTATGAACTATAACAAGGCTGAGACTTTGACTATTACACTTGTCAATAATACACTGGTAATAAATGTTATTTTTTTAGGACTCTTTCCCTTTTCTGATAAATACATCTCTTATTCAGAACTAAGAATTTACAATGAAATAACCCTTAAAAATCCACAACTTATCAATTGCTGTTTTAATAATTTTTATTATACCATTATCTAGTCGTCTAGCTATCGGCCTATAATTGTTTCTCTTTCTTTCTGCCTCTCTGTGGGTTTTTAAGTAGGTTCCTCCTGTCTAGTTCAGTTCCGTCTCATACTGATGAGTTCACGTGATCCTACTGTATCAGATGGGACTAAAAGTGTGTAGCACTACAAATGGCTTCATCTATTCTCTTTAAGGTTTTTTTTTCCTTCATGGTATTTCTGGGGCAGAAATACTATTTATTGATGTGACCAACCACATGTCCTGAATTCTGTGCTCAGTATTGTTCTATCACATTAGTATCTAGAATCCAGCCACTGTAGCTATATTTATGCCACAGAGGTCGGCACACGCAGTTGCTCAGACTTTTGTTTAATTTACTATATAGACTGCCACAGTTTGTTTTTCATTGCTGTAATAAAACATTCATATCATAATCAACTTGGTTAGAAAAGGATTTATTTGATTGACACTTCCAAATCACAGTCCATTGCTGAGGGAAGTCAGGGTAGGAATCTGTAGGGAGAAACTGAAGCAGAGGCCATGGAGGAGTGTTGCTTACTGTCTCACTCTTCAGGGCTTGCTTGGGTTTCCTTCTTAGAGCACCCAGGGGTGGCACTGTCCACAGTAAACTCAGCCCTCCTACATCAATCAGTTATCAAGAAAATGCCCTCAAAGACATGCTGACAGGCCAAGTTAAAGAAACACTTTCTCAGATGGCCCCACCTTGTTCCAAGAGGATAAAAACTAATGAGCACATAGACTTAGGAAAATAATGATAAATAAATGTGTTAACAGCATATACTAAATTGAAAATAGTCCAAATGCATGATCATTATACAAAAATATGAGGAAATGTTTCTGATATGGAAAATCCCTTATGCAGAAAAGAGGCAGCTTATGGTACTGACAAAGGAAATAACACCTATGACCTCAACTTCCCTTTATCTTACTAGTTAAAAACTTATACAGACTGAGGAGGCTCTATCTATTTAGTGTTTTATATATATAGTATCTATCAGCAATTCATGAAAAAAGAAGAGGCCATGAATTTGAAAAAGTATAAGAATGAGTATATGAGAACGTTTTCAGGGAAGAACGGGAAGAGGAAAATGAAATAATTATATAATAGTGTCAAAACATAAAAGAAATAATCTTTAAATAGTCAAGCAATGATAAAGTGGAACTACATTCATTGAGCACGTAAGACCATAGCGTGGACAAGGATGCGGAAGAATGGAGCAAACAGTAACAAAAGGATTCTTTTGAAGCAATCTACACTTGCATTTACCAGAAAGAGGAAGCCATATGCTATACACTCTCCACATTGGCTTGTTGTTTCCTGTGTGTGTCTGTCTGTGTGTGTGTGCATGCATATAGTGTCGTATAGTGTAGTGCATACTTGTGTTCATGTGGGTGTATGTCGTATGCCTATTATGTGTATAAACCAGAGGGTGACATCTGGTGTCTTCTTTTGACATTTCTCACATTCTTTTGTGAGTCAGTATCTCCCACTAAACTTGGAGATCATCAATTAAGCTAGGATTGTTAGCCAATGGCCTCCAGAAATCTACCTGTCTGTGCCCTACTTTACCCAACGGTGCTGTGATTACAGACACAGACAGGCAACATCACCTGGTTTTCTACATGAGTGCTACACATCTGAAAAGTCCTCATGCTTGCATCCTCATCAATATGTACATAAAGGTATGTATGCATTTATTTGCATACATTCATTTTAAGTATGTATGCATTCACCTATGTATTTGAGTACATTCATTTTAATATCCGCTGTTAAAGACTAGCAAGCCCAGCACTGTCTATACTGACTACACATCTAGAACTCAGCACAGGCCCTAGCACACAGAAAATGCCCTGTGAATATATAATGAGGATGAAGTTAGGAGTCTACATGACGGACTAGAGAACAGCTGGGTAGAAAGGAAAAAGAAGTCAAAGGAGATACACTAATTTGAAAGAGCTGGGAAGGTCAGAATTCCCATAAGATTCAACAGAAGCAAGGAAGTGAGTGGAGGGAATCAAGGTAGCTCTGATGACAAAGAAAGAGATAACAGGGTACCTTGCACTGTTAGCCTATTGAAGTCAATGTATTATATAGTACTGTAAATCTAATCTCTTCTCACTTGATAGGACTTTGGGGAAATTGCATTAGGAAGGTTAGTAAGCAAATCTGCCAGGACTCAACGAGCCAGTAGAAGGTAAATGCTGGTGTTTTCTTAAATTAAACCCTGAGCTCTTAAATATTCCCTCACAGTCCAAAGCAAAGGCATGGGTGGTTTTCATGGAGGCTGTGCTAGTCACACTGAGCTTTAGAAATTCTGAAGAGGCCCCATGTAAGATCTACTGATCAAAATTCCTGTCTTTATGCTTTTAGAAGATACTACAAAAATTCGTTAGCCTTTAGAAGTTTAAAAACCACAGAGTTTGGCAATGGATTTAGGAGTGGGTCATTAAGCCCACTGTACTGAAGAAAACTGTTGAGTTGCTTACGATATTATAGGCAGCAGTGTCCTGTGGCATACCAAAATCACCCAGAGACCTTACAAGTTGTCAGAGTACTGGTGATTTGAAATTAATTCCAGCCCATGGCCAAGCTGAGAGCTTATAGAGGGTGGCACTTCTCCGATGGCTTTCTTATTAGATGAGCACATCGGCACGCATCTAAACAATGAAGCAATGGCTGTGGACCCGACCTTGGTGTCAGAGGTCTACTCTTGATTTTAATCAACCCCCTTTCCTCTGTTTTTCTTTTCTTTTCTTTTCTTTTCTTTTCTTTTCTTTTCTTTTCTCTTTCCTTTGTCTTTAAGCAAAGAGCTTTGTATTTTCAGGCCAAACAGCAGACTCCCTGGTTCTTAAGATTTTACATGCCACATACCCTGTGCCTAACCCAGCCTCTCTCCTCTTTGCCACAAAATCATTTCCTCTGTTTTTGTATAGCCCACATTTATTTCCTTTTTTATTTTTGAATTCAATCTCTTGAATTTGGTTTGCATGACATCACATCTTCCACCAGGATCAAATTATACCCCAGATCCCTGGGAACAAACTGAGCAGAATAAACAGGAGGATTAAAAGGAGGGAGACACAGTTCTGGTTGCTTGAGTCAGGTGTTCTCTTTCTTTACAAATGCCACTGAAGCAATGCTTGCTTTAACCGAATCCTCCGCTGTGCAGTAACGACCCACAACCCACAAAAGAGTGCTGTGTTCCCTCCCACACGCACTGCTTTTTCTCAGGCAGCAAATTGTATTCTGGTTGACTGCTGGGCAACAATAGTTGGCTCATGCTGGCGAGCTCTCAAAACACATCTTGCAGGAGGATGGGGAAAGCGAGCAAATTGATGCTTCTGGTTTTCTCCCAATAATCCCTTCCCAGGATCCAGGTTTACATGCAGGCTTCTGTTACCAATCTTGTGTGATCTTTCTAACGATGTCCCTTGTCTCTGGGTGAGCTGGCAGCTCTGTAGAACAGCAGTAGAAAGTTATGTGACCCACAGACTGCATGCATCTTCCGCGTTAGCCACTTTCTCCCTTTTCTCACCAGCTGCTGGTCCTGTTGCCAGTAACTCTGACTGTGGATATGATTGGCTCTTAGATGTCGCTCTGTTCTCAACACGATTGAAACTGATAATTAGGTAGCAAGCTACGGAGACTGCAAAATGGCTCTGCTATGTATAAGGCATAATGGCTCCACGCTCTTCTTTCATTGTGAAATTCTCAGTAATATGTAAACCAATTTCACTTCCTCTTTTGTTTCTCAGAGAAATGCTGGGGAAGAGTAGCGGTGGCTTGCAGAAAATAGAGAAAGAAGATATAGAGACAAATGTGTTGAAACAAAAAAAAAGTGTCTAAAAGGGAAGGCAATCAAAATTTCTCTTGGTAGCTAAAGAGCTTTAGTATGATTTCGGCCCTTGCCTGTTTGCAATTACTTAAAATACTCAGTATTGTGGCTGCAGAGATGACTCAGAGATTTAAGAACCCTGTCTGCTCTTCCAGAGGCCCCGGGTTTGATTCCCAGCACCACATGGCAGCTAACAACCATCTGTGGCTCCAGTTCCACAGATCTGAAGCTTTCTGGTATCCAAAGGCACTAAGCACACAAGTGATGTGCAGACAGATGTGCAAACAAAACACATTCACAAACAGTTAAGATCCAAAAGCTAATTCATTAAAAATATGAAAATAAATACTCAAAGTTCAGGTAATGAATTCTAAGAACAGCATAACTCAATCTCTCATTTACTTTGGAATGCTCACATCTATCACTAATTCATTCATTTATTCAATGTTTGCTGAATGTCTGATGTGATCAACAGATTCAAGGAAGAGAAAAATAGCACATTTTCTGACCTCTTATCACAATAACATATCATCCATCTGTCTGTCTCTCTGTCTAGCTATCTCTCTGTCTGTGTATCTACATCTTCATCATCTACCTATCTCTATACCTGTATCTGTCAATCTATACACAATCGTACATGTCCTCTATGATTTTTACAGATGCTACAATGGAAATCTTTGGTAAACAGTGGGACCCCCACAGCCAATATAATAACCAGACTTTAGGACTAAATGCACCAGGGTGGGGAAATTTCCTTAAAGTAAAGGTAAAAGAAAGAAATTTCCCCAGGTGAGCAGAACCTGTTAGCTCTGTGACTTCTGCATTACCAAAATCTAGATGCTCAAACCGTCTCTATGGCTCTGTTCGACAAGGAACTCTGATGTCAACTGCGCTAATTTTCCAGCATCTAAAAATCCCCAGGATGTTTTGTTCTCAGAAGAAATTGCTCCATTAGTACTATCTGCTTTTCTTAGAAAGCTCTTAGGGTTCTACATAGCAATCTCCTCCCACATTCTACCCAACACCCTTCCCATTTGAAGATGGTATTACTTATTTATCAAACCTGGCTTTCTTTCCTGCATACATTTTCTTTGGTTCTCCCCAGAGCTGGTCTGCATGAGCCTGAGTTCTGTGACTATATAGTTATGTCTTCCTTTAAACTCCAAACACTGCTCTTTTTCAATCATGACTTTATTAAACCTTGATGCATTTAAGTATCTAAAAAGCCTACTGAAAGAAACAAGTATTATTTACCCATTACAATATGAAAAAAAGTCTTACTGTCTCCAGGCATATGGATTGTATAAACAAACATTAATTATATACTATATATGAAATTCATCTTCATTCTGGTCTAGAAGACTTTAGAGCCAATCAAATATGAAGATCACACTGCTTTAAGAAAAGGTGATATCTTTAGTGAATATCCACTCGCGGGTGACTATAGGACAATCTTGTTTTAGATCTCATTTCCCAGATAATGAGTTGGAACATTAATCTTGTGCTCTGTAGTTGTGCTTCATACTACATGCTTTGTCTCCTGGGACAGAGTAGCAATCACACAGTAATATCTTTTGAGAAGAAAAGCGAAAGTTGTAAGGTATTGTATGTTCTCTCTCTTTGTGATATAAAATTCCTTCTTCATGCTTCGTGGGGCTCAGGGCACGGCGGGTATTGCAATTTAACAATGCTGTCATCTGTTCCTTCTTTTAGAGATGAGCCCCTAGAAGGTCATAGCCACCAGTAAGCTCACAGGAACCTTTGGAAAGGAAAAAGAGAAGGACAGAGAAGTAAATGATCATTAGTGTCAGTAAAATTGCTCTATAATCTGAATTTGGTATCTGACAGCATCCACTTCAGACACAGTTAGCAGAGGCTTAATGCGAGATCTTCAGTTGTCAGATCCACCTGGGGACATACAGCCTAAGTTTCTAAATGAAGCTTTCAGAGTGGGTTCTAGTACATTTTACTCGTGTACTGATGACAAGGGAAAATATAGCCAAACACAGAGCTAGGACATACAAAAAAAAAAAAAAAAAGACCATGTAATGGCACTCTGTGAAGCAAACAGTCCGTATGTCACGGGTGGGGACCTTGAAATAAGCCAAGGCTGCTGATGCCTTGATCTTGGATTCCAACCTTTAGAAATATGGAAAAATAAATTCTTATTTTTGAGGCTACCTAGTTATAGTATTTGGTCATGGACAATGCTAGTAAACTAATATACTTCAAAACAGGACTGGTCCCATGTTTAAAAAAATTCATTGAAACTCACCCTTGGCTGCTTCAGTATCCAGCAAATATTAATCAACTCTCATACATTAAATTTAAAGTAGTGAAATGAATAAAGGAATAGAGTGAGTTATAAGGTGCAAGGATATGAAAAATGAATTGTGAGTTGCAATTTAAAAGGAACCCATCTCTGTAATCTTGGATAAGCCTATCTTTGAAATACCTGAGTTTTCTCATTTCTGACTATGAGAAAAATGACTTATTTTATCCCTTAAGCCTGACTAGCATAGCACTCTCTGTGAAGAACTTAAATGGGGTTATTGGTGATTAAAAATAGATTCTTCCCTAGAATTCCATCAGCAATATACAGGGAGGAGATATGACCATCAGTAGATGGCACATGCTTGCACGACCTTGAAAGTGTGAGCAGAAAGAAGCATTTGCAGAAATGATAAAGTCTTTGAGTGTATAGTGCGATCATCTCACTGCAGCCAGCTACGTGGTACCGTACATCAAACAGCATCTACTATTCCCCTTTCCCCTTCATATGAGAGGGAGAAGAATGTAGGTAGACTTTATCAATAAGAATATCTCTCTCTCCCTCTCCCTCCCTCCCCATCTCTCTCCCTCTCTCTCCTTCACCCCATCTCTCTCCCCACTTTCTGTACATATCAGTCCAGCAGGTCACATACTCACTGGAAGACCTAAGCTGTTGTGGATTGAACTTTCAATAACTCCTTTGAGAAGGAAAGAGGAGACACAAGAGAAGCATGGCTCTAGAAACATCAGCTCAAAAATGGCCACATGTCACCTACATTCAGATTCCTTGCTTCCGCTGGTATTCCTAACAGCAAATAAGATGGGAGCACAATTTTTTCTGAAACAAAAGAAAAATGGGGAATATTTGTGAATAACTTAGTAATGATCATGGGATGCTCACAGAGATCTGATTGTGTAAAAGCTGCTGGCAGGAAAGCTAGAGGCTGAGTTTAAATCCCCAGCAACTACAAATAAATGCCAGGCATTCATGGCCATTCATACCTGTAACCCCTATAAGAAGATTGCTAGAATTTGCAAAAGCAAGCCTAGCCAAAAGTTTAGAAAGCTCTAGTTGCAGTGACAGACTCTATCTCGATGGGGCAAGGCAAAGAATGACGAAGTAGCAAGCTCAACGTTCAACTCTGGCCTCTGCATGCATTGAGAAAAGACATGTGTATGTGCACATGTGCACACACACACACATACACACAAAATGATTGTGTTCATTGGTGAATATAATTGAGAAAACTCAGCTTACTAAAGCTGAGAAACAATACTTAAAGTTTGAAAGAGTAAATTTCACCAGAAAAAGGAAAGAGAGACAGAAAGAAGAAGTAGAAAGAAAATAAAGCAAGTTGGAAGTTGTCAGCTTATCTCATACATTAAGAAGTAAACTTACAAAATGTTTTATTTCAGGAATATTCACAGAGACTGAAAAGTATGTCAGGAAATATAAGTTAGTGCATGGAGCTGCCTTCCGGCGAACTCCGAAAGAAAAGAAATAGCGATAACTCAATATTTCTAATCACTAAGCTGCTTGGGTATTTTGAGTTATTGCTTTGCTTAGTTTTCTTTGTTGGGCTAGTTATATTTTAAGGAAATATAATCTTGACACTAATACATGGATACCCACTGTCGTGATTTAACGGCCTAAGCAGTACAGGGTACTGACTGAAACAAATATAATATGATTTGAAATTTTAATTTTCTGTCAGTTTTATCTGTTCAACCTATAAAAAAGGACAGTCACTTTTGTAACATAAAAGGTGTCCGTGCCACATAATGTTAGCAAGCCAACCTCAAAGTTACTTAACATAGGAATTTCTGTGAATGACTGGCTAATGAATGTTGTCCTGCCTCTTGTCAATTTATTCTCATTTTTTACGTTGTAGTATGCACGAGTTTGGCACATATGCACACTTGTATACATGTATGTGGAGGCCTTACATTGATATCTTGAATCAGCTTTGATGGCTCTTAAAGGTTATTCAGTAAGGCAGGGTCTCCCAACCAAGCCTACAGCTAACTCATACGGCACATCTTGCTAGCCAGCTTTCTCCAGGGATGCCCTGTCTACGCTTTCCAAAGCTGCAATTACAGGTAAGCCAGCTGGCATTTCTATGGCTCTCTAGGGAGATGAAGGCCAGTTCTTAGGCTTGGACTGCAAGCACTCTAAACTGCTGAGCCCTGTCCCTCTCCACTCTGCTTGGTGCTGCCTATGAAACAGTATGCTCACACTTCTCTCTCTAGAGAAGGGATGTTCCTGGAGGCTATCAGAGCCACGACTGATTGACATGTGACCTAAAACCTTCCTTCTTTTTATGCAAGGATTTAGGTTTATTTACTTCTCGTTTGTGAATCTAATCACAAGCACAGTCCCAAATTACCTTTCAGTGTTTTATAAAAGTAAGTAATAAGAAAAAAATGATAAAAAAAACCCATGAGGTTATCTTAGCCTTTTGAACTATGAATCAGATCATGTCCATGAGCTATGAGCTTGGAAAGACTCATTTCCCATTCTCATCCTTACAGGGAAAAAGCAAAAAAGAAAAGGGAAAGCAAAACACCCACAATGAAAGGCAAGCGTGGAAACATAGAGGCAACATAGACGGCTACTTGACCTCTGAAAACTGGTTTATTCAATATTCCTTGCTTTTCTGCATTCAGCCCTGGGCACAAAGGCTCTGTTAAAATGCAAATACAAAGATGTATTGAGTGGATAGCTGAAAAGATCATATGACTATGCTATGTTACATATTTCCTGAGATTCCAAACTTACACAATTTTGTAATTAAAATGTTGACTCATCTGGTAAAGAAGAATCTCTTCTGACTGACCAGGAATCTCCGAAGTGATTTGTATTGGTTCCACTTCACAGATAAAACTAAAGGCCAAGTCATCAGTGGAAGATTCAAAGTGAATGTTTCCCTATTCACTGCCATCTTCTTCATTCTCACTCCTTTTGGCCTTTCTTTTTATTGACTTTAAACGCTTTGCTTTTCTTCCCCAGGATCGGGGAAGTTCCCTTTTGCTGTATTCTCTATTCTCAAGAAACCCTAACAGGCCCAACCCTCAGCCTTTCCCACACCCCTCCTTTGTTTTCTATGGGATTCAGCTAGAACTTCTTTTGTTGCTTTTTGTACCAGAATTTATATTTTAAAACAGTGTTTGAGATAGTGATTGATTTCAGTGAGACTAGAAGTGTCTTGTGTGAGGGTCAAGACTTCGAGTAAACACGTGCCTGAAGAGTTAGGAAATCACACTGTCACACTGTAGACTCTAAGCGTGGATAGTCTGTCTCCATAGTTTAGATTTCAGACACCAGAAACCTATTATGCAGTTAGTCTTCCTTGATAGGAAGCCAAGAAAATTAAACCAAAGAAAGTCTCCCCCAAAACACATGGTTACAAAGAGGATCTCCTGCGTTTAATCAAACTACAGTGTTATTCAGAAGACAATCCACAACCACTCCCCTTCTCACCCATTCCAAGACCATCACAGAGTTCCATGATTTTTCTGTTTCATTTACTCTGGTTGCCTAAATTGAAACAGATGTTTCCACTGATCTCCCAATCTCCACTTGGCTGGATTCCCTTTGTGTTGGTGTATGACGTCTCATAGCTGGTGTGCGGCAATGTTTCAGGGCAGGCTCACTGGTGAGTGATTAGAACAGGTAAATAAACCAGCTGGAGACAGGCTTTGTCAAGAAACTAAACACTTCTGTGAAGTTTTGCTATGATTTAGAGAAGGAAGAACAAGAGAACAGAGGAACTACTTTCCAGAAAGTTCTCATCCCATCCTATTTTCACAAGACTATTTGGCACATCAGTTGAATTTCCCTGTTGCTACTTGCTCTGTCTCCTTTTCTTCCCCAGAGTGTTGCAATTGCTTACCTAAGATCCATCACCCACTTAAGAAAACACTAATGGGAATTTCCATGAAGTATCTTTCTAAAAGGCATCTGGAGCTGAAGACTAAATTTGAAGTGGTTGAAAATTAGCTACGGCATATAAAAACTAGTTAAACGCTTTAGGTATGATCACCTTTCTACTCCAGCTTTGTTGAACTGGACTCTATGTAAAATATGCCTCTCTTCTGAGAGTTGCAGATACTCAGTAGTTTGTGTACACATGGATTCCGTGTTCACAGATTCAACAAACCACAAATCAAAAATATATTAAAAATGTCCTGCATTGATGCTGAAGATAACAGAAAATTTCACTTTTATGATTTCTTAAATACTGTGTACAAAAAGTGTTTACATGGCAATTGATTTGGATTGTGTGAGAATATGGGCATAAGTTATTTGCTAACCCTATTCCATTTTCTGTAAGAAAGCTGAACATCCACAGATTTTTGGCATAAACAGCAGTCCAGTTTCCCACAAGAATCCAGAGTCAGTTGTATATCTAAGGGGTTAAGTCTGACAGGTAAGTTTAGAAAACGAAAATCATTTGGAAATGGAAAGTTTTCTGCCATTCCTCCATTAATTCCAGGGCTTTGGACAAAATGCTGACTCATAGCTCAATAATTTTCCATAGAATTCATTATAAGGTATAGTAGTAATATGACAATATCTATACAGAAAAGCAATTAAAAAAACTTACAGTTTTCAGAATCTTGTTGAAGAGAAGTGAAATAACTTACATTCTGGTGACTGCAGGAGACTAATGTTGACAGCAGTCCTAAAACAGGACAAGGATGTGACCTGATGCCTCATGATGCTAATAATGTCTCACTCAGTGTTAGTCTGTATGCTCAGCTGTGTAGTTGAACATATTCCCATGCATACATTCTGCATTAAATATGTGTTTCCTTTTGTATATTAATTTAATAAAAATATGCTTGAAAAGAGATAGCCTGAAGCCCTAAGTTTTTAGCATCTTTTCCAAACATGACCAAGAATCATTGACCATATGATCATATTAAATACATCTTCAGGCAAGGAGGAACACACACCTGTGTACATCTTTGCTCATGAAAATGCCTTGTCAGAAAGTGGGCCAGGAATTGATCAAAAGGTCTCCTCCATGCAGGAGAAACTGCTTAGCCACCACAAGTCTGAAACTAGGTCTCCATGTGACCTGTGTGGTGCCTTCGGGGACAATATTCAAGGAGCATGGGGACTAGAGAGGGAAGAGAGAATGTGAGGAAATTTCAATGAACTCTGACATTTTGCTTAGACACTAACCCACAGCACTGGTTATTGCCTTGTGTCCACCAGCTCACCTGGAGGACCAGAGGAGAGTCACATTTCCCAGCCAGTACTAAGCTCTTCCGTCTTCCTCTCTTCTCTTTGAGCTGCATGATCTCAGAGTAATGGCAAAGACATAGCTAATGACACAGCACGGGCAGACAGAAAGGGGGGAGGTAAGGAAAGGAAAGGAAAAGGAAAGGAAAGAAGGAAAGGGAAAGGAAAGGAAGGGAAGGGAGGGCAAGGGAAGGGAAGTGAATGGGAATTGGACTGGAAGGGAAGGGAAAGAACGGTCAAATCGCCCCCGCCCAAGGAACCATTCCCTTCCCCAGGAAAGGACAAAGGAAGGAAGGAAAGGAAAGGAAAGGAAAGGATATAAGAAAGACACAAGTCAGTAAGTACCAAACTCTTTGAAAAAAAATCACCAAGCAATCTTCCAGAGCTCAAATAACTACTGTGGGGTGAACAAAAATGTCTCAGCCAAACTGGATTGACCACATCAGTTAGTAAAGTAAGCATCAATTATTCTCATCTTTAAAGTTTATCACAGCAGGTGCAGAAAGGCAAAGAATCCCATCATCTTTTAAGTAGCCCAAGTCAGCACTAACAAGCTCATGAAGCAGGGTTAAGAACCATGCCGATTTTTGCTATGTGTTGTTTCTTTTGGTGTTAAGAGACTGAACCTAGGGCTTCACCGAGGAAACACTCTCTACCATTCAGCACTTAGTCACTAGTCACAGTAATCCCCATCGTTCATCCCCTCTCCCGTTTTTGAAAGGTGGCTTCTGTATGAGGTAAAATATGTGATTGCAAAGCAAGAGCTAATTGACTCCACTAGCAACAGAACCTTCTATACCATGTGATGCTTGGAGTAAGAGTCGTGATTTTCATCCAGTCCACTTGCTCAACTGGTGAGAATGTAGATGCTCAGAGAAGCCACGTGACCAGGGGAAAGCCAGCGGCAAACCCGGCTAAAACATTTTTATTATGGCGAGCTTCCCATTTCCATCACTCGTAGCTTTGACACTACGTCAGCCAAAGGGTTCTCTTAGGATTTTTTGTGTTCTTATTTGCAGTTTAGTTTCCAGCCCCTCCCCCAACCTGACAGGAGTTACATTTTCATTAACTATGGTGACTTTTTTCTTTTTTTTTCTTTCTTTCTTTTTAATTGATTTTTATTGAGCTCTACATTTTTCTCTGCTTCCCTCCCTGCCTCTCCCTTCCCCTTCAGCCCTCTCAGAAGGTCCCCATGCTCCCAATTTACTCATGAGATCTTGTCTTTCTCTGCTACCCATGTAGATTAGATCCATGTATGTCTCTCTTAGGATTCTCATTGCTGTCTAAGTTCTCTGGGATTGTGATTTGTGGGCTGATTTTCTTTGCTTTATGTTTTAAAAACCACTTATGAGTGAGTACATGTGATATTTTTTTTCTTTTTGCACCTTTCTAGTAATTTCCCCTTGGGGATTCAATATTCTCTAAGTTACCTAATTTCTCATGATCTTCTTCCTGTTTAAGAATAAAAAAACAAAACTGTGACTTTAACAGGGTGCCACCCCTAAATGAAGAGCAAGAAGAAATCAAAGATACTGAGAGACAGAAAATTAGTCTTCACCAGGGATGAGGACACGAAATGATTATCCAGTCCCAAGTGTTCAGCCCTAAAATGTATACATATGAGCAATAATAAACAGATTCATTAAGCTGTATTTATATTTTTCCTTGCACATATATATATAAAACAATAATAATTAAAGAATAAGAGGCCATAAATTTGAAAGGGAGTGTCAGAAGAACGTGGGAGGGGTTGATGGGAAGAAAGGGAGAGGGAAAATGATGTAATTATATGTTAATTAGATAAGAAAAAATTATATACATATAAAAGAGGGTTTGGGGTGGATTAGAGAGATGTCTTAGCAGTTAAGAATAGGTGCTGCTCTTCCAGAGTCTTGGGGTTGATTTCTAGCATGATATGAACTTTATGGCAGCTCACAAGTGTCTGTAATGACAGTTCCAGGTGATCCCAAAACTCTCTTCTGGGCTCTGCAGACACGAGGAATACACACATGCGCAGGCAAAAAACATATGCACATTCCAATGTGTATTATTTTTTTAAAAGAAGATGGGTGGAAACTCTATCCTCAAATGTGGTATTGATTAACAGGGGAGGAGGGAGAGAAATATACCAGGATGGTAAAGAAAAATTTACTGACGCCTAGAAGACTCCACCACACACAGGAAACACCTGAGACACCAAAAGAAGTCCCAAAAGAGGAAATTTTACAGAGGAATAAAGAGAAGACTCATCTGGAATATCTTTCATAAAATACATTATAGAACAATAAAATAAAGTTCATACTTGTTAAATTCATTCAAACATTGATTTATCTACCTAACAATTTTAAAGTGCATCTTTAAACATAACTTCCTATGAGACAGCTGTGATCCAGTGCTAAAGAACAAATCCTTCTTTGAGATCTCAGCGCCCAAGGTCAAAGGAATGGTAAAGAAAACGAACACATGTGCTCTGTGCTGTGCTCTTTTCTGCATTTGTTTTCAACTTGCTATTCCAGAAGTTGATGTGCAGCCTTGAGATTGTTGGTGCTCTTGTGTTTCTAAGAAACTGAGTGCTACAAAATAGCAACTGTGAAGAGTTAAGGACTCAAGCTAAAATTAAAAAAAAATAGAGGTAACTAAAAATATTACATGTCCTCATTTTTGAAATCCTGAAGGTAAAAGTTAGCTTTTCATAAAAAAAAAAAAAAAAAAGGAGTTCATGCTATGACCTGAGTGGAAAATACTTCTCTCTCTTCCGCAGTGCTCTGTGTGGAGCGTTAAATGAGCATGGAAAGTGGGTTACTTCTAATTACACATAGCTAGGTAGAGGCATAGTCTTTTGCAGCCTGAACTTCTGCCATCTACTCTAGGGACTCTTAGGGAACAAAATGGGCAAGAAGTCTCTTCCACTGCTATATATAGCATAGATCCTGGCAGTCAGTAATAATGCACATGGCACAGAACATAATCCACAGAGTGAGCTCACTTTTCCAGGTGTGGGCTGTCACCTTCCAGCCACAACGAGGACACAGTACACATGTACTGTGTCTGAGGCACAGTACACATCCCATTACAAGTCTCTCCCTCCATTCACCTCAAACCCTTCCCCCTCTCTTCTCCTATTTCTAGAGAAATTTCTTATGCAGCCCCGGTTAGCCATGGGACTTGAACTCAAGTTATTCCTGCTTCGCATGCCGCCACACAGAGCCTAGTGTGAGCGTCTGTGTTTTACAAAGGCTGTGGCCAGTAAATCTGAGACACTGTCACTCTGTTTTCGCTAACACAAAATTTGAAAGCTTCCCCCTCATATGTGCTTTCAGGTCTCATCCACCTCTCCATCCACAGTTCCATCCAACCCTTGAAGCTACTCATACATTGAGTCCTTCAGACAGGTGCCTCTCTCTCTGTGGGATACAAAACCAATGTAACTCTCTTCTTACATTGTAACCAGTTCCAGTTTAATAGAGAAGAAGGGTGAAAATTAACTGGTTACCTAAAAGCCTATTTAATTATACAGGAAAACACAAGCTGTTGTGTACAGTCAGGAAGAACAAACCACAAAAGAGAATATGGTAAAGTCTAATTTAGTTTGGAGGTGTAGGGTGTGGCTATTTAAGAAACTTGTGTCTGGATATCTAAGAATAATAGCTCTCTAAGAATAATTAGGAGTTAGCCAAACATAAAATTGGGGGAGGAGAATTTCAGGAGGCTCTAAAGTTGAAGCATGATGCGAAAAGGTTGAGCTAGGTCTGAGCACAGGAGGAACGGAAAGAAGCCAGTGAGAGCAAAAGTAACAAGAGTCGTAGGAGACAGTAAACAGTAGGTTTTAGTAAGAGGCACCCTATAGACTCGACAGTTTAGAGAAAACACAATTATTTCCGTACACACGTCAGGGAGTGTCTCTCGGAGCTGCCCTCCACTTCCTAGAGGAAGCCCTCCATCCAGGCTCCAGTCCTTGCACCGCAGTTTCTCCAGCTCGCGCATGTCCCTTTCATTTAGCTTCAAGACTAGCTGGCGCTTTGCCTGCTCTTCCCATAATTCTGCTACCGTCCACCTTTACCAGCACAGACTCGGACCGTAGGCCTCACCTGATATTGCTAAGCTGCATTATTTCAAGAGGAAAGGGAAAAAATAAAAGAGAATTAAGGGGAAGACAAGAGAAAGAAAGTGAAGTGACATGTAAGAAACTAGAAAATAAATGCCAGGGGAGGAAAGCATAGATATAGAAAATGAAATCATAAACTTAGTAATATCTAATTGGCTTGTCTCTAGACCTGTCTGGCTCCATACTAGAATATTCTGGAGGGCATCCAAGTACTGATAATGTGAACATGTGCGTGACAACAAAAAAAAAGAGCCAATGAATTTGAGAGAGAGGGAGGCTTGGAGAGAGGAAAGAGAGGGGGGAAAATGATAAAACTATGTTTTTATTCCAAAAAAAAGTCTAAGACACAAAACTAAGGCTAATGATTAACTTAGCTTTCTTTTTTGAAATTTTCCTAATGGTAAGTTCTGCGAGCAAGTGTTTTCAATCAGGCTTGTGTAAGAACTGCCATTGCTTAATGTGTGTGTGTGTGTGTGTGTGTGTGTGTGTGTGTGTGTGTGTGTCGTGTGTGTGTGTTTGTGCCCGCGTGCGTGCGTGTGTGCCTGTGTGCATGCGTGCGTGCGTGCGTGCGTGTGTGTTGGAAAGGGGGCATAGCTTTCCCTAATGAGATTCAACTTCAACCAGGGTAAAATCAATACATCTTCTGCATTTGACTTTCTGGCTGTAATTCATTAAAATGCTTTTCTGCTGGTGAACTGCGCGAAAGCATTGGGTGCACAGTTGCTACCCTAAGCCACACAGAGAAAGCTAATCAAGAATTTGAGACTTTTGTATTTTTGGCCTTTGCTATAATCAAGGGGCTGTGGAAAGAGAACAGATTTTATCTGGAAAATATCAAATATGAAAGTATCAAGGCCAATACAAACTCTGTGTGCATGTGCGTGCGTGCGTGCGTGCGTGTGTGTGTTCATTGGAGAGAGTTCAGTACTGATGAGCTCTTGCTTCACAATCATGAGAACTAGAGCAGTTCACACCCAAGCCAACTGTTCTAAAATTGTGCTTGTAATGCCAGCTCCACGTGAGATCGACAAGACTATGCCTGAGGCTTACTGGATTCCAGCCTATCCTAGACCAAGGTCCAAGGACAGACTCTGCCTCAGAGAGAATGTCTTTGGAAGGAGGAGTGAGGATCTAATAGGGAGAGGAAGGAGAAGAGAGTGGGTGGGATGGGGATTTAGAGCATGTAGAGCACTCTATAAAGGATAAAGTTGTCAGAGAACGAATTCCGTAAAGTTGTTTTTGAAAGCATGGACAGAAAGTGGTGGGCGACACCCAGCACCATCTTCTGCTTCCCCTGTACATGTACACATACACACCTGCACATACTCTCTCAGATGCCTACATATACACACACAGAAATTAATAATCAGTTAGTTAACTAAAATAGAGAGAGTCCCATGAGATCCAGAGAAAGGACATGTTGACCAGATAAAAATTTTAGGAAAGACTTCCTGGTGATAACAGAATTAAAAAGCTTGTTTCCGTGAATCATTTGCAAAGCATCAGCATGCGCGGTTTAGATGCACTTCTGTGTTACTGTTCTATGTGAAGTCCCTTCTGGCATCAGCTAGAACTCGGGATCATCCCACAGTCTCTCAGCTTCAGCTGGGTGAGTCGCCAGGTTCTGAGGCTTGTCCTCGTTTACTCCCTCCACGCCTCATTTAATGAGCATTAATTGCTTTGTTTTTGCTTTTCTTTGGGAGAAGGTAGCCTGGTAGGAAACAGTATGCCAGTGAAGCTAAAGAGCTTAGATTTGAAAGCTGCCTTCACCAATTGTCTGGCCTGGGACCTTGGGCAATTAAAATAAGCATTTATAATTGCTTCCTTAATAAGCAAAAAGTAAAGGCATCTTCCCAGCCACTTGTGTCATACAGTTACACATCATGTAACCTCAGATCTTTGCGGTTGAAATGTTTCTTAAATGTTAGTTGTTTTGCGACGGGATCTCACTGTGGAGCTCTGGCTAGCGTGGAACTCAGTGCAGAGGGGGATGTCTTCAAACTCACAGAGCTCTGTCTGCCTTCTGAGTTCATGTTTAAATTTTTTGACTACAAAATGCTTACTCTGTAATTAAGATGGTAGATTTTTAATTTTGTCCAAAGAGATGACTGCTAGATCACAGTATGGCGTCTTCTTGGCAAATCATAAGTGACCAGTCTATGCAAAGGTTATTTAGAAAGCGTGATGGGATAGAAGATTCCCAAGCCCTGTAGAATAATTTTTCTTTGGGCCTCCAGCTCACACACGCAAAGAAAATGACATGAAGACATTATTAATTATGGAAGCTCAACCTACAGTGCAGGCTTGTCCCTCTAGCTCTGATAATTTAAATTAACCCATTTATATAAACTTACGTTTTGTCTTGTGGCATTTTACCTCTCTTCCATCTTACACCTCTTGTTTCTTCTCCATCTCCTCTGGCATCTCTCTCTTGCCTAGATTCATCTCCTCTTCTTTGATATCTGCTCAGAAGCCCTGCCTAACTTCTTCCTGCCTAGCTATTGACCATTCAGCTCTTCATTAAATCAATCAGAAGGTGTCTTGGCAAACACACATCTTCACAGTGTACAAAAAGATTATTTCACAACAAAGCCCCAAGTGTAGCTTAAGAGATACTGGAAATTTATAGCTGGTGGGAAAAGGAATTACTTTTCTTTAAGGGTTGGTCACTGATAGGTGGCACATCTCCAAGTCCATAACTCCATATTCACGCGTATATTGGCAACATTATAATTGGATTCACTAGGTTATTTTTATTTTTTTTTTCATGGAAACATGACATTGTGAGTCAAACAGTAAACCCTTTTTGTAGAAATTAGCTCAATTTGAAATTACCAGGCTGGCTTAAAGTATAAACAATTACATTTTTATTTATTATAAGGGAAACTCAGGCCACAGGAACAGAAAGTTCAGGCTCTGCTCGGTTGCGGCAGAACCACGCAGAGAGAGCACCTGGTCTGTGCACACATTTTTCTCTTTGGGTCTCAGAAAGCCACACCTTATCCTTAGATCTGCCTGTTAAAGAAAATTGGCTAACAAGGTTTCCCCATAATCTCCCCCTTTTGTCTAAATAAGAGCGATCCCAAACCCAATAAAAACTATATACAATAGAAATAGATAGCAAGTATAAAATTACAAATAAGTTAAGCAATATTAAGCAAGAAACACATGACAAATGTTTTAATAAACATTCCATTTTAAGGAGTTTAAATCTTGCATTGGAAATAAGCCTGGCTAAATCATGAGAGGAAGGTAACTATGACTATCTAATCTTTAACCCCGTCAAAGGCCTGAGAAGGGAAATAATATTACCTGAGCAGGCAGGAAGTGCAATCAAGCAGCTTCCAAAGTGAGCAGCATATGACAGAGACAATTGGCTACCTGAGCAATCACCCAAAGTCTTATTTGCAATGTTGGAGCAACCAACTTTGGCTAAGGCGTAGCGTAACTAACAGACCATTTTTAGAGGCAGGAAATTTTTCAGAACCGTCTTACACTGTCTTGGCAAATTTTGGCAGTCCTTTTCCTTGTGTCCTGCTTATACAGACTTTCTCAGTGGTCAAGGCATGGGCAGTTCCTTGCCTAAAGGCCAATTATGCCAAGAAGAAAACAAACTCCGAGTAGAGTGTGTTGGTACTCAACATCTCGCGGGAACAGATTGGTGCTGTCAGGAGAAATCATGTCTCATGTCAACAGAACCCTAAGTTATTTAAATGCCATGTTCTACAGATCCTTTGGGTGGTTGGCAATTACCTATCTAGGCAGAATACAATCTCTATGTATCTAAGAACCTAACCAATCTGACTATATGTATAACAAAAGTGAACAACTATTGACCTATAATATTTAATACCTGTATAACTTAAAGGCTAAGACTTCATGTCAGAATATTAAATAACATGTAAACAAATGTGCAGCAAACGAGGACAATGACCTCAAAATATAAACAATGTATAAGTGTCTTGATCAGAGGTAAGAATAATATATAATGCAATATGAAAATAATCCTAAAAGTTGTATCAATATATAAAATTTCTAAACAGAGGTAGAAACATGCATATTTATAATCTAACAGAATAATTTTGCATAGCTATACAAATATTGTAAACAGAAATAACAAATATAATTTGAACTTGTATCAATATACAAAAGCTATACCAATGTAAATTATCCATAAATAATAGTTCACAAATATTCACTCTATTACCCTCTTATTATCCTTTTTTTTTGAACCTATATAGTTTCCACCCCAACCCTCTACCTGATACAAGTAATAATCAACAATCCCTAAATGGTTTTCCCAACCCCTAGGACAAACTTTTTTGAGAAAGGGGCGTCATCCTCTAGAATTGCTTCCAGATGTCATGGGAGCGATGTTCTCTTTATGGGATCCTGCAAAAGTAGTGATGGTTAAGTTTTAAGATTACTGTCTAGTATGGGTATATATATTTTATATTTACACATTTATATATTTATCCGTCTGTCTTTACTTATATGTGTTCATTGCAAAGAGCCATTGGTCTGTTTGGAGACCTCTGGCTTTTGCTACACTATTGTTGCTGGAGCCTCATTGGGTTTCTCTAGGATATCCTGCTGTTGCACATGTTATACTGCTCCTGCAGCTTTAGGTCTGTAGGAGCTGCCCCTTCATGTACTCTGGCAGATAATAGATGGGGTGGGTGTTAGGATGAGCCAAATTGTAACCCTAATTCTGGACCTGAGTGGTTGCAGAGTTAGTCAGCCTGCTAGTTCTCCCCTGTCCTTATCACCAGGGTGAGCTCTCCAGCACTGCCCTGTCTACAACCCCTGAAGCAATGAGCAGGGTGCAGAGCCAGTTCTCCTGCTTTCACACTATCTGGATTGGCTCTCCCAAACCTTCGGGGTCAGCTGTGCTGTGCTGCCCAGGCAAGGTGCAGGGCCCACTTTCCTGTGTACTGCAGCTGGTAAGGGAGAGTGTCAGCTCCCTCACCCACCACAAGTGGCAGGGGCGAGGAGGGAGGGCATCTTTCCCTTGCTGTAACCAAGTGGTGGTTAACTTTTTTTTTTGTTGTGTTTTTTCGAGACAGGGTTTCCTTGTAGTTTCTAGAGCCTGTCCTGGAACTAGCTCTTGTAGACCAGGCTGGCCTCGAAATCAGAGATCCGCCTGCCTCTGCCTCCCGAGTGCTGGGATTCAAGGTGTGTGCCACCACCAGCCAGCGGTGGTTAACTTTTACCATGAATTTGCCTGGATTTAGAATCACCCAACAAGCACACCCTTCTACATGTGTCTATTTGAGTTTTCCCAGAGAGGTTTAACTGAAGAAGGAATTCTCACTCTGTATGTTGGCAGTACCATGTCATAGCTGGAGACCCCTGAATGAGCGAGGAGACGGGGAGACAACAAACAGAACCCTATATGTCCTCTCTCTCTCTCTCTCTCTCTCTCTCTCTCTCTCTCTCTCTCTCTCTCTCTCTCTCTCTCTCTTTTTCTCCTTACTGACTGTGAACCCAACCAAACAAACTACATCACACTCCTCAGCACATCTTCTGCATCTAAATGGACAGCTTCCTCCCAAATTGAGAGCCCAGAATCAACCCTGTCTTCCTTAACTTGCTTCTGCCAGGAGATTGATCATAGTGATGAGAACACTAACAGAGAAACGTGGAGACTCGAGAGGTGGACTAAGGTCTCAGTGATGAGGAACATAACTAACAGAGGATGGAGCGACCTGGGACAGGGACTAAAGAGCTGAAAAGTTATCATGAGGTCAAAGAAAGGGAAACCATTTCTGTTAGAGGGAACTAGAAAACTTCATGCATGAATACAATCTATTTGTGAAGCAATAGATCATACGAGAAAAAGAAGTGGGGAAAAGCATTTCCACGTGTTAGCAAATTGTCACTAGAATTTAGTCAATAGATTCCAGAAACCCAATCGAAACTTAATGCTAATTCTAAAGTTTAAGGATTTATATAGAAAGGAGCATGATAGTGTATGCAATAGCTCTCAGTGTAATGCTAAAACTTTGAAAAACTATAATTATTCTGTCAAAATTAGAAGATGACTTGAGAACAGAAAAAAAGTGGAGCTCAGAGGGATAATTTCCAATCCACAGAAGCCACTAAAACATTCTTGTAAAAGGTTTCTATACATTAAGTAAACTTTCATCAATGCCCTCTCACAGTTCAGACTAGACATGAGTTAGCTAACCCCTGCCGGCAATTTGTTTTTAATGTTATATACATTTTTATTAAAAAAAATAAAAGCAACTACACTTGCCTTACTTATATCATTCTCCATAAAATGAAAGAGGTGTTCACTAGAAAAATGACTGGCTCTCAGTAAAGCAAGAGAGCTCAGGTCGAGTTAGAACATCTTTCTATAGCAGAATGAACTTTCTAAAGATTGATGGATCAATAAGACACAAGAGCCACCTTTAAAGGTCCCTTTGATAAAACTTCTGTATGCCATCTACAGTGCACATGCTTTGGGCTTAAACACACATCCAGAAAATAAGTAAATAGAGTACAGCCTATTTTTTATAATTATACAAAAAGCTAGAGCCAAATGGGGACAATGTACTTAAGATCTCAAAAACAAGGCGCTGAGACAATGTTGTCAAGATCTCAAGATCATCCAGGGATTTCCAATAAGCTTCAGATACACAGCCCCAAATAAACAGCATGAACTCAAAAATGAGGGGGAGGGAGAGTGCTCAAACAAAAAGATACACAGAAAACCGAAAGCAGTGTTTATTTCACCTAGAACGGAGATTATAAAGGAGAATGGTCTAACAAATTAAAGTTTCTCTTTAAAGCTACCTGAGGTCATAAACTAAGAAGGTAACAGAATTTCAAAGACTGAAGGGTTGTCTGCAGACATGCATACATGGTCTTCGCTGCAGTCGTTACCACATAGGAGGGTGAGACAATCATCATAAAGCAGAAAGAAAAGCACACCTGATCTTGTAGTAAAGTCTCAATGGCTAGGTACATATCAACATGACAGTTTACTATTCCCTGGGGTCCCGATTACAGGGACATTCTAATCTCTGAGCAGCAATTTTCTATGTATGCCTATCAGGGGCTCCAAAGAAAGAACAGAGACAGGAGAACAAAGACAAATCCGATTCTCTCCTAAGCCTCATTCCTAGTAACAACCACGGGCCAGAGCTTAAAGAGAAAATGCCTACATGATATGGAAGGTCTGCAGAAAGCAAAGGGTGAAGTAAATGCAAACAGAAAATCACCAGTATTGCTAAATTGTGCCTTAAGACAAGGAACTGAAATCTCACAAGAAGAGATGGAGTTTATCACGCACTGAAGGCAATGCAAACTCCTCAGATCATGTGAGTTTGGTTCTAGTTTTTCTAGTTTCTGGAATGTAAGGTTGTTGTTTGCATACAAGCCCTTCTCCTATAGTATTTATTCCTTTAGACGCCCTGTATCATGCTGCATTCACTGCAGCACATCTGGTTTGATGAGCTGTACCTTTTTAAACTTTCTCAACATTACAAACATATATGTGTGTATGTGTTTGAAAATACATGCATACACATATATGCATGTATAGGTATATAAATGTGTATAAATACATACACATAAATATATACAGACATATATATGCATACCTCTGTGTGTGTATGTGTGTGTGATTGTGATTGTGATTGTGATACAGGACTGCACATAACCCAGGCTGACCTCCAATTCACTATATAACAGAGAATTACCTTGAACCCCAATAATCCTGCCTCTGTCTCCCAAGTTCTGGGATTATAAGTGTACCACCATACCCAGGTTCAACATATTTTCTATTTCCTTTTTGATATCATCTTTGAACAAGTGGTGACTCAAGATTCTATTACTCAATTTCTAAACATCTGCTAATTTCCTTTTTTTCTGTTCCTGTTTTCTGTTTTTGCTTCATGGTGATTGAAAAAGCTATCTAATATGATTCCAACCTTAATTTTGAAAAAGTTTTATTTTTATTTATTTGTGTGTGTGTGTGTGTGTGTGTGTGCATGCGTGTATGCATATGTGTATGTGAACCAGCATACAGGTGCCTGATGATGTCAGGAGAGAGGTTCAGATGCCCTGGAGCATGTTCTTAGGTAGTTACAAACTGCTCAACTTAGAAACTATGAATTTTGTCCTTCAAGAAAAGCAGCAAGAGCTCCTAACATCTCAGCCATTGTTCCTGATTCTATATGTCAATTTTTTAAAAAACTTGCTTTATTATCCAATATGTGACAAGGCCTGGGAAAATGTTCTCTGAGCACACTTGAGTGTGCTTAAGCTGTAGTTAGGTGGGATGTTCTAATTTGTCTGTTATTGTGGTCTTTACTGCAGTATAGTTCAAATTTACTGTTTCTTCATTGATTTTTTTCTGTCTGGATACTTAATCTGCTGCCAAAAGTAGGTATTGAAGTCTTACATAATTTTGCTATCACTACTTCTTCCTTTAGAACTGAGAAAGTTGCTTTGTGTATGTAGGTACAATGATGACACACTTAAATTTACACTTCCATATCTTCATGTTAAATAAGCCTTTTCTTTTAATTACATAATTCATGTCTTACAACTGCTTTTGATTAAGTATAACAAACTATATTAATCATTTTTATTAATGCTGTAACTAAATGCCTTTTAAGAAACAACCTAAGAGGGGGTTTTATGTTGGATTACAATTTGAAGGATATAGTCCATCACTGTGCCTAGGGTGGATGTAGTGATATCTGGTGGGTGATTAAAGTATTTTTGAGATCCAGAAGCAAAGAGTAGACAAAGTAGAGCAGGGCTAGAATTGTCAGGCTAGCTTCAGTGACCCACTCCCTTCTACAGGGCTTTGTCTCCTAAAGATCTCATAAGTCGTAGTACACTAGGAACCATATGTCCAAACACATGATCTCCCAGGGACATTTCACATGCAAACCATAACACCATCTCTGTCTTTATTGAATCACTGCTTCCTTGGTATACCATAATCCACACTGTCACCTTCAATTTACATATGTCTTTAAATCAAAAGTGAGCTTCTTGCTGGGCAGTGGTGGCATGTGCACTTAATCTCAGCACTTGGAAGACAGAGGAAAGAGAATCTCTGAGTTCAAGGCCAGCCTGGTCTACAAAGAAAGTTCCAGGACAGTCAGAGATACACAGTGAAACCCTGTCTGAAAAAAAAAAGTGAGTTTCTTGCAGGAATTATATATATTAAACATTGCTTCTCTATGTGACCATTCAATGTTCTCTGATTAGAGATCTTGATCCATTTTATCCCTTAGTTCATTCGTTCATTAGTTAGTTAGTTATAGTTAGTTCATTACTATAACTCTGAGATTCTCAGCATCTGTCTTCAGGATTAGAATTTTTTTAAGAATGGAGCAAAAAGTAAGAATGATTATGAGAGATACACATACTATTGTAAGGATGTTATATGTAAAGTAGAATAAAACAAATATGAATATTGATAGATATGTGCATTAGAAATCTTAGAGATAACACTAGATAATAGCTATGTAAGCACTTTTGAGCCCTATAGAAATGATCTGCTGCTATCCTTTTGGCTACTCTAAGGATAGAACCCTGGTTTATAAAATATGATTTGTTTCTTTTATTCACGCTGTGAACTAAATTGTGTCTCTCCAAAATTTATTTTGTGAATCCCTAGACTCTAATATGATGCCACTTGATGATTGGGCCTTTGGGAAGTAATGACAGTCAATTTAGATTTTGAGAGTGGGGCCTTGGCATTGAGATTAGCACCCAGATCTGCAGAGAAAGATTCCATGTTCTGGTGCAACGATAAAGGTATCTTCCTCCCTGCATGACTATCTCTCCCTCCTCCCCTTGCTTTTCTCTTCCAATCCTTCTGAGCATGCATATAAGTGATATATGAGGCCACGGTAAAATGGATAACTGTAAAAGACAAGAGCCGAGAATATGAAATAAAACCTAGCTGACTAGAACCTTGACCTTGTGTTTTTCAGCTTCAGAATTATGAGGAAAGAAATTTTATTGTGTCGATCACACAGCACATGATATGCTGTTATTGCACAGTATTAAAAACACCAACAGAAATCTCCTGGAGTCATTGGAATTTGACTTTGCAGGCGCTCTCTCTATATTGATAGGTGGAATACAGATGAATTTAACAGATCTTTAAAAAATATAATTTGGCAATGACTACAGAAAATAACAAAGAATAAAATATTAATTGATGCATGGTTGACATAATTCACAAGACTTTAAAATTTGTAAAACTTTGAAGTGAGAAAGGACATCAGTTGATGCAAATATAAATTCTAGGGCAGAGAGTTTGGTGGCATGCACATTAAAATACTACAGAGTTATAAATGAATTATTTCATCACAATTTTGTGGTAAAATGCATAGATAAAATCCCCTACTGTGACTTTATTTTGTTGAGACTTCTCAGGGTAAGACTTTGTAATGTCCTCTAAGCTCCATACAATGGCTAGAATAGCATTCTGTGTATTTTAACAGATGATTCACGTCTGAATATCTGACTTAATTTTATTCCTTTTGATTGAATGTTGCTTTTACCTCTATGACTAACAGAAAAAAAATATTGCATTTAGCCTAGTTAATATCAATATTAATACCATGGAAAAATAAAAGGAACACAAATTTAGGATCAGAGACGGTGGGAAACCATGGAGACTGGAAGAAATCATCGCTCCTTTTTGAATCTCTGTTTGGTTCTCAGATAAACAGTATGACTACAAGGAGATCCCACTCTCTCATGCATTCATTGATTAATAGTACGCCATCAAATAAATAGCAAAGCATCAGCCATGAAAACATAAATGAGCATTTTCTATTTATGTATTCAGGAATATATATATATATATTATATAAAATAATTAGTGAAAAAGAAGCCATAAATTTGAAAAAAAGGCGAGGAAGGGTATATGAGAGAGTTTGGAGGAATAAAGAGAAGGTATAAATGATGTAATTGTATTATACTCTCAAAAACTAAAAGAAATAATTTTAAACCAGCATATGAATATCTGTCATTTTATTGAGACATTGGACATTTGACTACCCAAAAACTTCGAACTAGTTGTATTCAATTCATCCAACCGCTTTGTAGGGAACCTCGTCATAGTCCAAGCAATTTACATCGAGAACAAACATCAATGTGTCAGATCCCAAAGACCGTAAAGTAAGGCTGAAAAAAACACATTTTGCAGATTCACTTAGAAAGAATGTTCCGGATACGTTTATGTTTCACCAGCCAAATGTGCAAGCTGAAACTTGAATTTAAATTGGATCAAGTGGGGGCAGAAAGCCAGGTGTGAGGCCCACGCTTTGCTGGTGAGAAGGGCATCAGATCTGAGAGCGTAGGGACTTGCTGGATCAGCGGTTTGTTGCTCTGTCAACGGCTTCGTGCTGAAAGCTGCGGAGCCCGCTGACATGGTTCTATCACGTGGGCTTGTGAGTTGTTGGAAGTTGAACATAGATGCCTGTTTCTCGGTTTTTTTTTTTCCTCCAGCTTCTGTTTGTATTTTTACTCCCATTCTCAATGTTTATCTACTAGTATTAGCTCCAGCAGGTTTAGTGCTCTGTGACAATATGCTCAAAGGTTTACTAATAACAGCAGAAATGTATCCAAAATGGCTTTAAAAAAGAGCTTAATTAAAAGTTCTTAGATTTCCCTAAAAATATTAGCTGTCTAGGAAATATCTACATAGATATTTATATAAAAGGAAATTTTTTAATTGAAACATTGCTTGGCCAATAACTTAGGTGTATTCCTAGCTAGCTCTTATGTATTAAATTAACCTATTTCTATTAATCTGTGCATCACCACAAGGCTGCGGCCTACTGGTAAAGGTCCAGCATCTTTCTCCTTTGGCAGCTATATAGCGTCTCCCTGACTCTACCTTCTTTCCTCCTCTATCTCTGTTTGGTTTTCCCACTTTGCTACATTCTGCCCTGCCATAAGCCAAAGCAGATTCTTTATTAACCAATGGTAATAGAACATATTCACAGAATGCAGAGGGGAATCTCACAATATCTCCCGTTTTCTGTCTAAATAAAAAGGAAGGTTTTAACTTCAACATAGTAAAATTACATATAACAAAATAGGTATCAAGCAGGAATTATACTTACATTATTTAGTCTATTTGTACCTGGAAAGATTCATATCTAATTTATCTTTTATTGTAACTAAGGGAAACTATAATTATATCTGTCTTCAACTCCATCGAAGGCTCCAGAAGGATGTAGTACTACCTAAGTAAACAGGAAGTGAATTGTAAACAACTTCCAAAACTCTAGAACTGATAGAGACATCTTGCTGCCTACAAAGTCACTCAAAGTTTTTCTGTCACATTGGGGTGTCCATCTTCAGCCCACAGGCCCATAGTGTCTGACAGACTTTTCGAAGAAGCAGGAAATTTGAAAGACTGTTTCGCCTATATTGGCAGCTTGTCAATCACTTTCTTCTGTGTCCTGCAGAATGTCTGGCAGTTCCTTCTTAGAAAGCAGGAACCCTGAAGGATCATCTCACCTTCATTTGGCAAATTCAGCAGTCATTTTCTGTGAGTTCTACATGTCCAGTTTGCATAGCAGACCATCAAGCAGGTCCAGGCAAGAGTAGTTTCTTGCCCAAGTGACTAGTCTTGTCACATTGAAGGCAAATTCCATAACGAGTTTCTTCAATGCCCATCAATCTCTCTGAAGTAATTGGCGCTGCCAGAGCAGATATGTCTCACTGTCAAGAAATGTCTAAGTTCCTAAAATATTTTAAATGCCATATTTTGTAGGTCTTTGCAAGGTTTGAAGAACACCTGTCCATCTGAAATATATTTCTGTACATCTAGAAATAGTAACTAATATGACTACAAGTTTGACCATTATAAATGACATCTATTGATCTATAATTTTAATAATACATTACTTTTTAAATGAGCCATATAAACAATACCTTACACAAGAGAGGAAATACATATACACAGTGTAACAAAACTTGACCTTGAATTTGTATCAATAGAACAAGAGCCATACAAATGCATAGTATTAATCTCTGTATCATATCCCCTCCCCCATTTTTTAGAAAGAGATTGATTGTGACCATTTAACCATTTATACCCAACCCACCCCCTTTTTTGGTTTTTTGAGACAGGGTTTCACTGTAGTTTTAGAGCCTGTCCTGGAACTAGCTCTTGTAGACCAGGCTGGCCTCAAACTCAGAGATCTGCTTGTCTCTGCCTCCCAAATGCTAGGATTAAAGGTGTATGCCACCACCACCTGCTTTATACCCAACCCTTTTAAAGAAAAGCAAACATTTATAAACTATTTTGGAAATTCATGCATAGTTTTCTTCAAACTGCTTCCTGCTGTTTGTTGACGAAGTATTTTAGGGTTCATGGAGATGGAGACCTTTTGGGGAGGGTCTTATTCCATCAAACCACATTAGCCTAAAAGGAATCCACAGGTTCCCATCCTCTGTGGAAACAAAAACAGAACATCTTTTCCAAAGTAACATATTCTTAGACTCAAATTTTGAAGTCAAGACACCTTTATGTTGATTTAACTTAACAGCCCCCACAGTCAAATGTATCTCTGCAGTTAGCTCATTAACAGTCAATTCAGCAAAATTTATCAACAATCTTAAGTGGCTAATATGTTATAACTCACACTATATGTGACATTTTCTAAGTGCATTTGACTAGGAAATTCACTGTTTATTTAAGGAAACCTATTATCAACAGACTAAGTTTGTGATATACTGGTCTAAAGAGAATGCTTTTTAATCTCAGCCAACGGTCTTTACTTTTGCCCTAAGTCTAGGGTTACAAACAACTTTTTGGGTCATTGGATTTCTTATATCCTTTTGTCATGCCACTGTAGATCATTTTAATACAATGCTAATATCAAACCAATAGAAATGGGGTGCATTACTACATCACCAGTGGGTGTTTTATTATTTTGAACAAAGCAATTCCTTTTAAGCTTGGCTAGGATGATGAAAATCAGACATAAAAGTGAACCCATTTTATTAGTACAAATAAATCATGGTGAAGATGATGAGAAAGCAAATAGGGTTTGATGCTATTACCCAGTTTTGTGCAGATTTGTGGGCCTTTGACGGTGGTAAAGCTTTTATGAGTCAGAAGGAAGCAGATGCAATTAAGATACGGTAATATTTAAGTACTGCAAAAACCTAGGTATCAGAATCAGCCTCAGCCGTACAACATAATGTCAGTGTGATGCAAAATGCTAAGTATGAAATTCTCTCTATCAAAGGAAGAAGTTAATTCAGCTATAATCAGCTATATATATATACATATATGTATATACGTGTATATATACATGTATATATGTATATATGTATACACACACACACACACACACACACACACACACACACATAAAGCCAGAGATGTGTTGTCTAAGATCCAGAAGTTTGTTAGAGATGGCACGGAATAGACTACAGTGGAATTTTAAACAAGATGGTTAAGGCTGGGTCAGTGTAATTTCAAAGCAAGTTATAATTTATACAGGTGTAGTGAGTTGAGCAACACATGACCAAGGTTTGTTACCTGGTTAGATACCAGACTGTGAATTAAGCACTTAGGACAAGAAGATTCTATCTGAGTGTCATTATTATGATTATCCTGAGTGAACTTAAACAACATGCTTAATATTATGACATCTTTAAAGGATATTTGAAACTGTCTAAATAAAATTCCTATATCAATCTATCCACCTACACTTTGACTCACTTCAGCATTCTGTAATAGGAGTTGTGGATCTCCTGCCCACAGTCTGCCCACCAGCTAGGGCTTTTGCTCTTCCAGTTACTTTGAGTAGCAATTCTGTTTGCCATTCATAGCACCTCCCTTTGCTAAAGAGTCCTCTGGCTAGTGTAGTCCCCCTTTCCTGAAGTCAAGCTAATTCCATGGTCTTTCATTCTCTGAAACTTATCCAGTATAACACATGAAGGAATAAATTTTCCATCAACATTATTATATTTGGACAGGGGGTTCAAATCCCCAACAAGCAAGCCAGCCATTTATGTAACAATGTTCCTTTTTATTTTCTTCATATATATCATAGAATCTTGGGACCGATTGGAGTCCTGGCCTTCAGCTGCTCTTCCCTGCTAGAGCCTTCTAATTGAAGTTACTAAAATCTGTGCCTTGCCTAGAGGATCAGATTTTCACCTGTTGGCCATTGACTGCCGGGTATTTAAGCCTCCATGGTTCTATTAAAGAAGGGCTTTGTACCAGTGATTAGACGTTCGTGTGTCTGTCTGTCTCTGTGTGTGTTTGTGTATTTCAACCTCCAGCCCCTTGCCTGAAGCTCGCGAACTGTATTGTAGCGCATAGAGCGCAGACGAGAGGGGGAAAGGCGCAGTGCTTGGCAATAGAACAAGGAATAAACTAGTATTCTGTTGTGTTAATGTTTTGTTGACATTATTATTATTATTATTATTATTATTATTATTGTTGTTGTTATTATAACCTTTTCAATTTACTTTGCAATGAAATTCAAACTTAGAAAGCCAGGGACGTTTCTCTAGGGAAGGGGCTAGTGATCAGATGTAAGTGGATGGGAAGCAGTGAGAGCAAGAAGACAGCAGGCTGCAGAACTGTGCTCAAGAGACAGAAATACTGGTGGTATTGAAGCATACAAAGAAGCTTCTGAGGACTACACTAACCCTCCCTTTACCATGTAGGTAAATCAGCTTCAGTTAACACAGCCCATAGGGTCCTGACCCCTGCTTCTGACTTACCCTCTAGAAACTTCTATCAGTAACCACTCTTTTGAAATGGTTCATTGTTCTGGCCTTTGAAAGCATGATTTCCCTTGCTTCCTCAGTAGAGACCCATTCTCGGGTTCTTTTTCTGGTTTCCATTCTCCCAGACGTGCTCTGATTGGTATTTCTTTTTGTGTCATCATACAGTTTATGTTTAAAGGGCAAGAGGAACAAGTGAACTGAATAAAGAGTAAATGACAATCAAAAAAGAGAAAAATATGAAAAGATTAGAGCATTTATGTAGGTAAAAAATAGAATCCAGAGGAACAGTGAAACTTTTATAGTACCAGCATCTCCCTTCTACAAGCAAATAATGATGGTGATAAGTTCAAATTCTTATCTGACTCTGTTTATTGACCTATCAATATTTTATGTGTGTGTTCTGATTTTAATATATTTTATCTATATTCTGGTTTAATTTTCTTTTCTTGATGGTCTGGTCCTGTTATAAATTTTTAATATCTATCTGAGACCATATTTGCCTTTTTATGTTTAGAATTTCCATTAACTGTTTTATGCTTTTCACCTCTCTGGTGAAATTTCTTGTCTTTCCTTGTTCATTAATTATTTTAATTTGATAATAATCATTAATTTAATGTCCCTTTCCACTATATATAAAACATATATAGTATATATAATATATACATACTATATATAACATATTATATATATATATATATTTCTGATCCTGAGTCTTATACATTTTTTGAGATACAGTTCTGGCTGTCCTACTTTGTGTGCCAAGTTGACCTCAAACTCACAGAGATTTTCCTGGCTTTTCCTCCTGAGTGGTGGGATTAAAGGAATATGCCATCATGCCAGAGTATTTTAATCTCTTGACAACACAGTCACTCTTTCCTACTCATGCAGATTTGGATCATCATTTCATAATGTTTTGTTGAATATTCATGATTGTATGGAGAAGAACTATAGAGATGGAAATAAAATGTTCTTGTGCCTGGAAAGGAGCACACACCTACCTCTGAGCCAAGTGGTTAAATGAGTAATTAAGTAGAAAGTCGTCATGTACCTATGATGTTTATCCAAAGGGCACTATACGCTTCCAGTTCTTCCCATGATGGGATGTCTCTTCATGCTGTAGTATTTTCTTTTGCTATTCAAATATTTATTTACTTATTTTTTAACCAATTCTCCTGGTGCACACCCAGTTTACATGTCTATAAATCCATATCACAGAAGGGAATCTCTCCACAAGACTTGCTTCATGCCAAGTTCTCAAGCTATAATAATGATGGGATCATTAATCTAGTCTGGCAATAAACTAAAAGTAGAAAATGTACAAATAGAATCTAAGATTGTGTCTGACAGTAACTTATTGAACTCATAGTTCCTTTTTTCAATTCCCTTTCTACTTAGGAAGTTAACCTTGCAGAAAGAAAATATGTCAATAGCATCACTGATGTGGGAAGAATTAGACAAGATCCCCTAATATCTCAGCTGAAGAGGACGTAAGAGGAAGAGTCGCAGGACAGAGGTCCACAGTGCTGTAAAATCTGTGATCTCACTTGCCTCCCTGAAAATAAATGATAGCAATTGTATCTTACTGCTGACTTCCTTCAGCCTCCTTAACACACTTCACTTACATTAGCAGATATAGTTGATATATAAGACTTGATGATAGTTTTTAAGAAGCATTGGACGTTTGGAGCACATCATTTCCCATGAGTTGATGTCTGCCACTTATAGTAACAGTGAGGGCACCTATTTCTTCTCCAATTGTCTACTCTTAAGAATCTAATACATGACATTCTCGCTCCCTTTGATCATCTTCTTGCCCTGTAAAACATCTCTAGATCTTTCAACAGATCTCTTACTGTTCTGCCAAGTTTGCTTCTCTAAATATTCACTGTTGTTTCTGGCTTAAGAACAGCATTAGGAATTCAGCAGCAAATGTTGTCAAATGATCTGGAGGACTGTGAAGGATAGAGAAAAATAGACAAATGAAAATCTGTTTTCTCAAATTGTTATGGATTCCAACCTTTCTTCCTCTGAGTTTACATGTCCAAAGACATAATAGCAAAATATAATCAAGTGTCATATTTCAGGCAAAGTTAACAACATACAGAATTCTTGAAAAACAAAATAGAATAGAAATAAATAATATTGTCTTACACCTCCTTTATTTAACACTAAAGTTATCCCTAGTTCTAGTTCAGAAAAAATTATTGCAAAATCATCATATCAAGTGTGATTAATCCTATAGAGAATGAGAAAGGATAGAGAGCAAGGAGGCAATGAAGTTAAGCAATTTAGTATAGTTTAGATAGTGCTATAAACCTTTTGATACAATCTGAATCCAAGACAGTACAATTCTTTTTCTAATGACCAAGAAAAACATCCTTCCAGGCTGAGATGATGCTGTCTTCTGACAATTTTATAATCCAGCTAACTGAATTTCTGAAGAGTTAACATTTATCACTGGTTTCCTTAACCAGTGTATGCCCATATAATTTGAGTTAAAAGGAAATACTTCAATCATCCTGGCTAAATTCGAAACTTTCTTCATTCTAAACTTTTTAATGGCTTTCACTTCCAGAGAGGAAAGAATACAAGTAGTTTCCTACCATAGGATGGGGCAAAGTCAAAGATATCTTCCCTGATTTAAACATTCAGCCTTCTCCTCCTAGAAAGTCATAATTGCTAAGGTACTCACAATATTTTCCTGTTTTGTACTCTTATGAACAAAGACTCAATTTTATCAGATAGCTGTCCAAGGTTAGTAGTTCTTATTTATGACCACAGATTCTTATCTTTCTCTATGTACACCAATGAAACCTCTACAGTCACAAAATCCTAGAAGTATCTACGTCTTTCCTAAAAAAATAAAATTATTAGTTATCTTCACAATCGTGAAACCAAGAGGTAGGTGAGTCTATCAGTTTGTACCAAAAAAAGCAAATTTTCTCTTTCTATGAAAGTACTGATGCCTTAGAGGGACTAATGACCTTCTCCAACACTTCTTTTTAAAATTATGACTTTAGAAAAAAAAAGAGATTGTTTCTGTAACATATGCTATAACACATATGCTACTCTCAGACTTGAAAGTCAAGGGAGACTTGTCCCCATTTATCAACTATGTTACAACCACTTATGACACACATGGTAAATCCATATACCACTCCTCACTAAACTGAAAATTGTGATGTTGAACTCAATGGTTTGTTACAAGTCTTTCTGGTTATTTCTTAATCCCATGTTTGACTCATTGGAAGTCAATTTGTTGAAGAAAATTATATCAAGTATGTACTTTGTATAAAATAGAGTGCTCAATATATTTTTAGTGTTGGAAGTCCTTCTGTCTATGTTTTGCTTTTATTGGTTAATAAATAAAGAAACTTCTTTGAGCCTATAGCAGGGAGGAATGGAGCTAGGCAGGGAAAACTAAACTGAACGCTGGGAAAAAGAAGGCAGAGTCAGGAGAAGCCATGTAGCCCCACCAGAGACAGATGCCAGACAGAACCTTGCCAGTAAGCCACAGCCATGTGGCGATACACCGATTAATAGAAATGGGTTAAATTAAGATGTAAGAGCTAGCCAATAAGAAGCTAGAGTTAATAATCCAAATAGTGATTAAATTAATACAGTTTCTGTGTGGTTACTTTGGGGCTGAGCAGCTGGGAACAAGCAAGTGGCAATATATTTTAAAGAAGAATTTTTATAGAGATGATCAAGTATAATTTGCATAGCTAGTGAAAAATATTATAGAATATAATCGAAATGATGAACAAAGGGAACCACTGCTGCCAGCTGAGGAGATAAGAGAGCACGCCAGGATTCAAAGTGGTCCTTGCGGGCAGGGAGAGCATGAGGATGGACACCTGGGACGATCCAACCGGAAAGGGGGGTGGACAGTACACGGGCATGCTTCAAAGGACTGAGGCATATATCCATATGAAGACGTTGGAAGGTAGCTTTGTGTAAGTGCTGGACCAGGAATTGTAAGCAAAGGCATTGTGACCTCTTTCTGAGATCTGGAAACATTTTTTTTTTTTTTACTGACCATCTCACTCTGTAAGGGTAATACTTATTACTGAACAGGGTCTACTCGTCTGACCTTAGTTTCCTTTACATGAAATTCATCATCATTATTCCATCTTTCCATTATCCCTGCTTTCCTAGACCCCATTATTCTACTTAGTTCTACTCATCCTTCAGGTGTTAGCAGAAATACTGCATCTTCAAGAAGGCATTCTTGAATCTACCTTACCAGGTCAGAACTACATTTTTATGATTATCCAAAATGTGCTCTGTATCAAGTAAAACTTTAATCATACATTCCACTGTGTCATAATTTTGCTCTTTGATGGATGTGACACTTCCTGAGGGCTATATTCCTAGTGTATCCCCAGTGCCTACCCAACTCTCTGGTTCATAATGATTTTTCATTAACCATTTCTGTGTCAAATAAAATAACTTAGATACATAAGAACAGTTACCAACATGATTAATGACATCAAGGAAAATAAAAATTTTCAGGATTTTTTTTACAAAAAAAAAGATAAGAGTGATAAGTATTATCCTATACTCTCTGTAGCTTGGCAGGGTTTAGAAGGGACATTCTTTGTGTAGTGTAGAGAATCTACAAAAAGCATAATCAGCACATCTAGACTGTACATTTTGAAGAAACGGTGGGATTGTAAGCACTAAGGTATCAGCTCCATGCAGCAAAGGCCTACTGTGAGTTACACGTGCATTACCTCATACAGAGATGAATAAATAAGCATGACACCAGCCTGAGGAAGTCATCATGGAGAGGAAAATGGTAATGAGTGATGCAAATAATTAACTCTAATTTAATGTTGAAACATTATCACTAATTTAGGAGAGAAGCAATTATAGGGAGTTTCAGAAAACAGAGCAAGGGAGAAATTAGCTCTGCCTGGGGCATGCAGGAGGGATCCGAAGAAGTGACATTAGGTAAAGCCCTCAAGCTCGGCAGGAAGATCCACAGAGGAGTAGAGTCAGGCTGGTCTTGAGAAGAGCATGTCAGAAGGCATCAGCATGGGGGCTTAGTCTTTTCCTGGAATGAATAAGGATTGAAGCAAGAGGTGAGAGAACAGAAAAGTGGTTAAGATAAGGGTAGAAAAGTGAATCTAGGCCTCTGGGCATCACAGTATTCTGTAAGCAGTGAAGAGAGCCCATGTTCTGGGGAAAGTGTGTAAACTCCTAAAAAGTTTTAAAGTGAGAAACTGAGGGAGAACGAAACTACTTCTCAACTTGCATTTTATTTCACATTGTGAGATAGGCCTACCGTGTAACCCAGGGTGTCCTCCATCCTGTGGTTCTCCTGCTGCGGATTGACATGACTGGTTTCTCATCTGTATTTTAGAAATCATAAGGCATATGACAAGTAGATGTTCTAAGAGGAAAACCCAATAGATAAAAGGCCATATCTGGTTAGCAGCTACCGTGAGTGTGTTTGTGTATACACCTGGGACTGATGCTTTGAATGATGGCAGATTCTGTAATAATACTTCATAGAATTTCTGGAGCAAAACTGCACCTACCGTTGGTAATATTACCATCAAATTCCCTATCTTCTTTAGTTAGTATAGTTGCTGTCCTAATCTTCATGGCTATTTACAAGTATACTTTCAGACTATCTTTCCACAAAGCCCAAAAATCTTAAATATGAAACATCAATTAATACTTTCCTAACATGATTTTTTTTAAAAAGACTTTCACCGCTTTCCGTTGTAGTTGGAATTCACTATTAGACTGTTCAAGTAGATTAGTATGTGACCTCACATTAAGGTGACAACCCATGACACTTTTCTTTACATATTTTCATATACTTTTGTGCATAGCCAAATATCTTTACATGCGCTTGTTTTACCTCCTTTGAGAAATACATTTTAAAATGATGTATGTATTTGATGTGTTATTCTATTTAATTTAAATTATAATTGATAACTTTTCAAGTTAGCACCTGAAGATATAACACATGTTTTTAATTGTATAAATTACATAGAATTCAATAATTGGTTTAATTTCACTTGGTTAATGGATACTTAAGATATTTTAATGGTTTATATTTATTAACTCTTACAAATTTGAACTTTTGCACACCTTTAAGTACCATTGTATTATTTATTGCCAGCATCAGTTTCTCTTAGTCAAACACAGACCCCTTTAAAAGTTTGATTTTTTTTTTTTGCCAAACTGTTTTCCAAATGAAATATTTAACACGAAAGCTAATCAAGTGCCTGATTTCTGAAGCTGCTGTGTCCAACACCAGAATCACTAGACACATGTACTTAAAATAAATTGAAATTTCAATTTTCAGGCACGCTGACAATATTGTAACTGACCAACTCCACACACAGTGACTATCTCTGCTGACACCAGAGCTCCAGAGTATGTTCACACTGGCAAAGAGCACTCTGTCACACTTCCACATGACATTATGGACTATTACTGGATGTTATGTCTAATTTATTTTTTGGCACTATGACAAATACTGTATGATCTCATCATAGTTTTATTTCTTTATTCTAGGTGTGAGCCCTGTCAGCTATCTATTGACTGTTTCTTATCTTCTTAGGGTCTTATTTTTCTCCATTCCTATAGAAGTACTTGGTGTTTATTATTAATACTTAAGGCAAATATTTAATGACTCAACAAATGTAAGAGTATCGGAGCAAATCACACTTAAATTGCATTATGATGACATTCTTCTACTCATAAACATGACTTTGAGCTGGTAATAAACAAAAGTAAGTAATATGTCCAAAGAAATGTTTCACAGTAAATTAAAAATTATCTATTTGTTCATTAGCATAATTTTCCAAGTATCCTATAGTGTCATCACTAGATTGGTAAGCCTGTGATTAGAAACCACAACTAATTAATGACCTTCTTGATAAAGAAACAAATGTAACTGCTTTGTCTTACTATACCAACTTGATTACCAGGTTTTCTTAGAGAGATTTTGCTGAAATAACAGACTGTATAAGCCCTCAAATGTTGAGAAACTACTTCACAAATGCAAAAGCCTGTCTTTCAAATTGTCAGTAAAAGTAGCCTTCTGTCTGCTCACAATATAAAATTATAGACAAAGTCAAGACAGAAATGAGGTTTTTTGATACTTTTAATTTCAATTATCATAATTTATTGCTAAGAATTTACTAATCACTGGCCAAAGAGCAGAAAGAGTTACAACTTTAACTCTGAGAGCACTTGCAAAAGAATGTTCCCAGAAACCACTCTTCAAGAGGGCATTGAAACCAGAATGTCAAGGGGCATCTTAGAAAGTGATGGAACCTGATGACCAGAAAAAAAAGATGCAAAGAATCAGTCATATATTCTGAGGAAATAATGGGAGGTGAGAATGTAAGGTGTAAAAATAGTCCAAATCTAGAATCAAAAAGAATAGGAAGAATAATCCAACAAAAACTATGAATTTTTTAAAATTCATTAATTTTTATTTAATATGTGTGTGTGTGTGTGTGTGTGTGTGTGTGTGTGTGTGTGTGTGTTTTGGCCTGTATAAGGGCATTGCCTGTGTGTCTGGTTCCTGCAGAGGATAGAAGAGGACACTGGATCCCCTGGAACTGGAGTTACAAATCGAGTGCTAGGAATGAAAACTAGGTCCTCTGCAGGAGTATTATCTAACTACTGAGGCGTCTCTTCCGTCCCTTGTGAAAATTCTTAGACCTCAAGATGATGATGATGATGACGACGACGACGACGATGATGATGATGATGATGACGATGGTAGTGTTGATGATGATGGTAATGATGATGATGATGACGATGGTGGTGGTGATGATGATGATGATGATGATGATGGTGATGATGATGATGATGATGATGGTGATGGTGGTGATGATGATGATGATGATGATGGTGGTGGTGATGGTGATGATGATGATGATGATGATGATGGTGGTGGTGATGATGATGATGACGATGGTAGTGTTGATGATGATGGTAATGATGATGATGATGACGATGGTGGTGGTGATGATGATGATGATGATGATGATGATGATGGTGATGATGATGATGATGATGATGGTGATGGTGGTGATGATGATGATGATGCTGCCTGGTGGTGCTGCTGCTCTGGTTGCTGCCGCTGCTGGTGTTGCTGCTGTGCTTGCTCTGCCGCTGCTGGTGGTGCTGCTGCTGCTTCTGCTGCTGGTGGTGGTTGGTGCTGCTGCTGCTGCTGACCTGCTGTGTGGTGCTGCTGCTGCTGCCGATGGTAGTGTTGATGATGATGGTGATGGTGATGATGATGATGGTGATGACGATGATGATGATGACGATGGTGATGATGATGATGGTAATGATGATGATGATGATGATGGTGGTGGTGATGATGATGATAACGACGATGATGATGATGGAAACGCCCAGGGATGCTAGGTAACATTTAATCTTCACAGCTATTTCATTACCCGAGGAAGTGAAGTATCTGAGGATCTACCTAAATCCTTAGGCACAACGGACATAGTTGACAAAACTGTTCTTTTAAGAAGTAAATGTCGTCAAGATAGACATTATGGGGCAGCGGCTGCAGACTGCTTTTGACGACCTGGATTTCTGTGAAGACTACAAGTTTCAAGTCAGGGGTGGTCTCCTCAGCATACAATGTTAAAGAGAATATCTGTGCTCAGTTCCCCCTTGAAACCCATCTTGTCACCTCTTTGCTTTGGATCTCACTTTGCATTGCTTGGAAGTTCCTGGTCCACGTTCTTTTCGTCCTTCTACTGTCGATTGAAATGGAAAGGAAAGTATTGTGTAGACATGTTACTACGAAAGAAGACTAAGGGCAACCAGTGTTTTGATGGCAGCAACAAGCAAGATCAGCTTCCAACAGAGGGCCCTCTGTCCTTCACATAACGATGCATAACAATGGACTCTACAGTCACAGTGAGACAGGGTCACTGCTTTATTTTGCTTGACACCCAAACTAAGAGTACATAATTTCACTCTGTGATATGACTCTCAAAGTTTATTTTCTTCGAATTTCCACATGTAGAAACATGAGATAAGAATATTTTATAACTCCATTTCCCATTTCTGTGACTAAAACTCAGAGATAAGCAGCTTATAATGGGGAAAGATGTGTTTGGGTTTCAGAAATTTCGGGCCACAGTCATCTGGTCCCGTCACTCTGGGCCTGTGGCCAGACAGAATTATCATGATGCAACAAAAGCTGCTCACTTCCTGCCACAGAGGAAGCAAAAGTCAAAGGGAAGGTGTGAGTCCCAGTCTGGGGTTATTGTGCCAGTTTTAATGACTGGTAGCTGGTTGTAGGGGTTCCTTGATCATGTCTGGCCTCTGCTAAACCTGGAGACTTGTTTTAACGTAGTAAGCCAGGATATGGAGCCCAGGAAGTGGGGTGGGGATACAGTCTGGGGTTGTTGGGCAGGCTGAAAGTATTTTGGTTGTTTGTTTGAATTTTTTGCTTTTATTGATTCTTTGTGGATTTCACATCATGCCTTTTAATCTCACTTATCTTCCCATCTTTTCACTTGTGCACTCAGCCCTGGCACCCTCCCCCTAAAACAAAACCAAATTTAAAAGACAATCCAAAAACCAATAAATAAATAATAAATAAATAAATAAAAAACAAACAAAAACAAACAGAAAGAAGAAAGAAAGGAAAGAAGGAAGGAAGGAAGGAAAGCAGGAAAGAAAGAAAGGAAGGAAGAAAAAAGAAAAGGAGAATCTTGGTGTGGAAAATCTTGCTGTGGAATTTGTGGAGTGCCCTGTCGAGGCACAGTTTACCCATTAGTCCATTCAATCTTTACTCGCAAGTGTTCATTTCCACAAGTCATTGGTCTGCCTCCAGACCTCTGGTTTCTGCTACACTAGCACCAGCGGGCTCTCACCCGGGCTCCTCTGGGATATCCTGTTGTCCTGTGTCATGGAGATCCAACTTTTCTGGGTCTGTAGGTCCGTGCCTTTCAAATGCTCCAACAGTTCATAGATTCGGTGGATGTTAGGGTGAGCCAACTCATAGCCCCGGTTCTGGACCTGGTCATTAGCTTTTTCTTTCATCCCCACTATCCAGATGAGCTCTCCAGCACTGCCTCGGCTAGCTCACCCACGTACAGCCTACAGCAGGAAGCAGGGTCAGTTCTCTTGGTCTAAAGTACTCAGGTTCGGGTCCCCCTCACTCACATAGCCAAAGCCAACTCTACTGTTTTGCCCAGACAAAGTGCAGGGCCCTTCATCCTGATGTTGAATTGCTGTAGGTGCAATAAGAAGGGGTGGCAAGGTGATCTCTGTTGACTCTCCTGTGCCTCCCTTACGCCCAATGACAGGGTCAGCTCTAGTGTGCTGCCCAGGCAAGGTACAGTGTCTGCCCCACTATGTGCTGCAGTTGGTGTGTGGCAGGGCTAGTTCTGTGAATCCTGTGCCCCCAGGGCCAGCTCCAGGGGCAGAGGAAGGAGGATATCTTTCCCTCACCTGTACCACTGCATGGCAGATGAATGGGGAAAAGGTTAGGTCTCCTGCTCCCAGGGTCAGCTCACTTACATCCTGACCACAGGGTCAGCTCTAGTGCGCTTCCCAGGTGAGGTAGGTGCCTGTGGTGAGGGATGGCTCTCCACGGAGCACTCTCTGGTGGCTGGAGCCGCAGACACCACCCCAGACAGCTGCATCCTCAGGGCCATGGACCCAGTCATGGCTCTAGGTAGCAGCGAGTGCCTAAAGGTCTCTATGGCTCCAGGTGGCAGCACCAGCCACCCAGATCAGTATGACCCCAGTATAGTATGGTACTTCCACATCTACATGGTCTGATGCAGCCAACCAGACCCCAGTCATTCTCATGGTCCTCGGTGACAGCAGGAGCCCCGGACATCAACTCAGACTCTGGCTGCTATAGGACCACCGACCCAGACATGCGGCAGCCATGACCCTTATGACACTATGGCCCCGGGTTACAGTGTCGGCCACTCAGATCAGAATGTCCCTGGTGATAGCAAGATGCTCAGACGACATCATGGCCACAAGTTTCAGTCCAGACCCTGGGGCGTCTATCTGGCCTTTGTTGGCAACATGGGCCTCCGACAATACAAACCCCTAGCTGTGGTAGGACCATAGACCCTGACATAGTTCTAGGCAGTAGCCAAGGCCCGGATGTCAAAATAGAACCAGGTGGCAATGCAGGCCACCGGCATCGGCATGGTCCCAGTAGCAATGCGGCTCTTGGACACCAACATAAGAATGGAGTTTTTACCCTAAATTGTCATCTACAGCTGGGCAACTCAACCCAGTATGAGGAATAGGATCCCAAAAGCCTGTAAAAAAAAAAAAAGTTGGGGACAGACCTAGTTCCCTCAGTTAGGAGCCACACAAGAGGACCAAGCACATGTACTGAGTGCCTAGGTCAGTCCCATGCAGGCTCCCTGGTTGTCAACTCAGTCTTTTCGAGCCCCTATGAGCCTATGGGGAGGTGCTTCTTACTGCAACTTGATATGCCATGTTTTGTTAAATACTTGCCCTTTCCTAAACAGAAACTGAGAATGACTGGTTGAGGGGTGGGAACAGAGAAGGCATGGGGGAGGTACCGGGATTAGAGGAGCGAGGGGAAAATGCAGTCGGTATGTGAAATAAATAAATAATTTTATCTAAATTTTTTCTTCTACAGAGTTACTATGTAAAAATTAAGTGATTAAAAACGGTAACACAGTGGGATACTAGAGATAGTTCTCCTTTGGAACGCTGACTTGCAGATACGTGGCTTCTTCCACACCCTCGCCCAAAACAAACATTTTCTAGAGCTATCAGGTTATACGAGAGTGTTTATTTTCTTATATACATGTAAAACACAAAAATATTTATTCATCAGGTCATGTTTTTGTGTCGTACATCTTAGATGTTTCCATCTGTGTTCAAGCTCTGTTTTGATAGTCCCATAGGAGCCACACGACTCCCGCTGATTCTCATAAGAAGTTACACAATAAGCCTATTAGCCATGGGATTGCAGCCACATGAACTTGCAGTTCTGACTGATTTGCTCTGCCAAATTGCTCTTCAAGAGAGGCCATCTCCATTTCTCTCCCCATTAAGACATAAAACAGTGTCTCTAATGTCCCCTGTCTCCGCCCAAATTGAATGTGATCAGTATATTAAATTTTAATCCGTTTGCAAGGTTACATGCAGATATTGCTTATTGAATTATTGATCAGAATTATAATGTTTCTAATTCATTTAAACTGCCCATTTATAACCTCAGTTCATTTTTCTATTGGGTTTTCCTTCACTATCAGTCAAGAACATCTATTTGTTCAAAGGGAAGCTAGAAATGCAATTGCTAAAAGGTCTTTCTAAATCGTATTCTTTTTCCTGGGAGTAATAAATCACTCACAGCTCAACAGAGAAGGAAACCCATTAGGGGAGGAGGGAGAGTAAGAATTCGAAATTGACAATTAAATTAAGCAGCGTTTTGAGTCCTTCCCCAATAGCAGAGAAATCCCCATTTATGCAAATGATCATTTAAGCCAAAACATAGTTGATGATTAGCTTGACAGCACTTTCTGTTTTCCATGGGGGCTCAAACCTCCTTTAGTACTTCAGATACTCAGGTGAAGGAAACAAATCTTCATTCACACAGGTACCTGAACAGAGCACTGCTCCAAGTATGAACACAGTTCTTAAGGTTTTGTCCACTGCTGCCTGAGAGATGAGGGCAGGTGGAAGCATGGACCTGTGAGGAGGGGTGTGCACAGATGCACATGCTGATTAGGGAAATATATCAGTGTGTGGATAGATATTGAAGCAAGTGTGGTAGAAATATGTTCTGGCTAGCATTTAAAAAAAAACTTCAACAATAGTGAAAACAGCTAGCAATTCTTTTTAACCAGGTACATTTATTTGTATTAGCAGCTCATATGTGTGTACTTGTGTGTATTTACAATGTATGGGCACATATGGCAAGCAGCTAGTATTGACAGAGACATCTCGTTGCCTGGGCAATCACCCAAAGTTCTTCTGTAATGTTGGGGCACCCATCTACAGCCTGCAGGCCCATAATATCTGGCAGGCTTTTCCATGAAACAGGAAATTTTAAAGACTGTTTTGCCTATATTGGCAGTTGGGTAGTCACCTTCTTCCGTGTCCTGCAAAATGTCTGGCAGACTCTTTCATGAAGCAGAAACCCTAAAGGACTGTTTCCCCTTCTTAAGGCAAGTTCAGAAGTCATGTTTCTGTGGGTCCTGCATGTCCAGTTCATAGAGCACAGCGTCAAGCAGTCCAGGCAAGAGCAATTTCTTGCCCAAATGGGTAACCTTGTCACTTTGAAGGCACATTCCATAACCAGTTCTCTGAAGTAATTGGTACAGCCAGAATCAGACATGTCTTGTTGTCAAGGAAAATATAAGTTCTTAAAACATTTTAAATGCCATATTCTGCAGGTCTTCGAAGTGCTGAAGTTTATCTATCTAATTGAAACACATTTCTGTACATCTAGGAAACCCAACTAGCATGACTAAAAGCTTGACTATATAGAGGACTATTTATTAATCTGTAATTTGTAGTTATACAATAGATTTTTTAATGAGCTATAAAAATAATACCTTAAACAAGAGCAGAAATACAAATTCACAGCATAAAAAATTGACATTAACTGTGTATTCGACTAAGATCCATACCAACGCAAAGTAGTCATCTCTATATCATATCCCCTTTATTATTATTATTGTTATTATAGAAATTAACTATGAACATTAATCATTTTTAATCAACACCATTTAAATGAAAGCAAGCATTTATAAGCAATCATTTGAGGAATTTGGGCCTTGTTTTCTCCAAACTGCTTCCTGCTCTTTGTTGGGCAAAGTATTTTTATGGTTTACAGAGATCTTTCAGGGGGTCTTTTTCCATCAAACTACATTGGCCTAGAAGGAATCCACAAGTTCTCATTTTCTGTGGAAACAAAAACAGAACCTCTTTTCCAAAGTAACATATCCTTAAACTCAAATTTTGAAGTCAAGATAACTTTATATGTTGGTTTAGCTTAGCAGCCCCCAGAATCAAATGTATTTCAATAGTTAACTCATTAACAGTCAAAAAATCTAAAGAAAACACAATAGTATACATAATCCAGACTCTGTGTATTTTCCATCTTTTTCCTCTATTACCTTTTAATATTTATTTTATCTTTACTCTTTTAATCTAGCTGTCTATTCTCTCTCTCTCTCTCTCTCTCTCTCTCTCTCTCTCTCTCTCTCTCTCGACCACGTACATTTATCCAACACTGTGACTCTCATTCATTCAGAGGCCTTTTTCTTCTAAATCTGTCTTACTGGGTATCTGTAATCATTTTCTGACCAGAAAAGTTTTTGTTATTTGTTTGTTTGTTTGTTTGTTTGTTTGAAGTGCTAAACAGGAATGACTAGGATTAATGCTACAGCTCTTTCTGTTGGCTCTGCCCCGTCTAAAATGGCAGAAGTATGTTCACCACCTCTGTGAGTCATTCTCACTGCCCCAGCTCCAGGGACACAGTGGGTCTATGTTGCTATTAAACAGTTTGTAACAGCCTGCTCACAGACCCGATTTAAGTGTTCCATAGCAGTGTCTCCCATAAGATCTAGAGCCATTTGTGTTTCCAACATGAATCAGGAAGCCTTCTCTTAAAGAAACTGTGTCTCTGCCTGCAGCCAGGAAATAGAGCATATATGAAAAAATGTGTCTACAAAGAAACTGCAGTGAACTCCTGGTTTTGTGGGTCTAGAAACACTCCTTAAAAAAAAAAAAAGCTTTTTTAGGTCTTATGTGAATCTATGACAGACAGTGGGCATCATTTGTAATCAGAGACTGCATTTCTTTTCCTAGCTGCCCAGACCTGAATAATCAAACAGAAACTATATTAATTACAACACTATTTGTCCAACTGCTCAGGTATATTCCTAGCTAGCTCTTACATCTTAAACTAACTTATTTGTATTAATCTGTGTGTCTCCATGAGGCTTCAACAGCTAAATGGTGTCTCCCTGACTCCACCAACTCCCTATATATTTCTGTTCAGCTTTCCCACTTGACTCTACTCTACTAAGCCATTGACCAAAACAACTTTATTTATCAACCAATAAAAGCAACACATATACAGAAGGACATCCCATATCATTTTACTACACTTTATATAGCAAAATTTCCCAGTGAATTTTGCATTTTTTCTCATTTCTGGCTAAGTTTTCTTCTACTTCAATGTGCTCTCAAAGGACATGTGATTGTTTGATCCAAAATGGCAGAAACCAATTCCCCTCTTTATAAGGTCACCCCAGTGTCAATTTTGCAGTCCTTCAGATCATGACCGAACCTTCTGCATGAACTTGCTCCTTCTGCCTGCCACTGTATCTTCCCCTGTGAGAAGATGCAGTTTGGTAGTACTTGTTCTTATCTCAAAATGAAAGATGCTACACAAGGAGACAGATCTTTCTTTGAGGCTTTGTGAGCTCTGCCAGATTGCTTTATTCTGTGAGAAGCAGGGGTTGAGTCTGTATGCTTCCTGAGGGCTTACTTCCACCAGGGAAAACCAGCAGAGACCAAACAGAACCATGAAAATATTTGATTCAGACCTTGGGGTATAGAAACTTTCCCCTTTACTTTAATATAATAAAAAGTAGATTCAACAGACATATTGCACATTGAAAGTGCTTAGAACTAGACACAGGCCAGGATTTGCATGCTGACACCATCACTTGTAAACTGAATGGTATCCACAAAACGATCAGGTTATACTGGTGATATGCCTACATTATGGCTGTGCCAAGATTGTGCTTTCTTAGTACAATTCCAAGTATATGAAATAGAACATATTTAATAAAAGTGATTGTCTCTCTTTTACCCAGAAACACAAATAGTAACATGTCAAATTATTGAAATCTTGGTAATTATACAAATGTATTATAATTTCTAACCTCCAATGTATGCCTCTCTAAGATAATATATAATTATTTCCACATTTCCTTATACAAAATAATCAGTTTAAGCAATTAAAAATGATGTGTTTATCGATAACCTATAAACTAAATTCAAAGTTTGTTGGTGAAGAATTTAACTTGAGAGCTCTATAAAGATATATATATATATATATATATATATATATATATACACACACACACACACACATATATATGCTGGGTGGTAATGATATACACCTTTAGACAGAAACAAGTGGATCTCTAAGTTCAAGGATAGCCTAGGTTACAGAGTTAGCTCCAGGAAAGCCAGCATTACATAAAGAAACCCTTCATGAAAAATATATGTAAATATATATATATATATATATATATTTAAATTTGTGTTATATTATTTACGACAAAATCTTAACAATCTTCACAACAAAACAATAAGAGAAAGATTCTCCAAAGAATATTGATATTTATGTGGAAGGAGAAGCACAATGCAGAAAGAATATGCAGGTGACAGTTAACTGGGGACACATCCGGAGAGCCTGAGACAAAGGAAGTAGACAAGGGGAAACTTTAACATGATTAAAGTAGGAAAGACTGCATCAGCAGTTTTGAAACAATTCTTTTTAGTCATATGATTAAAATTGAGAGTGGAGTCCATTTAAGGCTGAAAGGCCAGTTCCTGGCACGTTTTTACAGACTCCTTGTATGTGGTTAAGAAATAATACTCACCGCCATTTTATGTGTTTAAGATGACCTTGACGGCTGTCTCATGCAACAGTCAATGTAAAGCAACCTTTACATTAGGAACACATTCTTCATAGCTTCCTGACTTTATTAAATTGGGGGGGGGGGGTGGCGTAGGAGTGATACAAGCAACTCCATTTATCTCTAACTTTCAAGTTAAACGTAAAAACATCTATATAACTACACGGTACATAACCTGTCTGTACATATGGTCTGAACATTTTGCTTTCTCTACTACTTAAAACAATTTTATGCAATCTTTTTGGAACTTTGGACGTGCAGATTTTCCTGATTTTCTGGTTTTGCCTGTTACACTTTTCTTCTCAAGATAACTGGAAGATCAAAGTTGTCTGGAGGGCAGGGGGGCTGCATTTCCCCCGTTCAGTGAGGGCCCAGGATTTTCCCACTATAATGCTTTCTCTCTAATCCTTTTCACCATATTACTGAGGGGTTGCATAAGAAAAATTGTCGTCACCAACTTTGAAGTCACAGGGGCTTTTATTTTACCAGTGAAAAGGGGATGTTGTAGGTACACTTTATTATAGCTATCAGAAGAATGCATATTAACCAAGGACAACTTGATTTATAAACATCAATTACACCCTATTCCAAGCCTATATGTTACAAGTTACAACACTTCTGGGGCATGCCCACCTCACAGGAGCATGCTGAGGGAAATAGATGAATAAAGAATGAAATAAATCACACAATTCAGACAGCGGTGGAAGGAGCAACTCTATGAAGTTGCCACACACAGGAACATTTGAGTATTCGTGCTCTATTAAAATAAGGACTTCCTCTATATCTCAGAGGAATTCATCATAAGAGTAAAATGAATTGTTGGACGCCATCAGTGATAAACTAGTGGAGATCCTAATGTTGAGACCTCCAATTCAATTTCATTTTTTCTACACTGAAACTTTAGTAAAGAAAAGAACTTTCACATCTTATCCTAATTTTACCACTGTCCATCCTACCTAAAGTTGCCTCTGTCTGTCTGTCTCTCTGTCTCTCTCTGTCTCTCTCTCTCTCTCTCTCTCTCTCTCTCTCTCTCTCTCTCTCTCTCTCTCTCTCTCTCTCTCTCTCCATTATCCTATCTCTTCTCTCTCTTAAATAAAATTTGTCTCTTTAAAAGACTAACATGCCGGGCGGTGGTGGCACACTCCTTTAATCCCAGCACTCGGGAGGCAGAGGCAGGCGGATCTCTGTGAGTTCGAGGCCAGCCTGGTCTACAAGAGCTAGTTCCAGGACAGGCTCCAAAGCCACAGAGAAACCCTGTCTCGAAAAACAAAAACAAAATAAATAAATAAATAAATAAAAGACTAACATTTCCTCCTCACATTAAAGTCTCCACCCCAATTACTCTTACGTGTTTAAGCTTCTGATTATAATTTTTAAATTAATAAGCTGATTGGCCTAGGATCTCAGGTTTCTTATTAACTCATAACTTATATTAGCCCATAATTCTTGTCTGTGTTAGCCATGTGCCTTTTTTAGCAAGGCAGTCACATCTTGCTTCCTCTGTGTCTGGGTCATGACTGTAGACTGAAACTTCCTTCTTCCCAGAAGTCTTGTTGCCCCACCTATACTTCCTGCCTGACAACTGGCCAATCAGCATTTTATTAAAAATAATACAAGTGACAGGATAAAAGACCATTGTCCCACAGCACTCCCCCCTTTAAAAAAAACCAAGAATTTTGATTCTAATATCCTTTGTTTAGCTTTTCTTTTGACCGTTACCAATAACAATTTGTAATCAACATTCTAAACAAAAGAAAATATCCATAGTCCATTTGGGGGGAATGTTGGTATAGTTTTCCAGGTTACTTCCTGCTGATTAGGGATGCTGATAATCTTACAAGGACCTAAAGAAAATTTAAAATTATGGTCAAATTCTTATTGGAAAATTCTATGAGGCTTGATCATTTCAGGCAGCAGGCTTGAATCTGTTCTGGATGTAGAACTCAGACAACTGGACTATGTGCTCCTTTTGGAGATTTCTCAAGAGTCTTCCTTTGATCAAACCTGAATTTTCTTAACCCAGAATGAATCCACAGCCTTTCATTTTCTTTGGAACTAAAGCAAAACCTTTTCTCCAAAGTAACATATATTTTGACTTCAATTTTGAAGTCAAGGTATTTTCAAAATAACTATCTTGGATTAATTCAGCAGCATTTATAAACAAATATCTTTTAAGAGCTGTTACTCCTTCCTCAAGTTCAAAGAGAACATAATAACATACAGTATCCAGAGTCTCTGTGTACTTTTCATCTCTACATAGCTTTATTTTAACCTCTATTTCTCCCCCCCCCCCCCTTTCTTTTTCTCTCTCTTGGCTTTTCAAGGCAGGTTTTCTCTGTAGCTTTGGATCCTGTCCTGGAACTAGCTCTTGTAGACCAGGCTGGCCTTGAACTCACAGAGCGCCACCTGCCTCTGCCTTCCAAGTGCTGAGATTAAAGTTGTGCGCCATCACTGCCTGGCTAATTTTTGATGTTTTGAGACAGGGTTTCTTTTTTGTATCTTTGTCCTGGAACTCACTCTGTAGACCAGGCTATCCTTGAACTCACAGAGATCTGCCTGCCTCTGCCTCCCAAGTGCTGGAATTAAAGGTATGTGCCATCACATCTTAAATTCATAGAGGTCTGCCTACCTGTCTCCCAAATATTGGGATTAAAGGTGTGTGCCACCACACCCAACTACTCTCTTTTTTGATTTTAGGAATTTTAACCTTTTTATTTTTCTCTCCCAAGCCTGCATATATTTTTTAACATACTGTAAACCATTTAGAGGTTTAGCAGAACCTCTTAAAGGAGCTGCACCTGAGAATATGCTGCTATCAATAAGCCGTGCTTAACTCTATTCTATTCTAGAATACTTCCCAAGCTCTCTCAGGCTTTATGTGGCTGCAGTTTTCCACGCCATTTGTTGACAGAGGTTTTTGTACCACCTGGTCCTGCCGGCATTCAGCCCCAAAGAAATACACAGAGGTCTACATTAATTAATAAACTGGAGAGAGAAGCCTTGTAGCCTGGCCAAGATCTTATGCATGCATCGTGAAAGTACATGATCAAGAAAGCTGGAAGCTGCTCACTTGTGACAGCACAGAAGTAAAGAGAGAGAAGGGAAGAAATTGACCATGGTTCCTCTTGAGGGCGTTTCCTCTGTATTAGTGTGGATCCCTTTACCCACTGAGTCTGCCTGCCAGCCAATGCTAATTTTTTAATATTCATTGTTTTGCTTGTTTGTTCACCCATCAAACATGTTCTCTCTGAAGACTTCTGGGAGCCAGGTTATGAGTGAAGAAATTGGGAATTCCAGGTTGGGCAGAGATTAAGTAAGGATTAACTATTAAGAGATTAACTATGGCTGGAGTTTATGAATCTGGTGAACAACCATGTTTGGTAACCATTTTTCTAATTTCAGTATAATAAAGAAAGAAATGTACTGTAAAAAAAACTAATTGGCCTAGTATCTCAGTCTTCTTATTAACTCTTATAACTTATATTAGCTCATAATTCTTGTCTGTGTTAGCCATGTGGCTTGGTACCTTTTTCGGTGAAGAGGTCACATCTTGCTTCCTCTGTGTCTGGGTCACAACTGATTATTCTTATTTATTGAATTATATTGATGATTTTTCCAAGACTGCTATTGGCTATTATATAATGGTGACACAGTTCCTTTGAATAAGACCATTGGATTATTTTGGTCACTTATTTGTAGTGGTTTTCCTCCTACATAAGGCATTAACTGAGTGACTTAAGGTAGAGTTTAGACAATAACTGTTCACATGCAACACGTAGTAGAAAGTCAGAGCTGGAGAAGTTGCTGGATCTAATGATAGAAACATCTCTAGATTTACTAAGACTCACAGGTGCTGGGAGAGGGCAATCTGAGTCATTCTGTAGCCAGATTTCAATTCTGACACAATTGTGCTTTTATTGTAGTAATCATTGCTAAAACAGCATTAGTAATTATCAGATAAAAGTAAGAAGTGAGGAGCAGAAGGAGAGAGAACATGAGAAAGAAAGTCAGGACCGTGAGGGAACCTCCAGCTGGCGACAGATGGGGAAGGTCACTGAGCGCCACATTGGAGCACTGGACTGACCTCCCAAGGTCCCGATGAGGAGCAGAAGGAGCGAGAACATGAGGGAGAAAGTCAGGAACGAGAGGGGTGCGTTCACTCATGGAAACGGTGGGACAGAACTAATGGGAGATCACCAACTCCAGTTGGAATGGGACTGATGGATCATGCGACCAAACCCGTCTCTCTGAGTGTGGCCAACAGCGGGGGCTGACTGAGAAGCAAAGGACAATGGCTCTGGGCTCTGATTGTTCTTCATGGACGGGCTCTGTGGGAGCCTTCTCAGCTTGGTCTATCACCTTCCTGGACCTGGGGGGAGTTGGGAGGACCTTGGTCTTAGCATAGAGTGGGGAACCCTGATGGCTCCTTGGCCTTGAGAGGGAGGGAGGGGAGGTATGGGTGGAGGGGAGGGGAGGGAAGGGGGAGAAGGAGGGGAGGGAAGGGGGAGAAGGAAGGGAGGGAGGGGGGAGGAGGAGGGAAGGAGATGGAAATTTTTAAATATAAAAAAAATAAACCATGAGAAAAAAAATAAAAAGAATTATGAAGAGACAACTCTCTTAATTTCTTGAGACCATGTTCCTACGACAAAGAACCTCTTAGAAGCTAAAACTGAAGTCTCTACAGGACAAGAGACACACTTGTTTGTTAACCAAGGTAATAAAGGTGAGAGCTGCTTCCTTCTCTCTAGAGACATTCCATGGCAGTAAGGTCAATTTCTATTTCTAGAGGGAGACACACAGTTTTACCAGAAAGTCTGAAAGATCGGGCATCCTCATCTGAGAGTTTCTTAGGTTTGAATCCACTTTCTGTTACTGTAACATATACTTGGGATTAATAAGTACCAAGAGGAAAGGTTGGCTTTGGTTCCCAGTGTTAGAGATTCCATTCTATGATTGATTTGCCTTGTGCATCAGAACACTGTACTGGGAAATGACTGCCGGAACAAAGCTATTCGGCTCCTGCTCTGAAAGGGAGCCTAGCACTGCATGAGAAATGATGTCATGCTTTTCTTTTGACTAACATCCTTGAAATCAGAGGCGGATGAGTCTTTCATTAGCTATTGTAATAACACAACTTGTCTGTTGCCTACAACATGCAAGTGTTCCAATGAAAACCAATAAAGACAGTCAATGTGCCACAAAAGTTCTGTTTTATCCATCTTTATTCAAACTCTAAGCAACCAGAAAGTTTAGATAGCTAATTTCTTTATCATTCCCTTAGGGCAGAGAAGTGAGCAGTTCATAGCAGATTAACTTCGAAAGCATCCTGACAGGCTTCACTGTGTTAAAATGGTTTTAATGGAGTTCATCAGTTCCTCCCAGTCTGTGTCACAGACCCAATAAATAGAGCCAGTTCCCACAGTGAAGTCTATCAGGGTGGCCACACCCTAGCGTCGTCAGCTGAAAGTCTGTGTCCACTTAACTGGGAGTCTGCTTGGAGTCCAAGACATGTGGCACCAGCTTTGGAAGTGATCCTAGAGTTGGAAGCCAAAACTGTCACTTGCATGGGTTTGGGACTTGGTGGCAGCACAAATTTCATTCATTACATTTTAGACTCAAATTTTCCTCTGTTGCTCTTGTAGACCAGGCTAACCTCAAACTCATAGAGATCCACCTGCCTCTGCCTCCCAAGTGCTGGGATTAAAGATGTGCGCCACCACCTCCCAGCAAGCCATACATTTTAAAATTTACAAAAAATAACACCTTATCTTTTACTTAGGGGATATAGTTGTTCTCAAAAAATGCAGGCCTAGTCTATGTCTTTATTACTAAAAGATCATATGAATGAAAAAGAAAAAATAACACTAAAACAAGCTAAATATAGTAAAAAGAAAAACATCACTATGAATTAAAGGTGGGCCTAGTTAGTTAAGAACCAGCAAAGTTATTGGAGGTAGACCTATCCAGGAATTTTTTTTCCTAAAATATTTAAAAATTAGTTGTACTGAATGCTTCATTAAGAAAAAAAAGAGAGAGAAAGTAGTTAGCTAAAATATGTGGAATTTTGAACATGTTAACTATTTTGAAAAAAAATAAAAGTAGAGATCCTAAAATTCACAAAGATGGAAATGTCTGAAAAACTTATGAAAGCATTAAATGAACTTACTTTTCACTTGAACAGCAAAACAAAACAAAACAAAACTAAATACTTCCCATGTACTGAGGAATTTAATATATTTAAATTTGGCAATTAAATTTAGAAGGACAGTGAGGATTTTTAACAAAGAGCACCAGAAGCACAGCTAGTCAAAACATAAGTGAACCCTGCATTGTACACCACGTATAAACAGGTCCTTAGGAGACGTAAAAGCACAAGGCTCAAGTTAAATAAATATGTATCTGAAATAGCTCAAAGAATTTTTAAAAATCTGAAATGTTTACATTTAAAACAACTCAGAAAGAGGAGGCTTTCATCAGGAGCCTGGTGAGGCTGCTAGAAACTTCTGAACCCACTGGAGGCAGTGGGCCTTGCTAGGGTTGTTCTGGGTGGAGATCATGTTGGTCTCTATCAGTCCTGCTGCTTTTCTGCAGGAACAAAAGTACCTTGGGCTGACAGGATGACTCAGCAAGTAAAGGCTGTTAAGTAATTCACTTGCTTGATGATCTCTATAATGCAATTTATAGAATGAAAGCTTTCTATTAAGACTGAAAATAACGGGGAGGGAGAAGGGAGAATGAGGGAAGGACAGGGAAGAGAGAAAGGAGTGAGGGGAAACTGTGATCAGGCCAGGAAAAATTTGATTAATAAAAAAGAGTGAAAATAAGATTGAGGAGAAAGGTGTTGAGCATGTTACCATTTAATAGACATAACCCAAAATATTTGTGTGTGTGTGTAAGTATGTATGTATGTGTGTGTGTATTTCTTATCAAAAGAATATTGCTTCCAGTGTATAATCTATGGCAGTGTTGTTCTAAATATTTCACATAACAATTTATTCAAAACCTCAGGGTCTCTCACTGAGCCTGAAGCTCACCCATTTGACTAGGTTGACTGGCCTATGTACCCCAGGGAACTTCCTGTCTGTACCTGTCCAGTGCTGTAATAATGGCAGGCACCACTGCTCCTGACTTTCTACATGAGAAGGGGTGTGGGGTAGAACACAGGAACTTAGTTTTACATGGCAAGCCCTTGACTGACTAAGCCACCTCCCAAGCCCTTTTATCAGACTTTATAATCATCAATGTGAGCACTAAAGTTCTATCTATCTATCTATCTATCTATCTATCTATCTATCTATCTATCTATCTATCATCTATCTATCATCTATCTATCTATCTATCTATCTATCTATCTATCTATCTATCTATCTATCTATCTATCTACCCACCCATTCACCTTAAGAAGGTAGAGGAGAAACACATAAATCTCTCTGTCATTTCAATTATGATGCACATTAAACGTTTCAATTCACCCTGTCATTAATTGAGGAGGGTGTCTGATTCTGAAAAGGACAGAACGTCCTCATCTTGGAGAAAGGGAGAGTCTTGACCTTCACCCCTACCACCTTAGGGCAGCAGCTAGCTTGGTTCTCCTCTCTTCTTGGCAAGACACAGTTCTGTTGTTTCAGAACTCACTTTGTTGAAGTTACCTTTTCCTCCTGGCATGGTCTATAACAAAGAAGGAACTGCAAAGCTCTGAAAATAAAACGATGATACATATTTTAGTCTTCCTGTTGCCCAATATGTGTTTTTAAGTTGTTTCAAGCAGGTTAAGTATTTCTTAAGTAGTTGGGCTCAACTTTTACAACTTCTTTCTTCTGCTGGATGAATGTGTCTGAAAGGGAACAGAACAATGTAAGAAATACCAAGTTCATCACCCACTATCACAAGTGTTCACCCAGTGAAACCTGCTCATCTTAACGCTGGAGAGTAAAGTGAGATATTTTGTCAACATTTAATAATACGCATTAATTAAATCTCTTATTGATGTGGCAACCAATCCTCGGGAGCTTAATGCTTCTGTTCCAGGAAAGCAGAAAGATTAATTACACATAGCTTTAAGAAATATTTAGAAATAGACAAAGTAATAAAGTTGGCCAGCAGTACTCTTTAAACACTGCTGTTCGGAGGAACCTCTGAGGAGGTAGAGTATTTACAAGAAAGAATTTCCCAAGCCGTGCAATGAGCAGTCATTAAGAAAATGCTGAAGTCTTTTAGGCAGAGAGGTTAGAAAGCCACAACGGCCATAAAGAGAAAAGGAATCTGGACAGCCTGATGGTCAAATGTTTTTCGAACAGTGCGCAACCTGAGGAGTAAAGAACAAGAGAGGCCAATCACACAGGGCTCCTAGGATTTCACGCCAAGGATGAAAATACCACTGAGTGAGGTGTGATAAGCAGGGAGGTTGCTTGATAAGGGAAAGAAAGCACAATGGTGAGGATTCCTAGGATACGCTGCTGACCAAATGAGCAAGGGGCAGGCAGGTACAGGAGCAGAGCACAGCAGGAGAGACACTTGGCTCCTATCTTGTGCATCAGTCCAAAGAAAAGAATGTGAAAATAGAGGATAAAATGTTACTGCAGGTAACAGCAAGAAGAGGTGATGGTACATTGGACAAATTGCAGGGGTAGATGCTGAGACCAGGAGGGTACAGTCATTGAGGTTATCAAGTTTGCTCCAGAGGGCTATTCCTGTTCTGGGGCCTATGGGAAAATTTCACCTATGGTGGAATAAATGCTCCTCTAAATTGTTGCTTCCAAAGCCTGGCCTGACGCAATGCAAATAGTGAAGTGGGAGTGGGGTTGTAGAGTAGAGATTAGCTGGGCAATTCACAGCGCATCGGCTTCCAGTCTGGACAGTTCACCTGTAAAACCTGTTTCTCCCCCTTCCATATTCGACAGCATTCACCATCAGAGAAGTCTCACTTTCTCAGCTCCATTCAAACATTCGAATTGAAAACCCAAAGTCTTTGCTTGGTTGTTAGGGTTACAGTTGCCATGAGGGTACCCACAGAAAAGTCGCTAACCTTTCTAACCTCCTGTTTCCTTTTCTGTCCCCAGAAGTAGTAAAATCTGAGAGCGTACCCTCAGGTTGACAGAAACACGGGTATATTATATATATGCCAGTAAGCTATTAAAGTACGAAGAAAAATTCTTTCTAATGTCATAAGCTCAGGTTTCCATCAAATTCTAGGATGTCCTATTATTTTTTATTCATTCTCTGAATAAAACTAGATTATTCCCATATTTGATATTTAAAAATGAAGAAAGTGACCCATAGCTAGCAGGAAGCACATTTTCAGTGGTCTCCAGTCGAAAGTTCATGTTGTGGTCATATAGCCACTCTCTGCCCACTCATCCCTACTACCTTGTGAGCAAGGCCACACGGTTTTTAGACAGCTGTCCCTGACAGGATGTCAGGTAGAACGTTATTCTAGTTAAGTTGTTCTTAAGAATATATTATTCATGTGTTTATGGGGGTGTAAAAGAAACAAACACTGCTGCCAATCACACAACAACATGGGTAATGAACCATACCGTCCAGCAATAGTCAATGTCTGTCTTCTTTTGCTTTCGGAGATAAGGTCTGATTTGCAGCCCAAGGTGGCTATGGTCTCTTAATCCTTTAGTCTCGCCTCTCGAGGGCTCTGACTCTCACTGTATCTGCAACACTGTGGTCAGCAGACTGCATTCCTTCTTTAATTATTATTTTAGAGGGTGAGACGTCTAGTTATTAGAAATCAGTAATGACAACAACATACGATATTAATCATGTTAACAGTGCAACAACCTAGTCTACTTTGTATTTACCGTGTCTCTTCATTGTGGTAAAAGACCATTCAGAGTCATCAGCCTAGGCGGTCTGGGTTTTTATGGATATACTCTCTGGCGTTTGCCAACCTCGCTCAGTGGCACATGTCTCAGGGTTTATCTCTGCTGTGAGGAGGCACAAGACTGGTTTCAGAAAAAAAAAAAGCATGTCACCTATCACCTTCAGCGTTTTGTTATTTATGGGAAGATACTGCAATGGCTTTGAAAACCTGACAGCTTCTCTCAGCACTGGAGCGGACCTTTGCTTTAGAGGATGGAGGGGGCAGGTGGGGCCAGGATTCTGAAAGCTCCAAGGCCACCCAAGCTGCCCTCAGCCAGTGACTTTCAGGTTCTTGTCTTGCTAATGTAAAGAATGAAATTCATGAACCACAAATGACGGGGTTGCGAGAGAAGTTTATTATAGATTCATACGTGAGAACGAGGGGGATGAAGGTGTGTGGTCCCCGGGAAACAGAGTATCATTGAGCTGCTAGTCTGAGGGCTTTTCAAGGGCTTAGGGCAGAAAGAGGAGCGAGGCCTGGGGAGGGGATGAGCTGATCAATCCAGTTGGCCCAAGCAAGATTCAGGTGCCTGTTCTAGGTTTCAGCCAGTAGACACATAGGCAGGTAGTTTAGTGCAGCCCCTAGGCAGCAGTGTTCGTGTTGAAGATAGCGAAGACACAGAAGCCAGAACTCTCTTCTGGCCTCCAGCAAGGACATTCTGGGAATTGATGCACGTCCAGTTCTATCTCATGTTATTACCATTATTATTAAATGAATATTTTTTTTCTTTTAAAATTACTTTGCTTTCATAGTAGAATAAACTTTATTTTGGAGTCTTTACAAACTTCGTGACGCTAGCTGAGCACGGTGACACTCGTGTGATTCCAGAATTGGGAAGCAGAGACGGGCAGTCTATATGAATAGAGGGCTATCCTGGTTTGCTCAGCGAGTTTGAGTTCCAGGCCACCCAAGAGTCCATAGTGAGATCTTATCACACAAAGAGTGTCAAGCAAAGGTGCTCTGAGCTGTGAGAAGACAGAGAGTGAGAAAAAAGCGTAACAGCGCAATTAGCTAACTAGGTAGCTTTACGAAGATAGCCTGGAATCAGGTGACCTTCCTTCTGGCTCGTCTTCCTGCCTTCTTTTCTTTCATTCATTTTGTTGAGGAAATGAACGGGAGGATATCGACTGAGCGCTGTGATAAAGCTTGATGTACAGAATTAATACCGTCCTACGGTGGAAAAGCAGGAAGTCCTCTACAAAAGTCAATCTCATCACTAGGACGAACCACACGAATGAAGCCAGATGAGGGGAGTTTTGACCGCTGTCTAGCACACTGTATAGAAACACGGGAATAAACCCAGACAGGACATTATAAGACCCCAACAAACTACTGTTTTTCTTTTCCTTCTGAGGAGACTTTGGAACACAAGTATCCCCACCCACCGTGGTCAACAGAGGGGCCCCATTAATTTCTTTTCCTTTCTAAAGCACCTGATATGCAGAGTTCACAGCAAGACTCCAGGATCCACCTCAGCATCCTAATCAGGTCAGCCACTGAAAGTACAGCTCTCGTGCCAGGGGTTGACCATTTCCACCCAAGCTGTACTTCTCTATGGGCATTTGGGGTACCAAAACTTCTTGCTGGACTAGCTATGATTACCTCAGACCTCTTTCTGAGGCTTCTTTCTCTGAATTCTTTGTTCTTCCTTCTTTACCCACCTTTCTTGGTTCTCGCTATACATGTTCCCTTCTCACTTTTTCTCCTATAGACATTAGTCTCAAGTAAGTCCTTTGAACCTCCATTTTACTGAGAATAAGGTCAAAGTACGTAATAGCTACCTTATAAAATTTTGCCATACCTATTAAATAGGATGGCATATGTTTATTGCCCAGGTATTATTTATTAGGTAAGTTGGTATATTGCCTTAGTAAAATACAACACACTAAATAAAAAGTTATAATGATCATCATCAATGCCAGAAGTATTTGTAATATCAAATCCCATACATAGAATTGACATGTCCACTGTTCCCTCTGCCTCTAAGGTCTTTTATTTTGATGTGAAGTCCAGTACCATGCTTTTCACATTTATTCACAAGGTAGGGGATATGGAATCATGATGCCAAATATAATTATATTATTCATTGTTTTAACAAATAAGTGGAGATTAAATGTGTGACAGGAATTATTCAGTATACTTAGAATTTTGAAGTCCAATGAGCAGGGAGAAGTTGTTTAATATATATATATATATATATATATATATATATATATATATGTGTGTGTGTGTGTGTGTGTGTGTGTGTGTGTGTGTGTATATATATATATATATATATATATATATATATATATATATATATGAAGACAGCTCAGTGGGTGAAAGCACTTGCCGCAAGCCTGAATACAGAAGTTTGAGCCCCGGGACCCATGTGGTGAAATGATGGAACTTACTCGAATTCTGTGCACTTCCTCCTTACACAAAACAAACATTAATATAACACATTAATATAACAAAACGGTCTTAAAATATAGATAGCGTCTGACATCTGAAGATATCTGCTAGAGATTCACTCAGTCATCGTAAAACCAGGTGAGATAGAAATAGGAGATAGAATTATGTACACATTATACATTTTTAAAAAAATTCCAAAAGACAATAACAGATCTACAACAGCTGAGTCACCGCCAGACTTCAAGTTTGAGTCTCAGAGAGTCCCTGAAGATGCACCTTAAACCTCAAACTGCACTAAATCCTCTAAAAGATTGCCAAAACACACATTGTTGGTACTTACCTCAACATTGTCAGTTTGGCAGGAATAAGGTAGGACTCAAAGATTGGCATTTCTAGTAAATTCCAGATTGATGCTGACGTTTGCTGGCCCTGGAACTACATTTCCAGAACCATGCTAGGCAGGGCTGCCTCTGGAAACCTCCCAATGATCATGGAAGCCCAGGCACAAAGGGTGCTTTGCCTAGAAACTCATTTTATCTCATATTATTCAATATATACTACACTTTGGGGCATAAAACATATACCCATTGTCTGCTTATTTTCAATAACTGGCAATGGCATTTAACAAGTGATTCAACACTCTAAATCTCCATTTCCTAATATCAGAATGAATTCAAAATTAATCCAAAGAGCCCCTGCAATCTCTATTTCTCTTTGCAGAAAAGTTGCTTTAAATTTCTCTCACAATTAAATGTTCTGCTTTGATTAGGCACATCAAAGAAATCCCGAGATTCACGTTTCGGCTCTAAGATATGGGTCATTTAGTAAAATTTTTAATGTTTTAACAATGGCAAATCTTGCAGAAATTTAGGAAAGTAATGTTAGTATGTAATGGTGCCTTTAAAAATGCTACCTTAATTATACAATGTCATTGTTAATCCTTTAAAGACCTATGAGGTGTAGAAGGTATTGGCCCCTCTCCACTTAGTTCACATTTTAAAGGGCACTGTCACCCCTCCGTTCCCATGAAATACTCCTGCCAAGCCTGAGTGTTTTTAAGGTAAAATCCGGAGACAGAAGTGGTTTGTTCTTCAACCATTTTGCTTCCTCATATCGCTTCTCTCGGTGGAAAAAGTCTGCAGGCAAACATCTGTGATCTGCGAGATGGGACAAAAATGAGCAAACGTAATTGGTCCAAGAGACACTTTAAGTTTGCCTAGTCCATCACCTTATCCTCAGAAGGGACTCGAGCCTAGCCAACAACAAGCCAGGCAACTCAGACCAGTTCTCACAAGAAGGGAAGGCGACTTCTCTAAAGAGAACTACCTAACAATCGTAGGAAAGATTGAAAGTGGAGCTAAGGTTCCAAAAACCACTGTCCTATCAGGTCACGAAGGGCAAAACCTGACACAGGAGCTCAGACTGCCTCTGTCAGCTCATCTGGGGACTAGCCACTTCCTCTTTAGCCACCCCTTGCTTTTCATTCTGAAAAGAGAAGGGCTTGAGCAACGTGATCAACCGAGCGCTCTGTAACCATCTCTACCCTCTCACCCAGTTCAGTCCTAGAAGAGGGGGAAACAAAAAACGGATGCACCGAAACAGCTAATAGGCACTACAATTGATTGAAATCTGGTAAATAGGCAGACCAGGAAACCAAAGATTAAAAAGGTAGAGTTGAGCAAGGGAACAGAAGTTCTCAAACGACTCGAGCGGCTGAGGTTAGCAAGCAAAGTTGTTACACAGGCAACAAAAAGTCGCCTGCAACTGGACCAAAGATTAAGAGGAGGACAGGGGAAAGAGAATTACACCCGGTAGACCTAAGGTCAACCCTGTCTTAGCCCGGGTTAGGTTCTATTTTAATCACACTGGCATTACAAAACTCAGCAATCTGGCCAGAACCCTCAGAGCCCTCAGCCGGTAAAATGCAGAGGTTCTCCCCCCCCCCGCGGACCGCCCCCCCGCCGTGATCATCCCCCCCCACCCACCCACCCCGCCCTATCTCTAATTTCCTCAGGCCACCTTGCCTTCTACCCCACCCAGCTCTTCCCAGCTAGTCCGGCCTCACCTAGTCACACCCTGCCCCGCCCTCATCTCAGCCTCTCCACCACCCGGGTCCTCGCAGCCTCGCCGCTCCTCCTACCCCCTCCCCCCGCCCCACTTCGTTCGGTTCTCAGTGCCCTGTAACCCCGCCCCTGGGTTTAGGGTTTCCGGGCTCTTGGGTATTTTAAGGCGCGAGCCACTAGGGTCGCCTGACTCCCATCGCTCGGTGCTCCATATCTTGCTTTCACTGCTCTCGGCTTCCCGGGCGCCATCAGCCATGGGTCCCTGGCTCTACTTGGGGCGCGCCGCCCTGTTGCTGGTGCTCGTGGGAGTGTGCACGGTGCGCTCCGACACACCTGCCAACTGCACCTACCCTGACCTGCTGGGCACCTGGGTCTTCCAGGTGGGCCCCAGAGGTCCCCGAAGCGACCTTAACTGCTCGGTGATGGGTAAGCCGCGTCCCGGGATCCCCTTTTCTGTCCCTGAGTCCCCTGCCTTGGGGCCGGCGATCGTGGGTGACTGGGAAGTTAGCAGACGACCGGTCCCTTGGGGGATCAGATGAGTCAGGGCCGCCAAGTTGAATTGGAGCTGCTGAGAACTTCGCACTTAACTTTCTTGAGGTTCTCACAACTTGTGTTTTCGAGAAAACTTCGCATTTTTTTTTTAAAAAAAAATGTTTAAGTTGAGTTGATTTCTTAGAAGAAAGTGGAGACCTGCTTTCTTCATCTTCCACTTCAGTCTGGAAAGTTCTTGTTTTTAAAAACGCCGTTGACCTCAGACTCGGTAGAACGTAGCACGCTGTTGTTAGGGTTGTTAGTTGTTTTATTTGGGGAACTGGGAACCCCCGCTCGCCACCGTGAGACTGTGGGACAGGACCATTTTCTCAGACGATTTTAAACTCGGTCTCTGCTACCTGCTTCTTCCCTTGATACTTCATGTTGTTCTGTTTGAAGATTGCAAGAGATATACAAAAGCCTTTTTTTTTTTTTTTCTGTTTCTTTTGTCACCTTTACCCTGCAGTATTAGGATATGCCTGGCACCAAGCACAGTGCCTCGCTCGGGGAAGGTTCTCTGGGAGTCTGTAGTGAGCAAACACCGGGGCATTCCACGTGCTGCAAGGCTAACTGCTTGTCCCTAGGATACTAGAACAGAAAAGGGACACTTCTGATCTTCCTGTCAGGCTTGACTTGTACAGACTGTTCACCTCTGGGCTGTAGTCTCCTTGTCAGTAGAGTAATAGCTGTCACACACCATCACCCCCACCCCGGTCCCCACCCCCACTCAAGCAAAAAAAAAAAAAAAAAAAAAAAGACTCATTTTAATTAATTCCAGGTGACTAGGGGCTTTTCCTAGTCCTGGGCGGTATCTACTATTGTTTCTTTTCTAAGTTTGAGCGTGGATATAAGACAGAAGGAGTTTGCAAAGCCATCTTCCAGGATGTTGATCTGAAAGACAAAAGTGTGGATCTCTGCAGATGTTCTTAGCTGAATGCTTCTCTAGGAGCCTCTCTGCCTACCAACCTCCTTTTGTCCCTTAGCAACAATTAAAGGCATGCAATGATCTGACCTCTCCCTGTTTTTATGAAAGTTAAACTTTAATACCTATCAATTCAAATTAGTTTTACGTATTATAAGCCTCGTGTTTTCTGAGTCTTTGGAAGGATTCAGACTGAGGTGTTTGTTTTTACAGAGGTTGAGGAGAGAGGAGTGTCATCTCCTTGAACAGATCGCTCTCTGCCTCCATAGGTTCAACTCATCCTTAGGATTTGAACACTGCTCTGTTTCTATGGTCTTCCTTTTTTAATCAGTAGTTTTTTTCTTTCCCCTGTTCCTTTTGCAATTTTGAACAGTCCGGTCCCCATTCTTTGCTAGATTAACATTCTACTACTGAGTCACAACGCATAGGCACACTCTTTTTGTTTGTTTGTTTTTTGTTTTGGTTTTGGTTTTTCAAGACAGGGACTCTATGTTGTCGTGGTTGTCCTGAAACTTGCTTTGTAGACCAGGCCTGCCTCCTGAGTGTTGGGATTAAAGGCTTCTGTGTCACCCCTACCTGGAAATTCTTATTGTTTGTTTACTTATGTGCATTGGTGTTTTGCCTTCACGCATGTCTGTATGAGGGTGTCAGGTACCCTGGAACTGCCATGAGGGTGCTGGGAATTGAACCTGAGTTCTCCAGAAGAGCAGTCAGTACTCTTAACCGTTGAGCTATCTCTCCAGCCTCTTCCCCACTCTTTACAAGGAAAATATTTTTTCTCTCTGTTTCTCTCTCTGTTTCTCTCTCTGTTTCTCTCTCTGTTTCTCTCTCTGTTTCTCTCTCTCTCTCTCTCTCTCTCTCTCTCTCTCTCTCTCTCTCTCTCTCTCTCTCTCTCTCTCTCTCGATGGTGCCTTGCCATGCACCCCTGGTTTGCATGTAACTTGCTATTTTGAACTCTCAGTCTGGACTGCTGATATTAACATACCCAGTTAGGGAACTATTTTCAGTGTTTGGTTGCATAGTGGTCAGCTCTGTATTCTTCAGAAGCCTCACTTCATAGGCTTGCCCAGACCCCTCTACCACAATACAAAGGAAGCAAAATTGAAACTTTTGAAAAAGTCTTTCTGGACAGAGTCTCACTATGGAACCCTGTATGGCCTAGAACTCACTTTGTAGTCCAGGCTAGTCTCCTAGAAACCTGCCTGTGCCTGTATCCCCACGGCTGAGTTTGTGCTACGGGGTCCAGCAAAGCCCAATCTTTTCATGAGCCAGATCATGAATCCCAGTTAGGTTGCAAGGTAGGAAAATACCTTAACCTAGAAATTATTGAGGTGATGTACTCCCCTAGGTGTTCAGTTAACTTTCATGTGTTTTCTGTTTCATTCTCTTTAGAACCAACAGGAAAGAATACAGAGGTCGTGGTACACCTTAAGAAGTTGGATACGGCATTTGATGAATTTGGCAATTCTGGGCATTTCACCCTCATTTACAACCAAGGCTTCGAGATTGTCCTGAATGACTACAAGTGGTTTGCCTTTTTCAAGGTTAGTCTACCGTTCCCAGTGGTTGCTTATCTAGAATGTCTCCTGATTAGGGACCTCCTGGAGTGTTATTTTTAGACCAAGAGCAGAACTAGAATAGAGGCTAGTTTTCTAAGACAAGTTGGATATTGTAAAATTGACATTTCAAAATTAAAATTTGGGTAAGTTTGATTGTACATTTTAAAATGTATATATAGTCTTTTATTTATATATATAATCTAACAATGGGAAAGGTTTTATTAGTTTTAAATGTTCCCTCAGTCACTGGCTTTGTGGTGAACCTATAGGAAGGATAGGAGATGATGAATTTCATTTTCTGGATTGATGCTGTCCTTGTAATCATGACCTCCTGGCTCTGGGAGACTGTCCTCAAGAGCTCATTGGAGTATTAAAATGTATTACATATGCTAATGTGAATAATTTACTTGGCTAGAGAGAGAATGCATAAACGTCATTATGTTCCTTGGGCTGATTAAAGTAAAAGACAAGCTATCTGACACAGCAAGAATTTGATTTCTGGGACTAGTAAGGAGCATTGTGTATGCCTATATTCAAACACCCTGCTTCTAGGTAGGCGCACTCTCTGGGCTACAAAGGGTGAGGCTGTCTAGATTCTGTGGCTCCCATGCGTTCTTAAGGAAGAGTTGAAACTTTCCCTATAGGCTTAATATTCAGAGATTCAAGTAAATTGAAACTGAAGCAGCTGTTTCTCATTATACTTGAAATATATATATATAGTTTTCCATGGAGCCTGCAGCCGCTGGAGCATCTGGTAAGGATAGACCATTTATAGAGACTTCTGGGAAACTGGGGAATGCATCTGTTAAACGTGGCAACGGACAGCATAGGAACAGAGGCCTGACCTCACAGTTTGATTTCTCATGTGGCATGACTTATCACCAGGATATAGTCTTCTGAGCCAAGCATATTTCTTAGAATAATAACTTCCAGAAATATTTTAATGCAGACTTCTCTTTAAATAAAGAAAGAAAGTAAATAAATGAAAGAAAGAGACCCAGAATGCTTAATTTCTCTCTGGTAACTAGCTAGCTAGTAAGAACCAGTCTGGGAACTGTCAGCTTGGAGTCCATTTGATTAGTTCAAGCCCAAGTATGACTGGCTGTTAACTATTTTTAAGGACATCTAGCATTGCACAAAAATTCATCCAAACAGCATCTGAATCTCATGTTTCGGTTGCATAGTGGGTGTATTCAGTCTGAATTAGTTCTCAGTGTGTGTTTGAATGGGCCTAGGTTTGTTTGTTTTGATATACATCATTTTCCCCTTCTGTTCCTCCCTCCAAACACTCTTATATACCCTTCCTTTCTCTTTTTCAAATTCATGGCCTCTAATTTTTATTATTTCTTGCTACATACATATATGTATGTTATGTATATATGTGTATACACACACATGTTACTAAGTATGTAAGCATAGCTTTCTCAGCCTATATGACATTATTTGGTATCAGCTTCCCTGAGGAAGACTTTCTCCCCTTCTCAGAATTCTTTGGTTGCCTGTAGTTCTTTGTGTATGGTCGAAGCTTCGTAGACTTTCTCTGGAACACTTTATCATGTCTGTTGCTGGTCTGGCTCATGTTCAGGGCCTGAAGCTTTTAGACCGTTTGTATAGGTACATTCCTTTCAAAGTTCTTAGCCTTCGGATCAAATTGGGTTTTCAGACCGTTGTATAGGTACATTCCTTTCAAAATTCTTAGCCTTCAGATCAAATTTGCCTATTGACTTAGCAAACAAAAGCACAAAAAAGATGCTTAGTTTTCAATCAGCCCTGAGATGTGCCATAATTTCCTGTCTCTGTGGTTTTCTTCTTCCTCTGTCTCTTATTGACACACAGGAAATAATCAGTTATATTTGCTAAAAACTGAAGAAAGAATGGAATGAATGAACTTGAACTCAGTTTGGAAATAAGTTGAGTAAAATATCGGGAAGGTAGGAATGGGCTATAAATAGATGAATCAATAATTTATCCACTTGTCCTAGAAAACTACTGCCAAATCCTGGGGAGGAAAAACTGGTAAGATCACTGTTTAACTACCAGAGGCATAGTAATCAGAAATAGCTAGGGCCATTTCCCGCAGTTTTTCCTGTCAGGGAAAGTGGGACTATCTAGCAGCTGAATGGGGAGTTGGAGCACTCTGTACATTTTTTTTTTCAGATCAGTGTAGGCAGGTTGAATATTTTGCCAGAGCATGGGGGTATTAATCACATTCGGTCCAAAGAACTAATTTAAAAGCCAAATAAAAGCAAATGTGTTGTCAAGCCTAGCGGAAAGAGGTAATGTCTATGGAAACGGCCAGTCAGTCTGTGATTGTCGGGGCCCTCACACCTCTGGATGTGTCAGACGCGTGCTTATTCTCTCATTAAGTTGGAAGATGGCTCTTACCTAACTGATTTTTTTTATATGTGTGGACTAAAGTGGCCAATTCAAGAACCATTAGTAAGGCCATGCTTTCTTTCTCTGCAGAAAAAAAAAAGCAAGCACTGTGCTTAGTTGGGTCTGGTGATAAAGATGATACTTTCAACAAGTGGTGGAGAAAATATATGGGATTTTTGTTTCTGAGCCATGTGTTAATGTAATCAAGTAGTTCCAGATGAGCATAGTTTGCAAAGTTTGCTACACAGACCTGGTGACCCGAGTTAGAGCCCGGAAACCATGTAAAGGTAGACAGAGATCCACAAACTTGTCTGTAATCTCCACACATGCAGCATGGCTGAGTACAGCCCTCCGTGCTTACACAATCTAATATGTAACTAAACTTTTAGAGCATTTTAATAGCAAATACAGCAGCAGTACTGGAGGAAAGTGTTTAAAATTTCAAGCAAAATTATAAAGTGGAGTGGCTATCTATAAACACAGAGTCAGATACCTTGGGTGACTTTGTTGACCCAAAGCTGGTTGGATTTTATCATTAGCATCAGGGAGTTTCCTACAGCGCGGGGGAACTGTGCTTCGAGGAATGTGTGACTCAAGAAATATAAGCCTGTTCACTGAACAGAATGCATAGGCTTTTTCCTAACGGCATAGAAAATGCTTTTTTTGAACTAATATTTTAAAAGTGGTCCTTCATTTGTTTCGTATGTTTGAGAGAAGGTCTTGATTTGTTGTCCAGGCTACCCTTGAACTTGAAATTCTTCCTGGGTTACAGGTGTGGGCAACAGGCCTGGCTTAAAATGCATAAATAGCATCGGTTTTGAGTGTCCTACGTAAACTACATTTGCTCAATCCTACTCTTACATGAATATCTAACAGAAATTTGCTGCATGTGCTGCCATTGCAATTCTGTCCTTTATTATGCTACAGAACAGATGGATTTCTAGAACTTTCCATTAGCTGAGACCGTGCCACGTGCTCCCCACCACATTTGTGTGACATCTGCCTGTTGTCCTGTCGGGGTTTATTGCGTAGGTGCTGCACTCATGTAGGACGTTCACCGGTCATTCCTTTCACAGCACCACAGCAGACCCGGCCTCCCCCTCATTCTCTGAATTCCGACCTGGCTTAGGATGGCTAATGTCGATCTCTCGGTGGCACCTTGTGTTACTCATATCTTACTCGGGCATTAGCTGAAAGAATGGCATTTCTCACGAAGATTCCTAAACAATAAAATAATGAAGAAAATAATTTGGTTTTTAATGACTTAAATTATAGTAGGTTGAAACCGGACTAGCCCCTCTGTGGTTTTGCATATGCCTTCAAGTTTGCATAGTTCAAGTTGAACAGAATGCTCCTAAGAGGTCTCCTTTTCCTATTTCTTCAAGGCAGTTTTGGACCTGAACTCCCTTCCAGGCTGGGACCTACGCCCTTTATAACCTCCTATAAAACCAAACAGAGGAATTAGGCGTGACCAAATGGAAACGCCTTGGAAGTGTGAAGGTCCTCCCTGCAGCCGTGTTCTGCACTGGCAGGTTATAATGCCAGTTATCACCCTGCTCTCCTTGTCCCCGTGACAGAGTTACACCTCTGTGAGGTATCTGCATGTTAAAAAGCAGCTGGCCTCCTATGAAAACACACAGACACACACCCAAAGAAACACTCAGGCAGAAGATAAACAGAAGATAAACAGCGGTGATCATGTTGGGCTTTATGGCACCGGTGTTTTTATGCGCTTTCATCAGTTTTTGTGGCGAGCTATATAAAGCTCCACTGTATGACAAGCCCAACCAAACCGTCCAGAGGACACGTAAACAAACTCAGCCAGCCCCAAACAGTGTCTTCGAGGAGAACAAGTTACTAATCCTTTTCTCCCCCTCGTTTTATCTCCTCTGAGGCAGTAGGGAAGAGAGGGGTAGGAAAGAACCTCATCTTGTTTTGAAGATATCGATTCAAAGGGTAGAAAAAAAATACAGAGGGAAAATAGATTTGTTGTGGCTAAATATTTTTGTTATATTTATTTATTTTGGGGGGGGATTGTGAGTTTGGTGGAGGTTGGGAGGCGCTTTGTGGGTCACAGCTCCCAACCTTTAGGAAGAACCAGTTTCTTTCCGTCCACAGCGAGAGTCCTGAGGATTAAACTCAGGCCTACAGGTTTCCCAACAGCCATTGTCACCCACTGAACGTCTCACTGGACCCTTGTTGTGGCTTTGCATTTTATTTTCGTGGTAGTTAAGTTAAACTTTTCAATTATTGAACACTTTGTTTTACCTCCCCCAAGTTTTAACTGAATTATAGAACAAATAATAATAATAATAATAATAATAATAATAATAATAGAAGAAGAAGAAGAAGAAGAAGAAGAAGAAGAAGAAGAAGAAGAAGAAGAAGAAGAAGAAGAAGAAGAAGAAGAAGAAGAGATGCCACCACCACTGGCTTCATAAAGCAAGCTGTTACTTAGAGCCAGACCAACATGTGGAGAGGCCCATGTCAGGTTTGGAATTCCGCAGCTCGTATGCTAGCAATTTGCAAAAATTGAAACTATTTACCCCAATCAGAAATGTCGGTTGCATTTCCACAAGAAAGGATTTGAGAACTGTGTACTAGTTTTTCACTGTGCCTTCCGGGTTTATTCTTAGAAGAATTATTTTTGCAGTAGATGTTTTTAAATATATATATATATATATATATTCTATATATTAAACACAAGGTTTTTTAAAAAATAAGATTTACTCATTTGGTGAAGGGTCGGTATCAAAAACATCTTGATGCATGCCTCATGTGTATTTTCTAATTGATGCGAAATTGTATTGTGACTCAGTTTACCAATGTAAACTCTTCATAGGATGTCACTGATTTTATCAGTCAGTTGGTCATGCAGCTGGGAACTGTGGGAATATATGATTTGCCACATCTGAGGAACAAACTGGGTGAGCACAATTGAACTATCTTTATCTTCACCGTTGAGCCAGCTTTCTGCTGCCCTGTTGTCTTATGCAAATTGATGCCTATTTATTCTCGCAGGGAAGGAGAGTGCACAGATTGTTGTTTTCCTACGCATTCTTGCTTGAGCTGGCTTTCCTACCACCTTGACTTTCTCTGCTGCTTTATGTAACTTGCCAATCTCATGTGCTCCGATTGCACCATCAAATCCCAAGTGTCATAGTAGACATAAACCCAAGGAGGAGAAGACCAAGCCGACAAAGGCTGCCTAACATGCAGGTCACATTTGTAAAGTGACTAAACTGTTCTAGCTTATTTATTCTTTTCCCCAAGACTCCTTCAAGGAGGAACCATGGATAGTATATCCCCTAGTGCCAAGACATACGTGAAAGCAGCAGGAGAACTACATTCACATGTATAGGAGACACATGCTATGCTTCTAAGCTGTAAGAGTGAGGTCACAGTTTTGTATGTCTGCCTTTTAGAAGAGGAGGTGACTCTTTTAAAATGAATTGGCATACTGGTCCCCCATTACCAAGTTGCCTTTCATCTTTTGTAAAGCAGCTTCTACTAAAAGAATAGAATATCGACTAGGAAAAGAAAGATCCCTTTGGCTCACTCACTTCATATCTTCAGAATGAACATTTATTTGAATTGTTGCTCACATAGGATTTGATGGGAAGAATGGATGGTGAGCAAATCAAATCGATGAGATGTCTTACCCTTTCTTGTGTTTTGAAATAAGTGCTTCTCCTCGCCCTTCCTCCTTTTCTTGCTTACTAAGTCATAAAAGCCAGCTGGAAAAAGAGAAGTGAGAACAGGTCTCAAAAGCACCACCATCACTGTAGCCACGTTGCCCAGGCTTTGTAATGGGTTCGTGGCAGTCCATATTACCAGAAAGGAAATGCTCCTGGACTCTTCAGTCACTCCATCTTCCCAAAATTTAGAGAACGTCAGGCATCCTCTAAAACCAGCTTGATATGAGCACAACGGGCAGAAACAAGCTGCGCCCTCTCGGTTCTTCAGGGACCTGGATGAGGAGAGAGTGTGTTACGTTTCCTTTAGTTTGGAATGGAACAGAATTTTAAGATGTTGCACAGTGGTACTTGAACAGGAAGACTGAATGGGAAACCGCCCCAAAGTAGATCTACTGGTTTCTCAGTTCTGTTTATAAAATTCTGCCCTAAATTTCTTCAACCTTCCTCCCACTTCTGGGGAAACATCAACCAGTAGAAAAGTTAAACCCTAGTCTTTTTTCCTAAGCATATACCATGGTACCTACAAACACATCCAAGCAGCACTAGGGCTACATTTAGATGTGTAGGAGATGCATGCTATGGGCCTAAACCGCTAGGATTTAGCATGTTGCTTTAGCATACTGGCATTTTAGAGACGAAGTCACGCAGATGCATGTGCTTTGCAAGCATGTTGCCTGGATGCATATTACATGAATTTTCAGTATTGAGCTCAATAGATACCAATACCTAATATATTAGTGCTGGTATTGCTTTTTTTTTTCTTTTTGCTTGACAAAGGTTACTGTGATAAAGTGTTAAGAGATGGTGTGATCTTCGTTGGCTTGTAACCCTAGCTTTTGTCTTGTAGTTATTAAATAGATCGTCTGTCTGTTGGGCGGCTCTTTAAATACCACAGCCAAGAACAGACTTTGGTTTAAGAGGCAAACACCTGGATCTACCTCTAGCAGCTAGCGGAGGCCATGGCAGCTACAGTCCCTTCTGGAATCTGTTTGCATGTAACATGCAGGGGAGTCCTGGTGACCTACCTCCAAAGCAGCTGCCATCCTGAATGTTTCCTTGGAAAACAGTAATCACCACTGTGGAATGTGAGCAACCAGAAACTGCACAGAAAGAAGGAAAAACCCGCAGAAGAGATGAAGTCTCAGGGGGCTTCAGCGTTTAGCATTTCCTTAAGTCTTATTTCTTTCTTTCCTTAGATGAATACTGTCATGCTAAAAAGGTTTCTCCAAACTCTACAGGATTTGGGTTTTGGGTTTGTGGACCTCTTTTTTCCTGTTGTGTCATGGTGAACATTTTACTCCCAGTTAACTCACTCTTCCCGGGTGCCTTCACTTTCTCTAATTTACCTTCAGGAACACCCAAGCCTACAGTAGAAGAAAAGAAGGCTTTGAGATGACCTGAAATGGGCAGATGTTAGCTATTGGAGGGAAGATGGTTCCCGGGAAGCCACGTAGAAGGAGGAAAGATGTTTTCTTAGCCAAATATGAAAAGGTGTATCTTCTTGCAGACAGTGGTCCCCCACAGTGCCCCCAGCCAGAAAGATGATGAGATCAATGCCTTCCTTTTCTGTTGTTTTCCTCTTCTCTTTTCTTCTCTTTTTCTCCTCTGTTTCATTTTTTAAAATTATGTGCTAGCTTTTTGCTAAGAAGTTGACTTACTGTATATCTGAAAGTCCTATAAAACTGACGGGCCTCATTTCCTTTCACGGATAGCAGTTGGTTAGACTCTTAGAAAGTTTAAGCTCATAGAGTTTCTGACTGTAAAATGATACTCTTAACCTTTCAAATTTAAGGACTTCCCTGGGGCTAAAAAGTAAAATAAAAGTGATTTCACCAAAGTAAATGGTATTCAGAGCCCCAGTTGGGTAGTTTTTCTGGTGAATTCCAGCACAAAAGCCTGGTGAAGGTTAGTTTTGTGGGGTGGAGTGTGTATTGCTTTGCCTGTCACTGAGGTCTTGGGAGAGTGTTTTTCCAGTTTAGTCGGGAGCCCTCTCACTTTCTTGCTTTGAACCAGAGTTCTTTCACTAAGCAGGGAACAGTAACTTGTCTTTCCCCTTTGCAGCCCCACACACTGAGAATCAGGCTTTTGAACTTAAGTGTAGAGCCCAGTGAAATCCCTTGTGAAATGGCCTTTCCTTAATAACACTATTGTTCAGCCTGATTGCCGTCTTGCAGCTCTTTCCTGCTAAGTAGTGGAGTCATTTCCTTCTCCCTAGGTTTAGAACTGACTTGGAAGATGGAAAAGGTGCATGTGTACATAGCGCATTTTATCCACCCCACTCTTCTCCCATGGCTCAGTTAGCTCCGAAGATTTGTGATCTCTGAGTCATCCTGGCAGTTTTATGCCATGTCAGATTTACTGGTTTGGTGATTTTTTTTTTCTAAATCCTACCTCTAGTTTCCACAGTCTTCAACATCTAGACTGTGGTCGCCACTCCATTAGTGGGAAAGAGGCCATCAACAATTCCCCATGTCTTCTGCAGGTGCCTCTGGTGTGTACTTGTAAAGAAATGGTCTGGTGTCTTTATTCGCCAGGATGCCCATCCATTTTTCTCTCTTTATCTTCAGAACCTAATGCAAATAGAACTTTATAAGCCTGACAAAGTAAACTACACTTTTCCTTCTGCAGACATTTTACAAGTAATGCTAGTCAACAACACGTCAGCTACTTTTCTATTGCTCTTAAAACACCATGACTAAGGAGACCTATAAAAGAAAGTGTTCAATTTGGCTTACCATTTCAGAGGGCTAGAGTCCATGGTGGTGAAGTGATCACCTTTTGATCCACAAACTCCTGTCAGAGAGAGCTATCTGGGTATTGTGGAATTCTCTGAAACCTCAAAATCCATCTCTAGTGACACACCTTCTCCAACAGGGCCACAAGTCCTAATCCCTCCCAATCAGTTCCACCAAGTGGGGGACAAAGTATTTATGCCAATGAGCCTATGGGGGTGGGGGGAGGTATCCTCATTCAAACCAGCACACAACACATCACTTTTCTTGGGTTCTGGAAACATTGACCAGGGATGGCGCTATACCTTTAGTTCTCTGTTCTAGGAAATATTATCAAGTTTCCAGCCTCCAAAACCCTCAAAAACTTAGATATTTTAAAGCTGGTTGTCAAGATCTATAAATATTGGTGGTTACACATGTAGATGCACTTGCTATGGGAAATCTTTTATCTTTCTCTGTGTCGTTTGGTTTCTAAATGTTCATGGGAGCAAATTGGTGGACACAAAATTGTAGATATATGCGCCAGAAGACTCCCGGTACACTAATGCTTAGCATTGTTTGTCATAATTGCCTGTTTGTCTTCCCTTCTGCTCTGTAAGAGATGGGATTATTGACTCTGTATTACAAAATACTGTATTCCCTGTATGTCAATCAATATGTGTCTAATAGCATGAAAATAATGGGCTTAATAAATGATTTTGTAAGAAAGAAGCTTGAAAACGATACCTCATTATGATATTGTTTTTAATGGTTCTCAAATGTTCGTACGTAGGCACCCTTAGAGACTATGGCAGGCACCCAGGCAATTCATTAAATGACTTAAAAGAAAAGACATCAAATGTACTTGCGTGTGTGTGAGTGTGCAAGTGTGAGTGTATGAGTGTGTGTGTGTGTGTGTGTGTGTGTGTGTGTGTGTGTGTGTGGAGTGTGCATGTCTGTGTTCATTTACTTATGCCTTAAACTTCTTGAGTTGATAAATCCCCAAAAGGGTTCTAAGCTTAAAATAGTCAAGTTTTAGCTTTTGGAGCAGAGACTCAATTAGGGGCCCAGGAAGAGAGAATTTTACATCTGTGCTGCTCCTGTTTTAACTAGTCTGGAAGAGGACAGGTTATGCCCTGCTTCTGCTGAGCATAGGAAGGAATTGGAAATGATTAACAGTTTGAATAAGCTTTCGTGGTTTCTTCTGTGCTGATAGTTGAGACTTTGAGCAAGGCATTGAGAATGAGCCCGAGGATGCTGACCACTTTGCTGGGTGGTAACTTGTACTTTTTAGCTATTTCTGAAGTTTTTTTAAAGTGTAAATCAAGTGTCTAAGGCATAGGTAACAATCAAATTTAACATCCTCCGTTCTTATATCTGAATCTATATGCCAATATTTTCTACCTAAAATGTATCATTATTTGGTTGCAGCTTCCTGGCAGCTTTGCACTTGATTAGAATTCAACTTTTAAAATGAACTGTTTAGTCTTGTTCATAGGCAGAAAGCCGATGCTTATTCTTGGAACTAAATTAGGGAAGTTGGCTCTTTCTGAGAAAGCTATGGTAGTCTGGAGGGATTTAGTTCAATGTGAATTTGGTCAATTAGCCTTGTTGCTTTTTTTTTTTTTTTTTTTTTTTTTTTTTTTTTTTTTTGCTTTGGTTTTTGATTTTTCAACAGGGTTTCTCTGTAGGTTTAGAGCCTGTCCTGGAACTTGCTCTTTAGATCAGGCTGGCCTCGAACTCACAGAGATCCGCCTGTTTCCCCTTCCCAAGTGCTGGATTAAAGGAGTGCTTCACCACCTCCCTGCTGCCTTCCTGCTTCTTAACACTTCCTTCACACTGTAAACAAAGCAGCAAACCAAGTGGTTTACTTTACACTGAAGTCTCTACCAACGAGGGAGGCCAAGAAAGACACAGAGCTGAGTAGCCTTCCCTGGCTTTCGGTGCTTTTCAGATATCATAGCTCTCCAAATATATGTTTATCATTCAGTTCTCGAAGATCTCTGAAGTACTGCTCTGTGAAGTGGTAAATCAATGTGATGGATGGGACTTTCATATCCAGACTTTTATTTATTTTATGATTTGTGTAGACTTCTTTTAAAACTGCATGAGCGGACCACTGTAGGAATGTTATAATCTATAATGCATACAACATATTAAATGATTAAATGAGCAGGGTAGATTGTCATAAGTCATTTCAGATGATGTCATTAATAATGAAAGAAAGTCACTGCCATAATCTTGTTTCCAAAAAAAAACAATGCTAATGTGTTACTGCCTAAATTTGCATTTCAGGAGCCTCTGGAGTGCTGTAACTTAGGTGGGCACCACTACCAGTATTTTAAATACACAGCTCAGTCAACAATCTGAAAGGAAGTATAAGTTGTCTGAACGCACAGCGAAAATGTTAGACAACTTTGTTGCCTATATATCTGCACAGCAACAGCAACAGATGGTGTCCTAGGAACTTTCTGTTGTCTTTAGAAATGTTTATACATGCTTATATTGTTACTTTGGAGGAGCTTTTTTTAAAAACTATTAAAATGCTTTTGGCTTTAGTGTTATTTTTAATCCTTCCTAGCAATCCAGCAAAGTAGAATGAGTCACGGCTCTCTTGCCCATGTCAGTTGAAAACAGAGAGAGGCTCCCTCAGCGTCACTCAAAACTCCAGGGCTGAGAAATTACAGAACTGGAATTTAAAAAGCAAAACTGAGCCAGGCGGTGGTGGCGCACATCTTTAATCCCAGCACTTGGGAAGCAGAGTTGGGCCGATCTCTATGAGTTCAAGGCCAGCTGAATCTACAAGTGCTACTTCTTCTATTTCCAGAACAGGCTCCCAAACTACAGAGAAACCCTGTCTCAAAAAACAGAAACAAACAAACAAAACAAACGCAAAACTGTTGGTTCTTGGTGTACTATGTGAAATAATCATTGAAATATTTTCCGTAAAGTGTACCCAGGGAAGCAATGGAAGGATATTTTAGTGACTTTAGTGATTTTAGTGATTTTAATCTTTATCAAAAAACAGAAAAAAAATATCCCAGCAGGTCAAGATCATTACTAGGGAAGGCAGTAGGGGGTGGGGGGCTAAGGAAGGACATTGGAGAATATGTGGTGATTTCATATGAATTTTGAAGAGGAAGAGGAGCCCCTGGGACAGCAGATCTCTGAGCTTGAGTGCTCCATGCTGAAAGGCCTTTGAATTGTAGCAGATTCTCTGTGTTCCAGGAATTGGCAAACGCTAGTGGAAACTTAAATTGTCTCATCTATGCACATCGGTCTTCAGAGACCAATGTTTATACAATTGAAAAAATTCTTTTGGGGGGGATTGACTACACTTGTTGTGGGATAATGTGGCCAAAATTTTAGCCTCTTAATCCTCACAAACATTGAGTTCCCTGTAGCTGGAAGAGACCCTGAGAACTTTCAGAACAGGGAAATAATAGACTCCCTTTGGGGAGGTCCCTAAGGTTAGCCTCCAGCACTGACCTTTGAGCTAACCCATTCAAGACCTCCTTTCTCCCTCTGAGCTGCCCTGTACAGGCCTGCCCAATCTGTGCCAACATGCCCTCCCTTTCACAGGGTGACTTCAGGTTAACAAAAGAATAAGAGAAGAGTCCTTTAACTATGGAATGCTATAAAATACAGTTTTAAAAGATAAAACAATTCCATGAATTCAATGCATCAGAAGTGATGGCAAATGCCAGTTCTACTACATTTAGAGGATTTGAGTTATGATAACCAACTTGTATTTTTTTTTAATTACCCCGAAGTATATACATTAAAGTGTCTGCAGTAACAATGCTAATTTTGTGTAGAACCACAGAAGTGAGACTGTATAGGTTGGTGATGTGGGAGACTCTTCTGTTTGTGTTGATTTCCTTGGTTAATAAAGAAACTGCCTTGGCCCATTTGATAGGCCAGCCCTTAGGTGGGTGGAGTAGACAGAACAGAAGGCTGGGAAGAAGGGAAGTTAGACAGACCATGCCTCTCCTCTCTGAGACAGTCGCCATGAAGCCAGCCACCAGGTCAGACATGCTGAATCTTTCCCTGTAAGCCACCATCTCGTGGCTTACTAAATATGGGCTAAATCAAGATAAGAGGCTGAAACTAATGGGCCAGGCAGTGTTTAAATGAATATAATTTGTTTGTTGTTATTTCGGAGCATAAGCTAGGCAGGCAGCCTAGAGCCAGGCGGCGGGAAGCGGCCCTCAGCTCTCACTACAGGTTGGTAGTTCCAAGGGAATGTTTGGGGCTTCTAGGTGAACTAATTTGCAACATCAACAAGCTTGGAGAGGAGCGTGGGCATTTCTGAAAACACACTATTTACTTTTGGGCTCTTGGAAGACTTGGCATTACAACTCTGATATTAATTATTAATTCCTTATCTTTTCTGAATTTTGTAAGTCCATGTTGAAATCATTCATTTTTTGCTTATTCATTCATTCATTCATTCATTCAATAATTAATTGCTTCCTACTGCCATGGAGCTAGATAGTAAATAAAAAAACATTTGATTTTCAATGTGCTTATGTCTATGGGGAAAGAATAAGCATAGAAGTTTCTTGAGGCAGAATACATAAACACAGTCGGTGAGACGTATATCTCTTACTAACAACCCCACTTTACCAGTGGACCAGAGGAAAGACACTGCCACAGGATCAGACAGGCCCAAAGCAATGGAGCTGGATGCTGTCTAGACAATCCAGGCCTCCAAGGTCTACGCTGTCTCCATCACCTCTGCTCTGCAGTCAGAAGCCCCTGCTAAGAGTTGGAAATAGTCGTGGGTGACACTGTGAAGCTCTTCCTGAGTCAGATAATCTGAAGTGTTCTCAGAGCGTCCAAGGTATTGAAAAACAAAACAAAAAGCAAGAGCAGCAAATGAGTGTTAGCTGTGACCTCCACCTAGCCTCACTCTGCAGGAGTGTTTAATGTTTACGACAGTAGAGAGGTGACTCTCCTTATCTGTGTTAGGATAACACACGTGGAGGAACCATTGGGAACTTAGACTCCTCTGTGGTTTCTGCCTCCTCCTTCTCTGTGTCACTGACCACTTCAGCCGTTGTGAAGGAGTTGGTGTTTGTAGGAACACTGCTTGGTATAAAGAATAAGGTTTGATTGTTGGGAGTGGTTGGTAGTAAACTCTAGTTTAACAAACCTTTTAGATCTTTTATTTCTCCCCTTTGAGATACTATTTCTATGTTGGCTGGGACCCCTACGATGCATAAGGAACCTGTCCATTGTTTGCAAAATAAGGGGGGTTTTTGTCTTTGTGGTAAAATAAAATAAAAAAAAAACAGCTGTATGCAATGTATTAATAGTTGGCTGTCCTTTGCTGGAGTCCGAGGAAACTGTCACACAGTATGAGGCACATTCCCAGTTTCCCGAAATGATGTAGGAGTGTCTTATATCTATCTGTTGTTTCATTGGTTAATTAATAAAGAAACTGCTTGGCCTGATAGGTCAGAACATAGGTGGGTGGAGTAGACAGAACAGAATGCTGGGAAGAAGGCAGTGAGGCAGACGTCTCAGGCAGTTGCCTGAGTTGAACGCAAGTTAAGATCCTTCCCAGTAAGCCCACCTTGTGGTGCTACACAGATTACTAAATATGGGTTAAAGCAAGATGTGAGAATTAGCCAATAAGAGGCTAAAACTAATGGGCCAAGCAGTCAAGCAGTGTTTAAATGAATACAGTTTCCGTGTAATTATTTCGGGTGTAAAGCTAGCGGGGGGGGGGGGGGGGGGCGGGGTGGGGGGGAGGAACACAGCCCCGTGCTCCATCTACAGAGTGCTCAGCTTTTCTTATAGAACCATGCAAAATGTTATTAGTTAATAAAAAATTTCTCAAGTTTTATACTTGAGACTTTTTAGGTCTTCTTTCTTTTTACTTTTCTATTACACTGCAATAACAGTTTACTGACATACCGGTTTAGAGAGAGACAGAGAGAGAGACTATACTGTTAGGAAAATTTCAAGGCTCTTAAAACATTTTAGGATGCTCTCCAATCAGCATTGTCCCACCCCCAAGGTCTACCTGGCCTGTCTTAGCAAACAAGAGAAGATTAATGAATTAATGAATAAAAACTAGTACCAAAAAGAAACAAATGATTAAAGTCTAGGGAATTAGGTGTATTGTATAAGGTCACAAATATTTTGTCTACTGTTAAAAAAAGTTTTCTATAATTCAATATGGCTGTCTCTCAAGTTGGCTGAGGTCTTGATAAATACATTGTAAGTTGGAAATCATTGTATAAAAAATGTTTTTTATTAAACTCAACCTCTCCAGCTGTGTGGCAGAGTCCAGCAGATACAGTTAACTTTCACACTCTGCATAGCCTAAGATATTTGTGCTTGTCCATTTGGGGACATGTTAACTGGATCACTGAGTCCCAGTGTTACACTTTTGGGTGTGATTTTTTTTTTGCTGGTGTCCTTCTTTTATAGATAAATATAGCCTAGTAGAGTCTCCTTCAAATTTCTACCAGTTAGCCCTATGTTCAAGCCTTTTTCTTTCTGCCTGCCTCCCTCCATGCTCATTCTTGTCACGCTCTCCTCCTTGATGAGATGTCGTTATGTGGAAGTAATTGGGGCTGTAAAGCCAATGCATCTGAATGCAAATCTGGGTCTGTCACTGCATAGTGTTCTTTCCGTGGTCATATGGAAACATGCAAAGGGCCATATTACTGAAATAAAATGGAGACAATATTAAGTACTTCATAATGGGCATATTCTAGGAGATTAACTGCAAATGAGGATTTTGCTTGGCTACACAGAAGGCATTTGCCATCTGCTCTTAGAGTCTACTGAAGGGAACCTCTTCTGACAAAAATCATAGGAGGAAAACCCTATTCCTGCCAGGTAACAGCCCTGTGGCCTTCAGGAGGGACGATGACTCCCTGAATGGTCATGTTAAATACAGAACTGTTTATCATTTCTACACAGACTGTAAGGAAATAAATGCAAACCACCTTGGCTGTGATAACTGCTTTAAGTATTTAAGCTTTTTCCATAGACATTCTTTCCTTCCTGAAAGCACAATTGCTAATCTTAGAAAAAAACTGACTTCTCTGCTTTCTAGAACAATCATCAGACATCGTCAGCGAAAGTAAAGTTTTTATTTTGCTTGGCAGAGGGCTACAGTACATCTTTAGGGTAAATGGAAGCCCGGGAAAGAGACCTGAGCACAGCTGTAATTGGTCTTTTTATTATTTTCAAATGGTTGCAGTATGAAGTCAAAGGCAGCACCGCTATCAGTTACTGCCATGAGACCATGACCGGATGGGTGCATGATGTGCTGGGCCGGAACTGGGCTTGCTTTACTGGCAAGAAGATGGCAAGTCCTTTGGAGAAGTTTACCGTGAACATGGCACACCTTGGAAGTCTCCAGGAAAAGTGAGTTGTGGTGAGGGACGCGTCCACGCAGCTTTGTCTGACGGTACGTGTGGCATGAGTGTGTTCACTTTGAGCAAATGTAATTTTGGCTTATGAACTTAGCCATGTTACATAAAACTGTACTGGAACTCTATGTGGACTCGTGGGAGAAAGGTAATATTTCAACATGTTTCAAAACCAATGGAACGGGGAGTGGTTAAAAATAAAAAAGAACGATCAAAGGAGCAAAATGGCTAATGAGTAGTAGAGAAAAAAATATTTCACTGGCTGTGGTATAGTAATGCATTTAATATATGTATATGATAATGCTACAATGAGTGTCCAGGTAATGCAACAAACTGGAAACAACAGCAAACAGCTGAAGTTAAAGTTCTTGGTATTTCTGCAGTGTGTCATTGCTCAGCAATCACATAGAAGCATGGCAGACTTTAGGGTGGCCTAAAGGAAAGTTTTCTTTGCTGTGCATTTTGAAGGCTACAACTTGGTTTCTTCCTCGTTTGCTGCTGGTGCCTCCTCACTGTCTCCTCACTTGGCCTTCTTTGTTGTATCCTAAACTTTCCATCTCGGGACCTTAACTAAGCTAGACCAGTAGTGCCCACACTAATGACCTAATTTAGCTCTTATCACCTCTTTAAAGAGCTGATTCCAAATCCAATCTCAGGCTGAGATATTGGAGGTAAGGGTTTTAAGTATGCCCTGCCTTTTACCTATTTACTTATTATTTGAGACTATAAAATATATTTGCAATATTTTTCCCTTCCCTATCTAAGAGATACAATTCAACTTATAAAATGCAGTTACTGTGTTCATTCATTCAGGTGTCTGCCATAAGGAACCACACAAAGAAGAATTTCCAGACATTATCAGTTTTGCAAGAGGAAGGATCAACAAATATTTCCTTTTCCATTTTGTGTAGTTGTAAAGGCCACTAAAAGTACACAGGACCCAAACGTTCAAGACCATGTGACCTTGATGGGAAGCACCTACTGCAGAGAGGTCATGGGAGATGTGGCTGGAGAGATAACTTACTCTTATCTCTCAGTGGCCTACCAGAACCAGAATTAAAACAGATGCAGCCAGTCTTCCTTTTGAGTTCAGTGTTTAGGTACATTTATATGGCACAGTTTTTTTTTTTTAAATTTTTTTATAGAAATCTTTTTTAGTTTCTGTCATTTTTTAAAAAAATGTGTACTGGTGTTTTTCCTGCCTGTATGTCAGTGTGCTGCAAACATGCCTTATGTCCCTGGAGGTCAGTAAAAGACATTTGGCCAGAGTTACAAATCATTGTGTGTTGCCATGTGGGTGCTGGGGATCGAACTCAGGTCCTCTGGAAGAGCGGCCTGTGCTCCTAACCCCCGAGCCAGCTCTCCAGCTCTTGTGGCATGGTTCTTTAGCATCATAGTTCCCTAAAAGCTGTCCATTTTGTACTCTTTCTGCTGTGCTATGCACAGATAGGCCTGATTAGACCTTTCAACTATTGTACCATTTGGTAAAGAATCTCCCTATAATGCTTTCTACTTAAAATAAACATTTGTGATCAAACTAACTTTAGGATCTCTTTCAGCTTTTAGATATCTGTTACCTAATATTCAATACATTATTTCATCTTATTTTATTTATACCTATTCTTTGAGAATTTCATATGTGTATATAATGTATTTTTCTCATATCTACCCTCTACCCACCCACTCCAAATTCTCCTTGACTACCCTCCCATGGTCCTTTCAAACTTCATAGATGCTTCTTTCCTTTGTAGCTCACTGAGTCCAGTTTGAGCCGCAACCTTCTCTGAGCTGGGCAACTTTTCTGAGGCCACACCCCTGAGGAAACTTGACCCCTTCCTCCGCCATAGCCTCAGCTGGCAGTGGCTCTGAGCTAGGGATGTGGTCACAGGAGTCCCACCCCAAACATATTGGAATGCTGGCTAACTTGATTGTCATTTTAATCTCCTTGACTCTTGAGTGCCAAAAGTAGCATTTAAGAGCTATCGTGGCATCCTGTCGTTGCCATAATGCATATATCAGCATTTATCAGCATAAGAGGCTCTCCTGGCTATTATGATCAAGTGGGGAAAGTAGGGAGCAAGCTTCTCAATACTTTACCAGTCTGGATAAAGCAGGCTTGGTGGAAAATATTCTAAACTATTTCACTGAACATTTTGAAATTTACTCTTGTGTCTAAAGAAATTAAAAAAAAATACTTGTCCCTTCTTTTCATTGTTGGGTTAAGGTCAGAATAAGGCTGGAGCGCTTGGTCGCTTTTCTAATAAGGGTTCCTTTGCAGCCTCTGGAAGGCGCTATGATAAAATGGTTATCAACATGGATGCGCATTTTTCTTTGCAGTGTTCTCCGTTTCCCTGGATCTGTCAAAACACTTTCTCTACAAATGTGAAAGAAAGGTTTCCGGAGTGCCTGAGTATAGGTGTCTCTTGGGCTGGGCGCATCTAACGTTGTGTAACAGAATGCTGGCGAGAGTCTTGAATGATCTACATTTGCTCAACCCCAGAGTGTTTTACAGTGGGAGGATAAGGGTCACTTATATAATTGCCATCTGTTAACGCACACGTTTGACAAAGGTTGGAATTCAGTGAATAATTAACATAAAAAAATCATGCTCTTTCTATGTTATTTTTACATCCGTGGCCAAGCAGTTCACAATAAAGCAGACAAGTGATTCTCATGTTAGTGTCTGTCTGGATCATATGTGCAACTTACTTCAGATTCTGATTTCAGGGATCTGAGCTGAATATTGCCCACATTTCTTAAAAAGTCTCAGATATTGCTGCTATAACCAGTTTTTAATACTCAGGTCATAAAGCACCTATGCCAAATAATGTTTAGGAATTGTGTATTTATAAAGCATGCGTCCATTACATGTACTTCTTTTCTCTGCTTTAGTTCATGTAGCATATTGTAAATGTGCACTTTGAAAGGGCCCACGTAGGGGCTGGGGGTTGGCTTGGCAGGTAGAGTACCTGCCTAGTATGCATAGAGCCCTGGATTCTGCACTCAATGCTGCATTAACCAGGTGTGGTGATACATGCCTATAATCCCATCACTTCGGAAGTAGAGACTGGAGGAGCAGAAGTACAAAGCCATCTTTGGGTGCACAGTGATTTTGAGTTCAGAGCATGTCTCAGTAAATAAAAACAAACAAATAAATAGGGCATGCAGAAACGTTAATACTCTCTGCCAACTACAAAAATAAATAGGGCTTCCAGGCAGTGGTGGTGCATGCCTTTAATCCCAGCACTCAGGAGGCAGAGGCAGGCTCTGTGAGTTTGAGGCCAACCTGATCTACAAGAGTTAGTTCCAGAACAGGCTCCAAAGCTACAGAGAAGCCTTGTCTTGAAAAAAACCTAAATAAATAAATAAGGCTTTAAAAAGAAATTATATATAGACTTTTACAAAAATTGGTTAATTCTGTATAAACTTTACCTTTTAAAATTAATACAATGTAAATTCTCTCACATCTCTAAATAATCTTTTATATATTCTCTAGCATGAAATACATATAAATGAAGTGTCATTTGCCTTAGTGAGTTCCTTATTTTAGGACACTGATCTAGGTTGTTTCCAATCTATCACTAGCATGTAAGTATTCTACTGAATGTTGTTATACATCCTGCTTATCTAACTTGAAGTTTTGTGGGAGACATAACAGCTTTCAGCCCTTCTCTGTTGCCAACTGTGTTCCTCAGAGACCATACCACTCCCCACCTTGATGCACGGTGTATCAGTTTTACTGGCGAGTAGTTTTACCAGAGAAGACTAGATCTGAAGCCCTGTCCTTTTTTTCCCCAGATACTCCAATAGGCTCTACAGTTATGACCACAGCTTTGTGAAGGCCATCAATACTGTTCAGAAGTCTTGGACCGCAACCACCTACAAGGAATACGAGAAACTGAGCCTGAGAGATCTGATCAGGAGAAGTGGTGGCCACAATCAAAGGATCCCAAGGTAACACGTCTCTTCCCCTTGTCACTAGTTACTTCAGTCCTGAAGGTACTCAAGCCCCACCTGGATGGCTCATCTTTTAACTAGTAGCCCAAGTTTTTCCTCCACCTTCCTTCTTATTCAAGCATATTTGCCCAAGTCATGTTTTGGGGTCTTTCCTGTGCTGTTGGTTTACATCCTTTCCCCACTCGTTTTATTCCTGTATCTTGTCTCTTCTTATTGTCATTTTTAGCCATTCTTTGACATGTTGCCAGCTTCACTTTCCTGTCCCCATCTACGGTTGTTACAGACTACAATCTAATGGCTAGACTCATCCTTGGTATCTGAGGTCATCTAAATAGGACGATAACTGTGTTACTACATAACCTGCTTTCAAAAACTATGATAAACATTCTTAGAAACTTTGTTTTTACATTACCTCCATTTTATCCTACCACTCTCTCTCAGCTTGCTAATCATAACTGTCAAATTTGCCACTGAAAAATCTGAAATCTGGGTTCAGGAGAAAATAATAACTCCTTATTTCTCAGTATACCTCCACCCCTCCCCACCTCCTTGGCTTTGGTAGCATTTGTCATTTTTTGTCTGGGTATCTCCTCTTCCTGCTTTGGAGATATATATATATATATATATATACATACATATATACATACAGAGAAATACAAAATACTATATATATAGTATTTATATATATTAGTATTTTATATATATAGTATTTTGTATATATTATATATATATATATATATTATTTTGTATTTCTCTGAGTAAGAATGTGAGTATTCTGCAATCCCTTTTTATAACTGTGGCTGGATCTAGATAGGACTGAATTTGTGGTACCTTAGCATTTGCTAAGCATCTGAGGCTATTCCTGTGATGCCAAGCCTTTCTTCAGAAGAAATCATCATGGTTAAAGACAAAGGAACTAGAGACCACTAGAGAGATTATGGGGCTGATAAGTTACTTAAGATGTTTATTTTCTCTAGATATGAAAATATTCTTCCATTCTCAGGACATTCATAGGTTAATTCCTGGATATTTATAGAATCTGTGATTTTTTTATATATATATAATTGAAATAAGCCACCCAATGATGGAGCTCTTTGAACTAGCTGAGATATACCTCTCCCATGTTCAGTGGAATTTTTTAACTATGAGGCACTATGGACTTTTTCTTATCCAACTAATAACACTCTTCCCATAATCTGCCCCCTTTTCAAAAGACTGTACTATGGTATTTCTCAAAGCCTGTTCTAGAGGCTTCTAGTACATGAGTTTCTTTGGTCAAAACTGGGACAAAGATGTGTCATAGTATCCCCTTCCTGGATTTATTAAGCAGAGTTCTAATGATCTATGAGAAAACATTGAGACATGTTTAACAGAAACCTAAAGCAGAGGGAATTCACAATGGAAGCAGGGACTTGCTCTGTCTGAGAGTGTGAGTCTCAAGCTACAGTTCTCTCGTGTGTCACATGATGTGTTTCAGGGGGCTCTTTTTCCTCTTAGACTCTGTGTGCACACCAGCCGTTGTTTTATGAAAAGTTATTACCATCAGAGTGCCGTAGAAAGTTTAAGATAAAGACAGAAGTCATATGGAGAAGGAACTAGTAAAGCAGATATGGAAGTCTGACTGCATGATTTCTAGTGGGATGTTTATATCTAAGTTGATTCTGCTGTAAATATGTAGTTGTGTAGTAGAGTCTTATTATTAAGCTGAGGCTTCAGGAGTCAGGGAATTGCTGCAATCACACACAAATACTATCACTTCTGAGCACTTCGATGATAGAGAGATTTCACTGTACACAGACACTCATTTTGAAAGACATTTCAGTGGCTCCCTAAAGCACTGAGGCCCAAGGCATTAAGACAAGACAATGAGCAGTAACTCTAAAGTGTTTCTAATTCTCATATTAGTACCCTAACTCCTCTTTCTCTTTCTGTTTGTGCCCATATAATGTTGCTTCCCAACTTTTATTTTCTTTAGTGTATTGTGACCAAATGTTCTTCCATATGGGATGGAAGAAAGACAGAAGTTAGCCATTCAATGTATGTACCGGAAATTGTTTCACAGTGCCAGTATCTCATTTAGTACTCTTAGTGATGGGTACTATAGTGGCAGTGGTTATCATAGTTACTGTTTACATTTTTGAGTTATTACATTGAATTTTGGTAAAAATTATTTGAAATAGGTTTGAGTGTTATCTATTTTCTTAAGAATAAACAGTAGTATGCCGGGCGGTGGTGGCATGCCTTTAATCCCAGCACTCGGGAGGCAGAGGCAGGCGGATGTCTGTGAGTTCGAGGCCAGCCTGGTCTACAAGAGCTAGTTTCAGGACAGGCTCCAAAACTACAGAGAAACCTTGTCTTGATCAACATCTCCCAAAAGCAAAAGGATGTTACTGTTCAAGCATATTAAAGGTAGCTTTCACTGTACAAGGAAAATGAGTAGATCCTGAACATCTGTCGTAACTGAATGCTATTTGTGTAGCTGAGTTATGTAATTAACATATTGTGTAATGGCCACGTTGAGCCACTAATGGGACAAGTGATCTTTGGTTCTCCATGAAGACACTAGCTACTCTGGTGGCTTAAACCTTGGAATCAGAGGTTAGCAGATGATCTTTTAAGGAAAGACTTTATGTTGGTATTAAATATATATATATATTTCCATTCTAGACCCAAACCTGCCCCGATGACTGCTGAAATACAGAAACAGATCTTAAATCTGCCAGAATCTTGGGACTGGAGAGACGTAAATGGTGTCAATTTTGTTAGCCCCGTTCGTAACCAAGGTAAAACTAGCAACAGTTTGAGTTTTCATCAAGTTGCCCCAAGCTGTTGGTAATTGAGTGCTCATTGTATATTAGGCTCTAGAGTGGACATAAGGACACGGGGAAGGGATGGCATGGTCTTTCTACTTTAGTAAACAGATGGAGACTGTATGGTGGCACGTGCTGTGGAGACTGAGGAGGTAGAACTGCCAATTGGTAGATGGCCTACACTATAGAGTGTATTTAAAAAAATAATTTTTAAAAAGTGCCCTTTGAATTCTTATTCCCTTCCTTTGCGTCAATATTTGCTAAATTTGCTTAAAATTTCCCTGAGCTCAACATTTCTGAGTATGAATTTCATCAGAGTGGTAAGTAGAACTCACTTACCTGGCTGCTAGGAGTCTCTTCTGTGGAAAGAAATAAATTGTACGCAATTAAACTGGCCTTCTTTCCAATGGAAGTTAAGCTGGTTTGTTGAATCTCTTCTGCTATCTGTCCTCCTGTTTCCCCCCCGCTATGTGATCTTTGTGTGATCTTTACACAAGCTTAGATTTCTTAAGCTGTATAAGAACCTTTCGATTTACTTTATATAAAAATATGGCTTCTGATAGAAAAGACTGACTCAGTTTCCTAAGCTATGAGTTGATTTAGCTTTGCTATTATAAAACTCCCTTTTACTTCACTTGATGACAGAGAATCTTCCTTTTCTAAGTTTTACTCAACAATTGTGTAGAGACTCATTATTACAGGTTATATAACCAATCTCCAGCTATAAAGCTTTCTGAAAAGTTTGGTGATGCTAAAATAAGTTTCAAAGTTTGTTAATATGTTAGATTGCAGATTTTTTTAAATTACAAATACATTCAATTTGTAGATAGTTTACTTGTTAGTTACTATGAAATCTAAAACTTCAACAACAAAATAGTTTTCTCTGCAGAAGTTGCAAATTTGCTAATAGAGGCTAACTCTGCATACACCCTCAACAATTTGTGTAAATGTTCAAGTTTTCGAAATTTTTCAACATAGCAAATAAATTATCCATAATTTTGTCAAGTGAAGATCATAATTACAAACATATGACTTTGAAGGAGAAGTTCTTCCTCTTTTCTAGAAATATATTTGTATCAACTTCTTCCACATCTTACTATTAATCCCACACACTTCAAGCTTCATCCTCATTGGATGTTCAAAGTTTTGATCAGGTCCAGCTTCACCCAGTCCAAAAGACCTCCATCCTTCATCTGATGCCAGGGGGCTTCTCCCTTAACCTTTCAGGGACTCATTGCCTCTAGAGAAGATGTGCATCCAGAAATCCTTTACCTTTGCCATTTCCTAGAGAGGGAAATGAAGGAAAATGGCAAGTAGTTGATAAACCAACTTTTTGACACATTAAAAAAAGAAAAGGTCTTAGATTTCTCTGAATGGCACATTCTATGGTAAGGGGCCATTACATTTTAGACATGATGTTTTATCGTCACAGAACAAGACAAAGTTATACATGGGTGTATTTGCCAAATATGTTGATGGGTTACAGCAAAGTCGCGAGTTCTCAGCTGTGAAATTCAGATGCTATCTGATGATACTCTTGGGTTTGGAGTTAATGGAAATCACTGGTTTGCTATTAACGTAGTTAATTGATACATTCCAAAGTGGTTACCTTATAACTAAAAGGATATTAGGTCAGATTACACCAGTGATGTCAATCACTGAGGACAGCCCCAGAGAACTTGCACTCTCAAACAATTCCCTTGAATCGTGAATGTGCTAACCAGTCACTCAGCCTGCAGAGGATTTAAAATTTAACTGATTGCTAGTGCTGGCTAGTGTTTTGTCAACGTGACACAAACTAGAGTCTTGAGAAGAGGGAACCTTAGAAGCAGCAATGCCCTCCACCAGCTCGTGGGCAAGCCTGTGGGGCATTTTCTTGATGGATGACCGATGTGGGAAGGCCCAGATCACTGTGGGAGGTACCACCCATGAGCTTGGTGGACCTGCGTGCTATAAGAGAAGCTGAGCAAGCCATAAAAAGCAAAGCCAGTAAGCAGACCTCTTTAATGGCTTCTGCATCAGTCCCTGCCTGGAGTTCCTACCGTGATTTACCTTCATAATAAACCATTAACCAGAAACATAAGGTGAAATGATCCCTTTCTTCCCTGAGGTGCTTTTGCTCATGGTGTTTACCACAGCAGTAGAACCCTAACTTAGAGAGAGTTTCTGTTCCTACTTGTCAGACTGAGAAGTAAGGAATGCCTTGTGTTGACGTCATTTTTGACAGTCTGGCATATAGCAACTAGTAAATGATGTGAGCTGCTGACGCCTTGATACTGCATCTCTCATTGCTTATAGTATTTGTTCTGTTAGGGAGCTTGTGTGTGTGTGTGTGTGTGTGTGTGTGTGGTGTGTGTGTGTATGTGCGCGCGTGCGTGCGCGCATGCGCGCGCATGCTGTATATGCATGTATATGTGGTTGCATTCACCTGTGTGTTTGGAGACCAGAGGTTGCTGAGGGTTTCTTTCCCATCATGCTTCACCTTATTGCTTGGAACACCATCTCTCACCGACCCTGGTGCTCACCATTTTGGCCAAACTGGCTGCCCCAAAAGCCTCCTACCTGATTCCATCAACCCAGTTCTGCAGTTATCAGACTTGTGTTGCCACATCCCGCGTTCTTGTGGGTCCTGGCAATTTGAACCAGGTTTTTGTGTTTGCATAACAAGCGCTTTGCCCATTAAGTCCCTTCTCCATCCTCTCAGAAGCGTTTTAATAATAGCAGAGTATTTAAAAATTAATAGCTTTTGTTCACAAGATTTAGAGTTTAGAAGGATACACAAGCAAAACATTAAAGTACAACATGAGATAATTACATTAATAAATGACTTGTGGAATCCAGTGAGGAAGGTTAGAGTTTACCCCCGCATGTGTGGCTAATAGGTGAGGTGAAACAGCCATCCAGGGGAAGGAAATGAGACATTCTGAAAGAAGATCTTTGACATTGCTTCCTGGGAGATTAGTAAAAGCTCTTATGGTCCCCAAACCTCCTCATTCTATGTGTTTTGTAAATATGATTTGTACCAACAAAGGGCAGTTTCAAGACACAAGGCATCTGTGGATTACTTTTCAATCAGCCCCCCACCTGTACTGTCGTCTCAGGTGCCTGAGGAAAAACCTCTACTTAAAGGTTCCTCTTTCAACTTTTTGATATTTTCCTTCCACTTCAGAGTGGAAAAGACACTATTTTTTTTTCTCCACTTTCATGATTGCAGTGTTCTATACAGTACAGAATTCTAAATTGGCCACAGTTGAGGGAATTCATGATTTTTCTTCAGTCCGTGAACAAATTAAGGTTGCAGTAAAAGGAAACATTGGAAAGACAAGTGAAGTTTTACATTCACACTAGCAAACAGCCTTTTAAAATGCCTTGTTTGCAGCTAGATTGACTTTGAGGTGGAAGTGGGGAGAGAAGGTAGGAAACTCAGTGAAGTGGGTTTACCTTGCCTTCCACCAGGTCTTATTGTATCTGGGAGAAGAGAGTGGCTCTCCAGGGTCATATTAGGTAATGGGGAGGGCTTTCCTGTTATTTAGAATCCACTCTATTCAAGTCCTTGTTGTAAATGTTCATTAGAGCAGGAAGACAAGGCCCTTAAATTGTTCCCTCTACCTAATTTATCTTTCAACTAAGATGCAAAGAAATGCCAAAGGCTAAGTGCCTTGCTCTGGGTCACGTGGCTAATGAGGGGCAAAGCAAGAGAGGCGAGAACTGTGGCTCTCTCCCGTGCTACTGCAGAGTCTTCCCCACTGCTGGAGGATGTGAACTATGGAGACATGGTGTTCTATCTCTGTGTAGAAGGGGTTCCCACGCAGAATTCTCTGAAAGACAGACCCCTTTTTATTTATTGCATTATAGTTGTCTTAACACTATGTTTCTTTTGGAATCTAGACTGGGTTTTCTATTTGAGAGCAGGCAATGATTGTCTTAGCAGTTGACAGTCTTCCCAGAAAGCCAGGGACATAATTCCTGTAATTTCAAAACAAAGCACTTTCTGAGCCATGGGCCTTCTTGTGACCTGTCCTTCCCATCATAGCGGATGGTCAGATAACGTGGGTTTAATGATTAATACTTACGAGCTTTGTCTCCATGGCTATTACAACCTGGGGAAGCTGGATGGCTAATGTCTCCAGCGAGCAGCAGTGACTCTGGTTATTTGTTCGCAATCCGTTCTTTGATTTTCCCTCGGTTAAAGGAAGTGTCCCAAGGAAGTATTTTCTAGATGGCTTGGAAACCGCGAAGTTGAAGTTAATATTCTATGTACTTATTGATTGTGTGACAAGGTGAGGCAATCGGAAACAGACTGTTGCAAAAGCCAAATAAGAGAAGAAAATATGTGACTTTCTTTGTCGTTCTGTGAGTAAGGTCGATAACAGTCTTTCTCCTTCCAGAGCTTGTCCTCTCCCTTCATGGATAAGCAAAATAGTGATTTGTCATTCTGTTAATAAGGCGAATAACAGACAGTCTTTCCCCTTACAGTTTGTCCTCTCCCTTCATTAAATCAAAATAGTGATTGAAAATTACAATGATTAAAAAAGAAATGCAAAGGCCTTTAGTCCAGCACAAAGAGAAAATAAAATACTAACATCTGCTATTGGTTAGCTCAGCGGTTCTCAGCCCTCCTAATGCTGTAACCTTTTTGATAAATACAGTTCCTCAAATTGTATGGCTGGTGACCCCCCAACCATAAAATTATTTTCATTACTACTTCATAACTGTAATTTTGCCACTGTTATGAGTCATACTGTAAACAGCTATGTTTTCCAGTCTTATTTGACCGCTGTGAAAGGGTTGTTTGACCCCCTGAAAGGGGGAACCGCCCACAGACTGAGATCCAGTGGGTTAGCTGTCGGCTCAGGTCTTTGTCTCTCTCAGCTCTAGGTCTTGGTTATTAAGGGAGGAGACTGTAGACTAGCGACTTCCAAGTCACCATTACAGGTGTTTATCTTCTCATCTTCATGATTTTGATGATCCCTCAGCAGCAAGAGCAGTGTATAACACTGATCCATAGGAGACTTTTAGAAGGGAGAATTTGCGGGAGCCTCAGACATGACAGGAGTTAAGAAGAAATGAGGCTTTTGGAAGATTGGGGTCAGGGCCTTGTGACGCTGGGAACTGTAAGGAGACTCACACATGAGGACCCAAAGTTCTGCTTTCTCTACAGCTCAGAAATAAATGATTGATAGTTTGCCTTGAATTTGCTTCATTTCTGGGTTACAAGAATGTGCCTACTTGTTATCTCTTGACTCATTCTTTCCACAACATGCTCTGAACTCCTTTCCGGTGTCACATGGCAAGATAAAGAGCCCTTGAGGAAATGCCCAGCTTAGTGCAAGGAACAGCAATCTAAGTATTTCAAGCAGGGTTTATGATGGTGGAGTTTGAACAGTGTCTTGGCTGTTCTCTCCCTCCAGGGGTGGGCTCATAAATCATTACCTGGAGAAGGAAAGACAGTATTCTTGCTAACATTTAGAAGCATAATAGCGTCATAGTACTTTTCTGGACAGAAGGTAGCTACCAAATTATTAATAATCAGATTTATTGAACACAACTCCATGCAAAATTAGTTAAACTGACTTCACAAATCTTTAGATTCATAGTGGAATGCTGAGCACTTAAATAGTTTTTTTGTGAAGCTAATATAATAAATTGAATGATATACATCTTGTGTAGAGCTGGTCTTATCTTGGATGTGGTATAGGTATAATCTTCATGTAATCTTTGTAGCGATGGCAAAGATGAGAGAGGCTGTGGGGCAATGGAAATATAAAGCTATCTTGGTTTGTTTAAAGATTATAGCAAGGGGAAGACCAGTTTTACAACATTTTGTTACATACGCTTATTTCTTTAATCCATGCAATTTGAGGAAACACAGAAAAATAGCATTGCTTATATACACCATCTCAGCATACAGCTTTTCTCCTTTTCTTATAATGGCAACTGTCTGCACAGCAGATGCTTCTAATAAATTCATTTGCCCCTGTCCAGTAAATCATGGGGTATCTTTTCCAGGACACCAATCCCACTCATGAGGACTCCTCAGACTCCTAGAACCAGAGCTTGGAATTTCAACATGAATTTTGGTGAACTAAAACTTTCCACTGAATTAGAGATTTTTTTTTAAGTTTAGCTCATATGCGTCCAACCATATTTCTCTCAGTCTGTTGGCTAAAGCTATTATAGACATAAATCCACTGGTCACTGTCAACAAGCATCTCAGGATCAGTTCTTGATAATTCAGTCTTCTATATTGTACTGTTTTTTGTTTAGAAATTTATTATCAATCCTATATTAAGGTGTCTCATTTACTCAGGTTTTCATGTTTCCTTGTGAGATTATAAATAAATAATATATGACTATACATTGTTTTTTCTTCATCTACAGAATCTTGTGGAAGCTGCTACTCGTTTGCCTCTATGGGTATGCTAGAATCAAGAATCCGTATATTAACCAACAATACTCAGACCCCTATCCTGAGTCCTCAAGAGGTTGTGTCTTGTAGCAAGTATGCCCAAGGTAAAGGCTATATTTCAGAGCTATGTCATGAGCTATTTGGCTGCATGCCAGCAAATATCACTGGCAAAGGTAAAGGGGTGGCATAGCAGAAAAGTACAGTGTCTATAGTCAGAAAACCCTGGTGTGAATCTAGCCTCATCAATTACCAGTGGACAGTTTATCATGGAATCTACTGCTTCCTATAGTGAGCTGTCAATATGCCAAGTGAGTACTGACTCTTACAGTATCACCTAACAGTGCACAAAACTATACAAAGCAGGCACAGACCTTAATCAAAAGCAGAAAAATGAGTATTTGCAAATTTTCTTAGGAAATCGATGGCTTTTAAGCATTACAACTTTAGGTTCAAATTGTGGTCTTTTTTTCACGATCCAGTTCCTAATAAAGCTATAAAATCTATTTGTTTTTAAGAGAATTTAGCATTCTTTACTTAGCCTTTCAGAACCGGCTATAGAGAAGAGTCAGATACGATTTAGAAGAAAATCCTATTTAAAGTACTATCATTGTAAAGTTTCCTGATGCCAGTCTAGAGGTGGCTACTGGTCTCTAGTGTAACTGCTGCTGGCTCACTATAGTGAACTGTTCATTTTTGGGGGTGGGGGGGTGGGGAGGTATTTTGTTTTGTGTGTTTTGGGGTTTTCAAGACAGGGTTTCTCTATAGCTTTGGAGTCTGTCCTGGAATTCTCTTTGTAGATCAGGCTGGCCTCGAACTCAGAGATCCCCCTGTCTCTGCCTCCCAAGTGCCAGGATTAAACGGTGTGTTCCAACACCGCCTGGCCCCCAAAAGGTTTTTAGATTTTTTTTAGTAATTAATTTTAGTTTATGTGCATTAGTGTCAGATTCCCCTGGAACTGGAGTTACAGACAGTTGTGAGCTGTCATGTGGGTTCTGGGAATTAAACCTGGGTCCGCTGGAAGAGTAGCCAGTGCTCTTAACCAATGAGCCATCTCTCCAGCCCGTGAGCTGAGCTGTTTTTTCTCTCAGCGCTACTACATGCCATGTTGTGGAGTCTAGAACCGGGAAGGTGGAAGCTATCAAAAGTATCCTTATGTTTGTGAAGTGTACAATTGGGTAACAGAAACAAAACTTAGGTACAAGGAGGGGAAGAATGATGAAGGTACAAGCTACTGAGGATGAAGATGGGAGAACTGATTGAGATGGAATGGGGGTGGGGGGAGGTTATATGGCAATGGCAGCACTCACTAAAGTGACTGTCTTTATGTGAAGTGACTACTTTACACCTTAAGGGTGGCGCTGTCACCATCTACATTTTCCAGATAGGAAGCAGAGGTACCGAGGTATTCAATGGTTCAGTTTGGGATTTGAACTTATTTTGGTTCCCGAGCCTCCATCACTCAACCTCTATGCTAGAGTTGCTGCATGCCTTACTAAGTGTTAAGTGAATGCCTCGTAAAGATATATGTTCGGGGGATTGTTAGATGAATATCCAAGGAAGGGAGAATGAGGTGATTCTTTAAACCCAGAAGAACTTCCAGGGAACAGAGAAGACAAACGCAGGACATAGCAGAAGCTGGGCCCATCTTCTTCCAGCGGAAGTGTAATAACCACGTGTGTTTTCATTCGTAGGTTGTGATGGAGGGTTCCCGTACCTCATCGCAGGAAAGTATGCCCAAGATTTTGGGGTGGTGGAAGAGAACTGCTTCCCTTACACAGCCACAGATGCTCCCTGCCAACCGAAAGAGAACTGTCTCCGTTACTATACTTCACAGTACTACTACGTGGGTGGTTTCTACGGTGGCTGCAATGAAGCCCTGATGAAGCTTGAGCTGGTCCAGCACGGGCCCATGGCGGTTGCCTTTGAAGTCCATGACGATTTCCTGCACTACCACAGTGGCGTCTACCACCACACCGGGCTCAGTGACCCTTTCAACCCCTTCGAGCTGACAAATCACGCTGTTCTGCTCGTGGGCTATGGAAGGGATCCGGACACGGGTATAGACTACTGGCTTGTGAAGAACAGCTGGGGCACCCAATGGGGAGAGAGAGGCTACTTCCGGATCCGCAGAGGAACTGATGAGTGTGCCATTGAGAGTATAGCCATGGCGGCCGTACCCATTCCTAAACTGTAGGGCGTAGCTCCCAGTGTTCCATATGGATCCTTGTTACTTATACAGTGATTTCGTCACAGGCTTGAGACTTCTAAACAGCAATTTCAGAAGCGGGTCACGAGGTTTTCATGAAGATTGCTGCCTTCAAATTTAAAACTGCCTTTGATTTTTTTTTCTTTTCATATTCTCTACCAACCACTGAACTGCTTTTTAAAGTACTTAGTTAAGTAAGACTTTTGTGAGCAATGGTTAAGTTGCCACATAATGAATTTTGCTGGTCATCTGCAAGGCAACCAGATGTTTGGTCTAAAAATCTATGTGCAGGCTTGTTTTAAAATTACAAAAATCGTATGAAAACACAACAGAAATTTTAAAGATTTTTAAATAAATGTTCTTTCAGTGAGTACTGTGGAATTTCTGTGTGGGGGAATTTTTGTCAGTGAGTCCTTCCCTTAGAAGCGTCTCTGCCCCATGGGAGTACTTCTTTAAGGAGGAAAGACACTGAAAATATTTTGTGTAGAGAACAACCTAGGCATCAGGGAGGAGAGGTCGGCAGCAAAAGTGCTTGCTGTGCAGACGGGAGGACCAGAGCTCAGCCTTCAGGATCCGTGTCAGAAAAATGAGCCAGACATGCTGACACCTTTGTAATCACAGCCCAGAAAGGCAGGGACAGGTGGATCCCTGGAGTTTACTGCTCAACCAGCATAGCCAAATGGACACGTTCCAGGTCCCTGAATGACCTATGTCAAAGCTGAGTTAGACAGTGTTCCTGAGAAGTCATAGACAAGGCTGAACTCTCACCTCTGGCTTTGGCTCCTGCTTGTGCTTCTGCATACACATGAACACACAAATAAACATAACAAAATAAAATCTTTTAAACTTCTGACAAGGGTTACCTTTTGACAAGACATAGTGAACCCTCAGATCCATACAGGAAATAAAGAGGGAGTTTTGATAATGTCTACATATTTAAGCTATTTCTTGTGTGTCTCCTACATTTGGAAATGTTGATGGGCCTTTACTGGTGAATAATAGTCACTTAGGGAAGGAACTATGAGCTGTTTAGAGTTGAGTGGCTCTTTGGAACCTCTCTGGGTGTTTCACAATGACGTGAGACTGCTATGCTTGGTAAACAGGTGACATCTATTAAAAGTAACGTGACAGGCAAATTAGGCAATCGGAGCTCTACAATAATGTCACAAACCAGAAGCCGTTTGAGGCTCAAAAAGATCCCAGCAGTCATAAGCTCCTGACACACATAAACACAATAATTTCGTCTTGATCGACCAAGCTGAGAAGGGGGGGAGGGGAGGGGAGGGAAGGGGGAGAAGGAGAGGAGGAAAGGGGGGGGAGGAGGAGGGGAGGGAGGGAGGAGGAGGAGGGGAGGAGATGGAAATTTTTAAATATAAAAAAATAAACCATGAAAAAAAAATAATTTCATCTTGAAGCTAATAGATACAGTCATGACCAAGACAGATTCATTGATTCTACTTTCTTTCCCCTGAGCACCTTATAGTACCACCAGCATCTGATCTCCTGGGATGTTAGCTGTATAGTCAGCTTCTCTGGACATTCTGAGTCTTAAGCCTTGTATGTTAAACCTATTCTTTGTTTTGAGATAGGGTCTCTATATATAGCCCTGGCTGGCATGGAACTTGCTATGTAGACCAGGCTAGCCTTAAACTCATAGTGATCTGCCTGCCTCTACCTTGCAGGTATTCTTATCTATCTTTCTATCTATCTATCTATCTATCTATCTATCTATCTATCTATATCTATTTCAACTGACTAAAATGCCATTTTCTCCACCCTTGAAGGAAAGAAACACTGTAGAAACATGCACTCTAGATTCTTCTTTTGTTACTTATGTTGTTGAGTTGTTGGGTTTTTTTTCTTATGTTTGTTGGGTTTTTGATGTTTTGAGACAGGATGTTGCTATTTAGCTCCGCCTAGGCTTTGACATATAATCTTCTTGATTCTGCCTCATGTGTCCTAGGATTGTAGATTTTCTTTACCAGGTCCACATATACCATGTTTAAGGTGCACCTTCTTAAACCTCCTAGCGTTTGCCAAAAGTCTTTGACTTTCTTGTGGTATTTTTATTAATGCCTTGTCTTTCTCCTTTGCTAGAGCTGTGTGAAGTCTGAAATACAATTGCTAACAGTCATTAAATGCTTTAGGAAATTTTGGGGGGCATATTACAGATTTGATCCCCAATGGCTGTGGACACCACCTCTTACAATTATGCTAAGTTAAGAACAATGTTTTGAAGAGACCCTGACTTTTCAGGCAGTCAGAGGAATAGTGAAGAACAAGAGCTCAAGTACTCATACAAGAATTCGGTACTCAAAGTGAAGATTAATCTCTGCTGGGGTGAGGAGAGCAAATTTTATTATAAGGCAGACAGCATCTTCTCCCACTGTGGTTGATGGAATTCAGTAACGACAGTTCTTAAGTGGCGTACCGTCTTTCCAGACTGCTAAGCCATGCAGCAAAGGATTGTTAGATAGACTTTGTTTACAGTAGCACCAAAAAAAAAAAAAAAAAATCATAGTCTGCAAATGCACGAACCTCTGGAAAAACCAGAATGAGTTCTCTGGCAAACCTTCCCAAATACATGCCCAGAAAATCTACAGGACATATTCACGGGACAAAGGAGGGAAAATTGAATTGAGCTTTCTAATTCTAGCCCAGCCCAGAGCCATAATGTCCAGAATCTTCCTGGTTCTGGCTGATAATTTACTAAATTCTAGGAGGTTTCCTTACCCAGTCTATGCATTAGTTTTTGCATCTGTGAAATGGATAATTTTCATTTTACTTTTTAGTCTTGATACACAGATCTTTTTAATCTTTTTCTTAAAGAAGTATTTTTGTATGCATTTTTAAAATTTATTTATTATGTATACAGTATTCTATCTGTGTGTATTCCTGAGGGCTCCAGATCTTATTACAGATGATTGTCAGCCACCATGTGGTTGCTGGGAATTGAACTCAGGACCTTTGGAAGAGCAAGCAATGCTCTTAACCGCTGAGCCATCTCTCCAGCCCAGATCTTTTTAATCTTAATTAGAAAAGATTGCACCACTTTTCCCTTTGTTTACTTCCTGCCTCTCCCAATCCTTTCCCACCACCTCCTCCCATGCCCCCCATTCTCAAATTGATAACCCCATTTTCTTTGATCATTACTGTTACATGTATATGCATAAATATAGAAATACAGCTTGCTGAGTCCATTTTTTATGCCTGTGTCTATATGGTTTGGGGGCTAACCACATTGTATTGTATAACCAGGTTGGAGCCTCAACCCTGAGAGAGATAAGTTCTTCTCCCTGTAGTAGTTGCCTGATGTGTTTTTGTCTAGAGGCGGGACTTCTAGGAGTGAGATTGAGTTTTCCCTTCATTGCTCCATTCTTCATTGGCATGTCTTTGGATATTGCCATTGTTCACAGTCTTATTTCTGCAAACATTTTTTTTGTGTGTGGCAGACTTTGACAGCTGTGTTCCTGATGTTTCGGCTCTTCAGGCTTTCCACCAGCTCCTGTTCACGTTGCCTGAGAAAGATGCAGGAACTGTGATGATTGTTACTGTGAGTTCTCTACTTTTAAGGTCTTATCCTAGGACATGAAAGGTTAAAAAATTGCCTTTTAAATTGGACTTAGGTGGTGGTGCAAACCTGTAATCCCAGCACTCCTGAGGCAAAGGCAGGCAGGTTCTGTGAGTCTGAGGTCAGCCTGGTCTTCACTGTGAGTTCCAGGCCCACTAAGGTTATACAGTGAGATCCTGTCTCAAAAAAAAAAAAAAAAACAACCCAATAAACAATAAGTTGATTAAAATTAGACTTGCTACTTTGCTACTGAAATGGTTGGCCTTTCACTTTAGACCATTCCACTCAAGTAGGGGAACTAAAGTAGATTTAAATAATTCAGTTTTTCTGGATATCTAAAATTGCTCATGGATCTCCACCTGACCTCTCACCACTAAACTCAGGAACTGAGTCAGATTTGATCAGAAGAAAAAGGTACCTGCTTCAGACAACTCTGAAGATCAGATGCCTTCTTCAGTATACACAAAATGTTCATGATGATGTTAAGCATTTAGTAAGGACTGCGTGAGTATTAGTTATTGTTCAAGCTGCATTACGTAAACTGGACTCTTAAAGACTCTGCTATAGGGAAGAGCTGAGATATATTCTACAAACAAAAGAATTTTATGAGAGAGTTTATGGATTCTTTTTTATAAATACTTATTTTTTTATTTTAACTGTTTTATTTTCCTCTTCTCTTTCCTCCCAGTCCAACACCCTCCTCTTTCCCCCAGATCCACTGCTCGCTCCTCCATTTCCCTTCAGAAAAGAGCAGGACTCCCAGTGATATCAACTGAACTTGGCATAACAAGATACAAAAAGACTAGGCATATACTCTCATATCAGGCTGGATAAGGCAACCCAGTAGGAAGAAACAGGTCCAACAAGCAGACAAAAGTGTACGAGATATACCTATTCTCATTGTTAGGAATTCAACAAAAACCCCAACCCAAAGAACCACAGCGTATATGCAGAGGACCCAAAGCAGACCCATGCAGTCTGTGTGGCTGTTACTTCAGTCTCCCTTAGCTCCTGTGGGCCTTGCTTACTTCACTCTGTGGGTCATCTTCTGGTATCCTCAACCCATCTGGTTCCCACGATCTTTTCTCCCATTCTTCTGAGTTCCCCAAGCTCCACCTAATGTTTTAGATGATGTGAGCTCTCAGCTTCTGGCAGAAGCTTCTCTGCTGATAACCGGGCTAGGCACTGATACTGTGAGTATAGCAGAATATCATTAGGAATCATTTCATTCAGTTTTTTTTTCTTTTTATTTTATTGCATTGATGTTTTACCTTCGTATATGTCTGTATGAGAGTGTTGGGTACCCTGGAACTAGACTAACAGACAGTTGTGAACTGTCATGTGGAACCTGGGTCCTCTGGAAGAACAGTCAGTGCTCTTAACTGCTGAGTTCTCTCCAGCCCCTTCATTCAGTTTTTTATTTGTGTGTCTTGTAAGTGATGCTTGGCTCTACCTTAGGACTCTGAGCCATCTATCTTTCTGATCCTGACCATGTAGGCAGTGTTGGGCATGGGCTGCCTCTCATGATATGGGCCACAGGCTAGACCAATCATCAGTTGGGCACTCCACAAGCTCTGAGCCACCATTGCCCTGTACATTTTGCAGGCCGGGCAGGTTGAGGGTCATAGATTTTGTGGCTGGGTTGGTGTCCTAGTACCACCCCTGGGAACCTAGCCTTGTTACAGAAGATGGCTGGTTCAGGTCCAAACTCTCCATTTCTAGGAGTACTCACTAGGGTCAACTTCATAGGTTCCTAGAAGTTTCCACTATACTAGGTTTCCATGTAGCCCCTATATGCCCTGCCTATTTCAGTCTTCTCTACCTAAACTCTTTCCCTCTGTCCCTCCCTCTCCCAGCCGATCCCTCCTCTTCCCATCTGAACCACCCCTAGTCCACCCACTGTTGGGTACCAGCCTTGACAAAAACTTCCTCTCGCTAGGATAGAGAGGCATGGGGATTTAGAAATATAGTAAAAACTATGAAGACGCAAATGAAAATAATAGAACAGAGAAACATAGAACAGTATCAGGACAGAGTTCCAGTGAATACTGAAATTGGCCCTCATTTAATTTCCAACTGCTTAAAATAGGCCTGACCCGAAAAGGAGTAAGATAAAAACTACATTAACAGTTACAAGGAACTGAACAGATGAGTTGAAGGTCACAGGATATATCCATAATTAAACATTCTGTTGCTAGAGCAAAACAAGTCACACTCACACCCTAGACCAAAATATTCTGTAGGCAAACCCCTCCCTGGGTGGAATCCCAAATTATCTGTATAAAGAAAACTGGACCCTTAGTTGGATCCTTAGACTTTTGTTTAAGGTAGAAACGTATCTACTTCTCTATTGCTGAAACACGAGAACTATTGGCCACACCTGTTGACAGTAATCTTGAGAGAGCAGAACCCTCTGAGCTAAATCTCGGTGGGAACTTTGAGGTAGAAACACAATAACCTTGAAGGAATAGAGGCAAGTTCCTACTCTCTGACCTTTGATCAAAAGGGAAATAGGCTCACATTTTTGGGCCCTCACAACCCACGAGATTTATTCTATTTCTCCTTCCCAAGGTTATACATACATAACCTCTCCACCTCTTCTCTTTACACAGCTTCTCTACATCTGTTGATTGTAGCATGGTTATCCTTTACTTAACAGATATATCCACTTACAAGTAAGTATATATCACGTTTGTCTTTGGGGTCTGAATTGCCTCACTCCGGATGATTTTTTTTTCTAGTGCCATCCATTTGCCTACAAATTTCATGATGCCATTTTTTTTAAAAGTTGAGTAACACTCCATTGTGTAAATTACCACATTTTCTTTATCCATTATTTGGTTGAGAACATCTAGGCTGTTTCCAGTTTCTGGCTATTATAAATAACACTGCTATGAACATAGCTGAGTGAGTGTCCTTGTGGTAGGATGGGGCATCTTGGGTATATGCCCAAGAGAGGTATAGCTGAATCTTGAGGTCCATGAATTCCTAATTCTCGGAGGAACTGACATTGGTTTCCACAGTGGCTGTAGAAGTTTGCACTACCACTAACAATGCAGGAGTGATCCCCTTGCTCCACATTCTTGCCTGTATGGTCTGTTACTTGTGTTATTGATCTTAGCCATTCTGACTGGTGTAAGATGGAATCTCAAAGTCATTTTAATTTGCATTTCTTTGATGGATAAGGATGTTGAACATTTCTTTAAGGGCTTCTAAGCCATTTCAGATTCCTCCAGTGAGAATTCACTGTTTAGATCTGTACCCCATTTTTAAATTGGATTGTTTGCTTTGCTGATGTCTTGGTTTTTTAGTTATTTATATATTTGGGATATTAACCATTTATTGGATGTGGAGTAGGTGAAAGTCCTTTGCCATTTAGTAAGAAACCATTTTGTCCTATTGACAGTGTCCTTTGCCTTACAAAGAAAGTTTAATTTTATGAGGCTTCATTTATTGTTAATCTTAGTGCCTGCACTATTAGTATTTTGTTTAGGAAATTGTCTCCAATGCCAATATACTGAAGGTTATCTCCCAATTTCTCCTCCTCCTCCTCCTCCTCCTCCTCCTCCTCCTCCTCCTCCTCCTCCTCCTCCTCCTCCTCCTCCTCCTCCTTCTTCTTCTTTTTCCTCTTTTTGTTTTTTGAGACAGTGTTTCTCTGTAGCTGCTTTCTCTTCTATCGGGTTCATTATATCTGGTTTTATATTGAGGTCTTTGATCCACTTGGACTTGAATTTTGTGGAGATAAATAAATATGGGTGTATTTGCATTGTTCTACATATAGACATCCAATTTTACCAGAACCTTTTGTCAAAGATGCTTTCTTTTTTTCCAGTATGTATTTTTGGCTTCTTAGAAAAAAAAAGGTTTCTATACATATGTGGATTTATGCCTGGATCTTTGATTTAATTCCATTGAGCAACCTGTCTGTTCTTATGTGAATATCATGTGTTTTTATTACTATAGCTCTATAGTATAGCTTGAAATGAGGAATAGTGATACCTCCATTATTCAGGATTGTTTTCAATATTGTTTTTTTAAGATCTATAAAGAATTGTGTTGAACTTTGATGGTAATAGCATACTTAAAATCTATAGATTGCTTTTGGTAAGATAGCCATTTTATAATGTTAATTCTAAAAAATCCATGAGCATGGTAGATCTTTCCATCTTCTGATATCTTCTTTCACTCTTTCTTCAAAGACCTGAAGTGTTTCATACAAATCTGGTTAGGGTTACCCCAAGATATTCTGTACTATTTGTGGCTGTTGGGAAGGGTGTTGTTTCCCTGATTTCTTTCTCAGTCCTTTTGTCATTTGTATTGAGGAGGGTTACTGATTGTTCTGAGTTAATCTTGTATCTGGCCACATAGTTGAAGGTATTTATCAGCTAATTCCCCAGTAAATTTATTGGTGTCACATGTAGGCTCTCATGTCATCTGCTGACTTTTTCTGCCATTTGTATCTTAATCTCCTTCAGCTGTCTTATGGCTCTAGGTAGAACTCCAGGTTCTGTATTCAATAGATAGAGCGGACAGCCTTGTCTTGTTCCTGATTTTAGGGGAATCACTCTTGAAGTTCTTTCTATTTAATTTGCTGTTGTTTATAGACTTGCTGTGTGTTGCCTTTATTATGTTCAGGTATATCCTTTGAATCCGTATTCTCTCCAAGACTTTTATCATGAAGGAATTTTGAATTTTTTAAAAGGCCTTTTGCATGGTCATGTGGATTTTTTTCTTTCAATTTGTTTGTAAGGGTGATTACATTGACAGATTATCATATGTGAACCATCCCTGCATCTCTGGGGTAAAGACTACTTGATCATGCTGTATGATCATTTTGATGTGTTCTTGGATTTTGTTTGCAGTATTTTTGAGTATATTTGCATCTATGTTCATAAGGAAAATTGATCTGTAATTCTCTTTTTGAGGATAGTCTTTGTGTGTTTTAGATATTCTGAGTGACAGTTGTCTTGTAAATTGTATTTAACAAAGTTACTCCTGTTTGTTTCTATTTGTGCTCATATGAGATTATTTATTTCCTGAGTTTTATGGGTGTAGTTAACATCCTCATGTTGGAGTTTTCTTTCTAATATCTTCTGTAGGGCTGGATTTCTAGATAGGTAATGTTTAAATTTGACTTTCTCGTGGGGTACCTTGTTTTCTTCTTATTCTATAATGATCGAAAGTTTTGTTGGGTATAGTAGTCTAATCGAACGAGATGTTTACTGTTTTGATTATTATGTGGTATTATGTGGCAAGTGGACTTTCTTCTCTGGTCTTTGACTTAGGGAAATGCTTTTGATTTTAGTTGATTTTCGTGATGGTTTTGGCATCTTTTACACTTTCACTCACGGCGTCTACTGCTACCCATGGGGGCAGAGTGAATGCGGTGGTGAAGGAGCTCTGGAAACTGGTAGCATGTTAAAGAGCAACACCGAAGCTGAGCAAGTATGGTAAATCTAAGATTTCCTATCGTTCCTTGTTAGGTTCCAAGCAGCAGTAAGTAGGTTCTATGAAGCTCTAAGGTGACTGCGCTGCCATGTTTTCTAGCTCCTCTATCTCTAAGCATAAGTGTGTTTATGGGAGATGAATAGCAGGCCTGAGGAGGTTCCTGATAGTAAAGACCCCTAGACCTCAGTAGTTCCGAACCTTATAATGGTTTTTGTAATCCTTGCTCTGTAAACTTACTTCTAAAATATTTTCTAGCTCTCACAATTCCTATTTCATTTGAGGAAAAGTACTTCAAGTATATTCAACCTACGAATGATTGTTGGAAGGCTTTAATTGAATGGCTTTCCTTTAAATATACTGATGTGTATGTTTATATCTTCTAACCCTGTAAAGAAAAACTTCCTGGGCAGCATAGCAGGGGTTGTGGGTATGGACATAGTATAGGGGGTACATCGCTTTCTGCATAGGCTGAGAACCAGAGTTGGATCTTCGGAACCCCATAAAATTCTGAAGGGGTGACATTCATCTGCAGCCTCAGCATTCCTGTAGAGGTGGGAGGCAGAGACAAGAAAATTAGCTGGAGGAGCTCTAGGCCAGTTATCTTGGAGTACTATTTAACAGAATAGTAGGGAAAAAGAGACCCTGCCCCAGCAAACTGAGAATCAATGTCTGAAAGTGATCCCTGACTTTCACACATTTGACATGGCACATACATGCCTGTACACACAGAGACAGATGATAGACAGATGGCAGATAGATGATAGAAGCATATGACTTTGAAATTGTGTGTTGGTGACCAAGCAGCCACTGAACCCAATAAAATATTAGTTGTAATTAGTATGACCTCATTGAATAATAATTCTGCTTCAAAAACAGACATTTGCCTGAAATTTACTGGGCTATATGATTGAACCTCAGCCAAACTTCTGGTCAGTCAAGCCACACTTTATTGGTGGTGACAATATTAAAAACCACAGAAGATACACAAGTCCTTGGACAAGAAAATGCGACATATGGTTTGGTCTGTACCTTTTACTTTTTTCCTTCAAGAACGTATTTATCAAAATCCCCTCTCCCCAGTGACATTTAAATGCAAGTAGAAGAACTAACTTAACCTTTCTCTTTCCAACTCTGAGGCTGTCATGCTCATGTACCTCTTAGATTTTTGAACTTTGTGTCCTAAAGGAAAACTCTTTTGTAGAAATTCTATTCCATACGTGCTCAAACGTGGGGAAGAGTGGTAGAAATTTCAAGCTCCGTAAATTGAGAAAAACATAGCAGACCTCTTCCTTCCTCTAGTGCAAAAGGTCTAAACAGATTGAAATTCTGCCAATCAATTGGAAAGAAATAAGCTGGAGAAATAGCCTGCCCAGAGGTAATGAAGGAAAAGCCATGAAGTTCAAGCTGCGCATACAAAGTAATCAGGCAGAATGTTTTCCCTGTGATATGTTTTCTGAACATTCAAGCACATTAAATAGTCTTGTTGTAGTTTAAGATGAAGGATGAAAATGAATGTTTTAGTATCAGATTTTTATACCCCTATTCTGTTTGGCAGGGGACGGGACCCAGAGTTAAAATAAAAACTGTGACGTCCTTGAAATTGGTCACTAAGCCACCATGAGAAAGTGACATTGTTCCCAAGAGAATGCAGACACAATGCTAGATCTTCAGTCTGAGATACACTAGGGCGGGGGGAGGAAACATCAACAGAAAGAAAGTATGGAAGGACAGGATTGCGCTGGGGAGATGTCATGACCCTGAGAATCAGCCTCCTGGTTCCGAGTGTTGGTTCCTCTGAGGTCTCTTAGTTGGGCTTTGTTCAGTCATTGAAGAAAATGGTCTATATGTCAGTCTCTTTGCCTATTAAATGAAACACTAAAATGTATTTTAAAGGCTTGAGTATTTATTTTTTTATTTTTTTATTTATTTATACAGTATCCTGCCTGTAGGCCAGAAGAGGGCACCAGACCCTGTTACAGATGGCTGTGAGCCACCATGTAGTTGCTGGGAATTGAACTTAGGTCCTCTGGAAGAGCAGTCAGTTCTCTTAACCGCTGAGCCATCTCTCCAGCCCCAAGGCTTGAGTGTTTAAAAATGAGTGTTGATTGACACATGTATGTACTTGATATAAGTGTGTGATATTGGTATTTTTTAAATATTTATTTATTTATTTATTTATTTTGTATACAATATTCTGTCTGTGTGTATGTCTTCAGGCCAGAAGAGGGCACCAGACCTCATTACAGATGGTTGTGAGCCACCATGTGGTTGCTCGGGAATTGAACTCAGGACCTTTGGAAGAGCAGGTAATGCTCTCAACCACCGAGCCATCCCTCCAGCCTCGATATTGGTATTGATATGTACATGTATGTTATAATAACACACTTGACATGGCACAGGCATGAGAATCTAAGAGAAGGGTAGAAAAACTATGATTAAACTAAGAAATAAAGTTTCCATAGACTTATCCATTACACCGAGAGGTCTTTTTTTCTCCAGAGCATTCCAGCTGAATGTAGTCTTATCCCTTGGGACAATTTGATAACATGACATTGAGTATTGTCACAACTGGAAGAGGGGAGCATGCTATAGCACATTCAGTTGTTAGAGGCCAGATAGATGAGAGTACACGGGGCAATGGGAGGGCATTTTTCCACATGGAGAATTATCTACACAAAATGCCAACAGAGCAGTGTTGAAAGTTAAGTCTGCAACTTAGTGACTTCCTTCCATTCTTTTTTCAGTACCAAATAATTACTGTGGTCTTTGAAGAGAAGGTTAAAGTTACAACAGCAACAGAGTCTGGAGATGGGTTCAGCAGTTAAGAGCACTGGCTGTTCTTCCAGAAGACCTGCGTTCAAGTCCCCGAGGCCGCGGCGATGTGGCTCACAACTACCTGTAACTCCATTTCCAGGGGATCTGTCTCCTCTTCCGGCCTCTGTGTGCATCAGACATGCATGTGGGACACAGACATACATCCAGGAAAAGCACTCATTATATATAAAAAAATGAAAACAGAAACAAAGCTATAGCAAAAGCTTTCAATAAGAAGAAAGAACTGCAGCTACCTTTGAGGCTCAAAAGGAACAGTGAGCCACAGACAAGGAAAAGGAGTGGTGAATGCAAAAGCGATAAGAAAGCAACAGGCACGTTCTTTCAGATCCCAGGGGGTAATCTGAGGTCTCGTTCCATAGTGGTCTACAGCCAAAAGGAAGAAACTGAAATTTTAAAAGTTTGTAGAGTTATTAAATACACAGCTATAATGTATAAGAATGAGAGTCTTTACTAGGCCAGTAGTGGCAGTGACTCCTGTGTATGTATGTGAGTGTATGTGTGTGTGTGTGTGTGTGTGTGTGTAGTAAATAGGAAGGTATAAGGAAGATTGAAGGCCCAATCTTTTTTACTTCCAAAGAGCACTTCAGGGAGCCGAGAAAATGTTTCAGTGATTAAGAACATTGACTACAAAAAAAAAAAAAAAAAAAAAAAAAAAGAACATTGACTACTCTTGAAAGACACTAAGGTGAGCATGAGTCATTGTGTCATGGGCTTCCACATAGTTTCTTTTCTTTTCTCTTCTCTTCTCTTTTCTTTTTGATTTTTTTTTATGACAAGGTTTCTTTGTGTAACAGCCCTAGCTGTCCTGGAACTAGCTCTGTAGACCAGGCTGTCCTAGAACTCACAAAGATTCACCTGCGTCTGCCTCCCGAGTGCTGGGATTAAAGGTGTGCACCACCACCACCCAGCAATTTCTTTTATATTTCTATAAGCCATGAGATGTAAAAAGATCCCTTTTGCATCATAAACCAGGATTACTTTTTAAAAGCTAAGGAAAAGATGAACTGTTTTCTGGTATTATAACAGAATATGTGAGATTGAATAATTTATGAAGAAGAATGTTTAGAGACTGCATGTTTTGTGAGTCTTAGATTATGGTAAGACCCCTGTGTTATTTCATCTGTTGGTAGAGACCGGAAGGGAAGCATGTGTCCCAGGAAGAACAAAAGAGAGGTAGGCTTTCTTTGTAACTATTTAGTCCTTTGGTGACTGATGAAGTCCCACCCAGGCATTGGCACCTGAGGGCGCTGCTACTATCCAAAATCCAGCGACTCAGCTCCACCTCCAAAGGCCAAGCATCAGCATGAAATTTGGAAAAGGCAAAACAGATCCAACCCATAGCAGATGGCCTGAGGGAATCTAGTGAGAAAGGGGTGTATGTCTTTCTAACACAGATAGGGCATTCCAGCCGACCACGGCAAAGGCAGAAATCTCCTGCCTTTCAACCAGCACTTACCAGAAATGTGAGAATGATTTGGCAGATCTGACTCTGAGCAGATGTGCACCAACTGCTGTGAGCTTGAATGAAGATAGTTTCTTGCTGTGGACTCAGCCCTCCTAGAGGATTATATGAGTTCCCCAGCAATAGCTGCGGAAGCATTGAGGGCACCATTTGTCCTGATACAGTGAATACGCACACACACTATGAAAGCTAATGGAGGGTCTCTCTGTTGTATTTCACACTCCTTAGGGTGCTGGTAGAAAGACAACAGCCAGAGCAGTCTCTCCAAAATGCAGGGTATATAACACTTCAATTCAGTCTGGGCTACTCATAATTATCTTCTGTTTGTTTGAAACACCTACCTGCTGTTTGGGGTAATAAACTAGTAAACACAAAGGAGCTCTAGAAATTTTTGCATGCCTTTTTATTTAAGTCCCTTCAGAGCCCTTTAGCGCTGACTGCTGAGTTTGAATGGCATCGCTGAAGCTTCTCCCATGGGTTTGTTTGGAGAAAGTTTATACAATTAACCCAATAATACTTACACTTATAAAAATGTTGGAACAACCTAGACTTCCAAGAAGTTTGAAATGGATTGTTTACAGCATACAAGTTTGAAAATCTGTAACATCCAAAGTAACTATGTCACCAATATAATGACATGAAGAACGGTTTACACTATAGATGTGGGTAAATGATGCTGTGTTTTGTTGTGTAAGATGCAAATAGACTTGAAAATGCCTTCCAAAGAGCAGGAGGATTATGAATGCCTATGTTTTCTTTTAATCTTGTGTTTATCATAAATAACAGAAAAGGTAATCTAAATTTGCATGGCCAAAGGCCTCCGTTGCTTTCATGTGCAAGTTTTTCTTCTAACGGGAAGAGTCGGCACCTTCTGCCAGGGTCATCTTAAACTTTTCCTCTCTCAAACGCCATCTCTCTTCAAGGAAGATCCTTTGCCTGCTTACTTTGATTTGGCTATGGAAATCTGCCTGCCTCCAGGTCATTACTTTGAAACTGCTCATATTAAAGTAAGCCAAATCCTCCTTGTTGTGGGAAACAGTTTCTGGGTTTTAGCTCAGCATTTGATATTCGCCAAGCTTGCAGTCAGTCCTCTCTTTCATCCCAGGTTCCTGGTCCTCCAGCTGTTTCTCAAATTTGCTGTTCCTTTAGTTTCCATACCATTTTCCATTTCCCTGACTTCTCACTGTCCCTCAGGGAGACCACACATGTTTAATATGTACCACGTATGTGCTGGTGAGTCCCAAATATGGCCTCCATCTCTAAAGCATTTGTATTCATTATCTACTGTGAATAGTACATTTCTTATAAATTCTAGTTACTTAAATAAGCATCCATTTGTTGTCTTAAAATCTGTGGGTTAGGAAATTCTGGCATAGGAATTTCTGGGGACTCTTGACTTTCTGCCTGTCACAAAACTACAACTGAGGTATTCAACCCAGGTCTGCAGTCTCCTTGAAGACACCGCTATGACAGGCTAAGCAATCCGACACTTTGTAGGCAGTTGGACTGAGCAAGTTCCTCGCTACGTAAGCCTTCCTTTGCTGGGACAAAATGCAAGAGGAAGTTATCACAAACAGGGACAGATTTATTTTGGCATTTGGTTTCTGCCCATAGTCATTTGGCTCTCTTGCTCCTGGACCCTGGTGACGTGGGATTATTGTGCCAGGGAGCTTGTGGCGAATCACTGTGCCTACCTCATGATGCCTTGGAAGCAGAGATGGGAGAGAGCAACAAGGTAGAGTTCCCAAGGGTGTGCTACCAAGAGCCCTCTTCATGTCCTTCAGCGGATCTCACTTCCTCAGTTTCTGTAACTGCCTAGGATCCCAGCCCATTATAAAGGCATCATTGGATTGTTTTTCTGACAAGGTCAGAGCTGTCAGGAGTAAACCAGTTTTCTAAAGTCCCACCTCTGAAAAAGAGTTTTGCTAAGGGTGAAGCCTTCAGCAAATAAGCATCTAGGAGTGTTTCATTAGTTGATTAACTGATTGATTGATTGATCTTTGAAACTTTTTTTTCTTTTTCTTTTCCTTTTCCTCCTCTTCCTTCTCCTCCTCCTCCTCCTCCTCCTCCTCCTCCTCCTCCTCCTCCTCCTCCTCCTCCTCCTCCTTCTTCTTTTGGTTGTTTTTTGAGACAGCATTTTGCTGAAGCTTTGGGGCCTGTCCTGGAAGTACCTCTGTAGAGTTGGCTGGCCTCAAACTCACAGAGATCCACCTGCCTCTGCCTCGCGAGTGCTGGTTTTACAGGTGTACACCATCACCACCCAGCGAGACATACTCTCATTATGTAGCCTGGGCTCACCTCCTGAGTATATTGCAAGTACACAACATGACAGCTGGTTTAGGAGAAATTTTTGGTGAAAACCATAGCACTAGTTGTTTTGGAAGGCCACCTTCATGTCTTGCCACGTGGGCCTCTCCACCTAATGACGTTAGCTGCATTGATGCTTAAGAGGTATAAAAAAGCACAGAGAGTGCCTACAAAACAAGACAGGTTTAATAAATAATCTGTGATCTGATTATAGATGAAACAGCTCAACATTTTCATATTCTGTTGATCAGATGCAAATGATTCAAGCAGATTCCTGGGAAGTGAGGAATACTGGGATGGTCCAGAGAGAGCTGTTGTCTACAACTATAAACCAGATGTCTTCGTTTTCACCTCATCATAGAGATCAAAGTCCCATTAGCAGGAGCTGAAGAGATGACTTATTGGCTAAGAACGCTTCCCACTCTTCCACAGGACCCAGGTTCAACGTCTAGCATTCATATAGCACCAAACAAACCATCTATAATTCCATTTACAGGAGAACTGATTTTTTTTCTTTTGGCCTCCTCAGGCACTAGACACACATGTGGTACACAGACAGACATACATACAGGCAAAATACCCATACAGAAAAATTTTTAAATGTTCCATTTATGAGAATATGAACAGATCTATGTCCCATCTCCAGTAAAAGTTTATTTCCTGGTCATTAGTGTAATGGCACCATCATACAACAGTTTTGTACTCAGAAACATAGACACAAAACAAAAGTGGAAAGAGGACCACGAGGGTGGAGCACTGGTTCTCAATCTATACGGGTCCCGACCCCTCTGCCAAACCTCAGTTTCAGAAAATATTCGCATAATTATTCAAAAAGTAGTAAAGTTACAGTTATGAGATAGCTGCAAAAATAATTGTATCATGGGGGGTCACCACAGCATGAGAAACTGGACTGAAGAGTCGCAGCATTTAGGTCGGTTTAGAACCAGTGTACTGGAGGGAGGAGACGCAAGCGAGTGAGGAAGAGCAATAGTGAAGGAAGCCAAAGATGAATGTCACCTAAATTCATACAGAACTCAAGGTACACACACACACACACACACACACACACCACACACACACACGATATGAAAGTTGAGGGTGGGCAATTTGAAACAAGAGAGGGACCAAAAGAGAGAAAAAAGGAGACGAGAGATGACGATGGGGATAAAGATAAGATAAAGAAGACAAGATAAGATATACTAATGAATAAAGTATGTATAAAGCATGATGAGAATAACATGAGTTTGAAAATGGTCTCATAGCCTAACATTAATTTCATAGGCTAACTTTTAAAAGTTTAGGAAGAGACACCTGCATTCTTTTCTTTTTACACCCAGTTAATCATGTCCTCTCAATACTTAGAATTTTCTAATACCTGCCAGAGTTCTCTCCCCACACCTCCAGCTTTAACCACCCAGTCTGTGGACCGTGTTCCTGATGCGGCCTCCAGCACACCCTCCCCTTGGAAACCTTGCCTTTTTCTAATCCAACAGCAGTGATAAGAGCACATTTTATTTAAAATCCCCCACCCCCTTTTTTTTTTAATATGTCAGGCATATTTTTGAGTTGAACAGGAACTTCTAGAAATAAAAATTCAGCAAACTTGTGGCTTGTATAATGCAAACTACTGACATACAAAGACTTCTCAATTGAGATACACTCCTGTTAAACAGCAAGCATCCCGATGGGTTTAGTTCTCTACTTAAGACATCAAAACTTCTTAATAAGATGCAGGAAGAAGTTGCTTGCAGTGGAACCAAAAGCTGTGGAGAAAAAGAAAACAGTTATGTTTGTTTTAGTGGATATAAATTATCTTCAAAATCATCTTTTTGGGAGGCCAAATCCCTTGAAGATACTCGTGCCCTATTACATAACTTCCCAATTATTTTATTTATTAAAAGCTTCATACCAGTTCTCAGACATTCAAAATTATTCACTGTATTGTTGCCACACCGCAGGGGTTCTGCTAGTCCACAGGGTACCGAAGCAAGAAGAGAAGAGCAGGGGCTTCGGAGATAGGTCAGTCAGTAAAGGGCCCTCAATCGTGAGAGCCTGAGTTTGATCCTCAGAACCCATAAAAAAAAAAAAAAAGAAAAACGCACCGAGCATGGTTGCATGTGCTTGTAGTCCCAACACTGGAGAATTGATTCAGGTGGATCTCCAAGACTTGCTGGCTGGTTAGCCACGGCAATTTGGTAAATATGAGGTCAGTGAGAGACCCTTTCTCAGAACAAATGCAAAAACAAAGTGAATGGCAGCCTCGAGAAGACCACATGAAGTTGATATTTGGCTTACGCACTTACAACACACAGAAACACACTAACACGCACACACACGCAGGCCAAGAGCAAGGGAGACGGGGAGGGAGAGGGAAAGAGAACTGACGTTTTTTGTTGCCAGCTCAGAGATTCAGTTTCTCCCCAGATCATATGAGACTCCGTTTGCTTCCAATGTGAAGACACTGTGGTCTGCTTTGAACAAACCCACTTTCTTTCTCTAGCTTGGTCATGGGGTGAAGACGGCTAAGAATGCAGATGGCCTTTTCTGATCCACCGTGGCATAGTTTGATGGTCAAATATCTCCAGCATCACACGCGAGGGAACGTTCCTAGTTTTACACTGGCTGTCTGTGAAGCAGCTGCCTACACATCAGCAGACCTCAGCTTGCCAGCTCTAAAGTGGAAGTCGCTGCCGGGACTCGTTGCATTCTATTGCCCAGATTTCAAGGCATGAATTACTGGATTCCCTGAAAACGGTCCTGATCTTCATGCTCATTTTCACTGGGTCAAGCTCCCAGGCTCAGAAAACAGTCAATACTTATAATCTTGACAGCCCCCATTAAAACTGGTTTATGAAAAATGACCTTTACATGGGGACATACGGGAAGGAATGAGAAAAACCCTTAAGATCTGGTTTGGCAGAAACCATCTCCCGTTCAGTCATTTGCAGTGTAGCTGGCACTTAGCTGTGGTACTTTGAGGCTGGCAGTTAAGTTACCTTGGCCAAAGACCAAAACTCTAGCATTAAAAGCTGATCTTTAAATCTCCTCTTTAGTTAAAGACAAATTTAGAACACTTAACAACCATTTACATGTCAAAAATACGATATTATGTTAACCTGATTTTAGTCAGATTACGCCTGTCCAAATGACCGTAATAACCGATGAAATAATCATTTTTTTTTTCATTTCTGAGATAGGGCTCCTCTGTGGAACCCTGGCAACTGTTCTGTGGGCCAGGCTGGCCATGAACTCAGAGACCTGCCTACGTCTGCCTCCTAAATGCTGGAATTAAATGTGTGTGCCATCCAGTCTCAGGTGAAATAAGCCCTTTTTGGATAGCAATATTTCATTTACATTCTCTTCAAGACAACCTTTGGGAGAGTTGGAGTAAGTTTAGTTTTTAAGGTTTATTGTATTTTTAATATCTCTGTGTGTGTGTGGGGGGGGTGTCTGGTGTGTGTGGGGTGGGTATGTGTAGGTGTATGCAGAGAGCAGAAGAAGGTATCAGATCCCTTGGAGTGGAGTTAACAGGAAGCTATGATGTACATGATTTGGATGCTACAAATTAATATAGGATCCTCTGCAAGAATAGTCCATGGTCTTAAGCATTGAGCCATCACTCCAGCACCATAGGACAGACTTTTAAAGCAAATTCTACAGATATGAAAACCAAAGTGTGGCTGAAAGCCTGACTTGGAGTATTCAGAGAAACTGCACATGAAATCCCAGCACTAGACAAAAGCTGAAGCTCAGTCTCTTTTCACTATAACAAATGATGTTCAGTGGAGAGTTTCTGAGATACAGTGTAGTAGGCCTTGAGTTGGTAATTCTTTAACCACATCTGGTAGTGAATAATAGAACTTTTAGCCGGAGAGATCTTAGAGAATTATTCATGCCTTCTTAGTTCCAGTGTTTTATGATAGTCATGAAACAATTTCTTTTTAAATAAAATTTTATTTACTGTATGTGTATAAATGCCAAGTATGTTGGGTACCTACGAAGGCCAGAAGAGGGCATTAGATCCCTTGGTATTGAAGTTATAGACAGTTAGCTGTAAGCTGCCCAACTTGGCTTCTAAGAACTGAACTCTGGTCCTCTGGAAAAGCTGCAAGCACATTTTTTTCCTGGCCTGAAGTAATCTCCTACTGACTTATTATATCAGAGGTGGGTCTGGTTGTCCACAAATATCCCTATAATTAGGGATTTCTGGGTGCTGTTACTCTGAGTCACAGAATAAAGCACTCTGCAAGCATGGGGGCTGGAGTTCAGACCCAGAAGCAGGGTGAAGCCTGATGTAGCAGTCCACATCTATAATCCAGCAAGAGATGGAGAATGCACACAGAAAATTCCCTCCAGTTCACAGACACAGAGACCCTGCTTCAAAACAGGTGGAAGACAAGGACTGAGGCGCCAGGCTGTCCACTAGCCTCCACATGGCACCATGTCATTTACATAGGAACACTCACACATATTTGAACACGCACAGACATTGTACATTACATATATCAAACCACATAAATCTATTTCTTATTTTAAGAAATTAGAATTATTTATGTTATCCATTACTCTAAAATCCCATGTTAAATGAGCTATATGAATTAATCTAGAACCTTCTATTATTTTATTATAATAACCCATATAATAACCCAATCTTGATCATAATGTTTCCTACCTTCCTTCATTCTTTTTTCTTGGAGAATGAAAATCAGAAGTCAGTGAGACAGGAATCAGTCCTGGTGCGATAAACCAAAGCTTGAGAAGGACTACAGAATGAACGAGAGAAGTAACAGTCCCATATATGGCATCTAGCAAAACATGGACCCATGAACCTGGATCACAAATTTTATTTGACAGTTTCATATATATATGTATATATATATATATGTATATATATATATACATATATATATGTATATATATATATAATCTATTGTGATTATATTGACCCATGTAGCTCTGTTATTCCCCTTCCTTCTCTGATTCCTTCCTCCACAACTAGTTCCTCAGTAGTATATATCACGGGAGTCAATGACATGGCCTCCCAGAGCAGCCATTAACCGTCAAAATTTCCTCAGGAACGAGCGGGGTCTCACGGACCCCTCCTCAGACCATGAGGGAACACTGAAGCGTCCAATCTTGTGCAGGTGTCCAATGAATGGCTGTACTCATGCTTTCAAAGACCATCACAGACATTTCAAAGTGGACAGCCTCAACAGTGATGGAATAGAAGCAAATAGGGACTGTCACATGGTTTTAAACTTCAAAAATGTAAATATTTTCAGTAATGTAGTGCCTGGGTGAGTTGGGTAGGCAGAGAGCAGGGCCAGTTAAAGTAAATGTGTGATTTAGTCAAGAAAATGAGGACAGCTGGTGGTAGTGGAGTGGGGACCAACACTGGAATACATGGGGATGTTCTGGTATGGGGGAGGAAGAGGCTTTGGGTTTGAGTTTCTCTCCAAACACATCATATTTTTAAATACAATAAATTAGACCTGTTTGCTGGCCAGGGTAGGGCCACGGTGAAGAACTTCATGAATGGAAATGACAGTCAGACCATTTCTTTTGTAATACGATCCATTGTTGAGGGAATCTTGAGCCAGAAAGGCAATGCTGGAAACATTAGGATGCAGTTACATTTTCAGAGCACCGAGTCTCACTTTCATCCTTATTAGATTCCTTGTTCAAATTTCCTGATCTTTGACACTTATCTGTATTTGTGTCGTGCTCTCTTAATGAGATTGTAAACCCTGAAGAATTTAGTAAACTTAATATCGTTTTATAACACTAATTCAATAATAAATGGTTAGAAAAATACATTGTTTCTTTTCAGTGAACACTGGAAGATAAGGAACTGAACTCAGCATTTTAGACCTTGTTTCTATATTCAGTTCCTCCTCTTCCAGTTTACTGAACTCATGCCACCAGTATTATTACCCTGGAATGCTTTTGCATGGGCCTTCTCACCAAGCTGAAAAAGAAATACTATGTGGCATTGGAAACAAGGGTAAAGAAGAAATGGGCATCCACAAAAGGCCTTCTGCAAATCTTTGTCCTAATCCAAACCTCTAGAATGACCTGTTTTGAAAATGATGACAAAAATCTAATAACGAACAGCAATGCTAGAATCTCCTTAGTTCTTTTGTGATGAGTAATAAACCTCTTTGCCCACAGTTTCTTGATTTATGCACCTCCCTTGATCATGTTCTACCTCTGGATCTTGTGGAGAGTCTGTGAGGAATAACTGCTAGGTAACCCTCGTATCACAATGGCCCCTGGTATTCTTAGGTATGAAAGAGAGAATAGCTTCAGAGGTCATTTGGAGGTTATATAATGGAGTGGTAGCGCATTAATAACACCTGGAAGTGCAGAGATGGAAGTAATACGTCTACATTAGTCTATCTAGGCCAGCAGTCTCTTTGCTTCTGAAAAATAGGCTGGCTATCAAGGGGAAAAGAGGGACTCTTTTTTTTTTTTCTTGTGATCAGAATAGTAACCTCCTCATGTCGTATAGAAGGAAAGATACATTAAGTACCATAAGGCCAACTTGTATTATTAGAAATAAAGGGTCTCCTTTTTAATCTACCTCTTGAAGAGGCAGGGTTTGAGCAGAACTTAGGGGTGTCTAGAATATACAATGTACTTACAAGGACCTAAACGGACCTGAAGGGAACCCTGAGTTACACCCAGGGTACAAACGATATTTGTCATGCATGTGAGCATATGTCATTCATATGTGTGTGTAGGGTGAGTAAAAGCCAGAGAGAGAAGAGTTACAGAAGTCAACTGTGGTCAAACATTTGAATCTTTTCAATAACCCACACATGAAAACTTGGATTATAATTGTCTTTTACTTTTAAACTTTTATTTATTTTTATTCTGTGTATAGGTGTTGTTTTCTGTGCACCACATTCATGCAAAACCAGAAGAGGGCCTCAGATCCCTTGGGACTGGAGTCACAGATGTTCGTGAGCCATTATGTATGTGGGTGCTGAGAATTGGATCTTGCAGGTGTTCTTCATCACTGAGCCATCCCTCCAGCCTACAGAAAGCGTGGGTTGAGATGACAGGTTTTGAGCTGATTATGCTTTCTTCCAGTTGCAGTCACTAGGGTTTGTGATCTGCAGCTTATGACTGTGTTTTTTGACTATGCTTTGGACACAACTAATCTCAGGTTTCATTTATGCCTCCCAGTTTCATCCTGGAAATGTTGAATACCTGATGCTTTTTTCCATGAGCCTCAGGCTGTTTCCTCCCAAGGCTTGGTATGCTGTTAGTAAAGATCACAAGTCTTGCTCTTAAGCTAGATTTTGTCTCATGTGAATAAGCGGGGGTTGGGAGGGGACTGCAGTTTCAGACAGACATGGCAGCAGCATGCAGGGTTACAGTAAATTTCTTCAAAATGATCAAATGGTTTCAGGACTGCTGTAATCTCTGGATTTCTTTAAGCAATACACATTTCAAATTGGTTGGCCATGGTTATTCTTATTAATTTCTTTAGCAATATTATGAACTGAACTTGGCACCATGGAATATTCTTTATTTTATCATCTGAATGACCTTTATAAAATTCTAAAGTATCTAAAATTATTTCTAAGCTGCATGTATTTAAGCCTTTAAGAGATAACTACTACCATTAAATTGGAATCTAACTTGGGAAGTCACTGTAATAGAGTCAGACCTACAAGCAGCAATACAGTCTAAACCTGTTGTATTTTAGTTTCTTTGCCTGGAAAATGAGGATAATAATATTGTTGGGGAAGAGTGAGGAAGCTTGTTGGTTCCCGGATGCTCAGCCCCGAAATAATCAGAAACTGTGTTAATTATATCACTGTTTGGTCCATTAGCTCTAGCTTCTTATTGGCTAAGTCTTACATATGAATTTAACCCATTTCTATTAATCTGTGCATCACCATGAGGTCGTGGTCTACCAGCAAAGTTTCAGCATGTCTGTCTCTGGCAGCTCCATGGCTTCTCCTTGACTTTACCTCCTTTCTCCCAGCATTCAGTTTAGTTTCCCCCACCTAGCTGTTCCTTTATAGCTCCGCTATAGGCCCAAAGCAAATCCTTAATTAATGAATGATTTTCACCGTATACAGAGGGGAATCCCACATTACAATATCATGACGCTGTTGAGAGTATTTAAGAAGATGATTTCTCAAAGCTATTTGAGAAGTTTTCAGCACACAGTATGTAAAGCTAACAAATACAGTATTGATACAGAAGGCAGGGTCGTCTGCAGTGGAACTTTTATTTGCCCTTTAAATTAATATGCCTGAGATTCTGTTGGATTTATTTGAAGACAGCTTGTCTAATTTACACACAAAGCTACAGTGTTGTCCTTCCAGTTTTCAGGCACAGAGGGTACATCATCTCACAACAATCACCACCCAACTCTCCAGCTTGTGCTGCTCTCCAACTGTGTAAGGAAAGTTGTTATTTTATGTGGTCCAGAGTAATTTAACTATAGAACATCAATCTGGACCAGTGGTGCTCAACCTTCCCCATGCTGTGATCTTTTCATTCAGTTCCTCATGTTATGGTGACCCCAACCGTAAACTTATTTTTGTTGCTACTACAATAACTAATTTTGCTACTGTTATGAATGGTAATATAATTATAATATCAGTGTTTTCCTGAAGTTCTTTTCAGGGTTTCAATGCACAAATTGAGAATTGCTGATCTAGATAAGCAGACAGGCAGACAGGCAGGGAAGGAAGGAAGGAAGGAAGGAAGGAAGGAAGAAAGGAAGGAAGGAAGAAAGAAAAAGCAAGCAAGAATGATCGATTAGAGAAAGGGTCTAGCCCCTGGCCCCATTATGTTGTCAAGACTAAAATTCCTTTGAATTTTCCCAAAATCCTTAGTAATAAAAGCCTTTTTTTTTTTTGGCTAAAGATACCTTTCTTTTCAAGTTAAAGAATTCTAACTTGTGTTTTACTGCTGGTAGCTTTCTAGAAGAGCACAGAGAATTAAACCCTATATCTTCTTCAGAGAGGATGTGCTACAAGGTTGCTGAACACAAGAATTAGGTACACTGGAAGGATAAATGGCAGAGACTAATTCTGTGGACAAAAGATTATAAATATGGCCTATTCTGAATCTCAAGGGATCCTCTCCATCCTTATCTAAATTCAAAAGATATTTGGCCACTGTCCTGGCTATTTTACGCCACCTTGACAGAAGTTAGAGTCATCAGCGAAGAGAACCTCAATTGGGAAAATGTCTTTATAAGATCCAGCTGAGGCAGATAAGCCTAACAGGTATTCTCCTACTCAGTTACTGATGGGGAGGGTACAGCCCTTGTGGGTGGGAACACCCCTGGGCTGGTGGTCCGGGGCTTTATAAGAAAGTATATTGAGGGGGCTGGAGAGATGGCTCAGAGGTTAATAGCACTGACTGCTCTTCCAGAGGTCCTGAGTTCAAATCCCAGCAACCACATGGTGGCTCACAGCCATCTATAATGAGATCTGGTGCCCTCTTCTGGCATGCAAGCATACATGGAAGGAATGTTGTATACATAATAAATAAATAAATAAATAAATCAAAAAAAAGAAAGTATATTGAGCAAGCTATGATGAGCAAACTAATAAGTGGTACTCCTTCCTGGCTTTTGCATCAGCTCCCACCTTCAGATTCCTGCCCTGACAGCAGTGAATGCTGAACTGTGATACGGAAGTGTAAGAGAAACAAGGCTTTCTTCTCCAACTTGCTTTTGGTCACATATTTCATCACAGCAATAGTTTCCCCAGCTTAGACAGTCACTGTATAACTGTGTATCTAGGAACTGTACTGAAAGGACATCACCCATCACTGAATGCTTGTGACACAGACATGCAGACTCCACTTCTACACAAATTTCCTTCCACCTTCCTGAATGTATTGACTGTTTCATGGCTAATTCATGGTCAGTAAGCCCCTTGTTGCCCATGAGATCAGTGCTGACGTGGATACACAGGACTGACAAGGTCTCAGACAGAATCCTAATTATTAGGACATGTTTGTGGTATCTTGGGGATTCAGGCTGTTTTGGTATTGACAGAAGTAATCAACATCACAATTATGAGTTATGTTAATACTGCCTCCCAAATTCACATTCCCACACTCCTCACCTGTGAAATGTTATCATCTACTTTTGTTTCTGCTTAGTCTCATGGTCAGAAAAATGTTGATGTCTAGATTTCATTATGAAAAATAATATTCTGTGCCTGTTTACTGACTTCTTCTATGATTGTTAGTGATTCAAAGCAGCCTCCTTCTGTCCTTTCTGTTTATCTCATGTCTCTTATTTTACTTCCTCTCATGCACTTTATAACATTTTCTGTGTGTGTAATATACATATAAATACATACAATGTACATGTGATTAAAAATAAATTTGTACTGTTTTCTTATTTGATCTGTTAGTTTTTCATAACTATATAATCAAGTACACCATCTATTTCAATATCTTGAGGTTCAATTTTAAGTTTTTCTCATTGGAAACTGAGAATTTATTTGGATCAGTTGTGTCCAGTTGGAGTTTTAGAATGTCTACCATGGTGATGCTTTGATTTTTCTTACTTAAAAGATGATGCATAATTGCCATTCACCTAACTGCACATATATGAGGCATGAAATTCAATAAGAGAAGCTCATGAAAACCTCACTGTCAAGATAATGAACACAGGCTTTATCTCAGTGCTCCCTTATGGTCATTCACAATGTTTCTTTCTACTGCTGACTGTCAGCATCCCACTCCATTGCTGGGCTGCCCTATGCTCTTTGCTCCAGTCAATGTTGGCTCACCTATGAACCTATTCCTCCCTTAAAGACTTTAGTCAGACAAATGCATATGCATATATTGGATTTGCAAATAGAGTAAATCATCAAGTTTGGTTAAAAGAGAGCAGAAATGATTACATCACTGGTATTATAAGAAAAGCAGGTTTTATCTTTCTCGAAAACTTTCCTCCTGGGGACCCAGAAGAGACTATGGTGGAATGTTCAGCATTCTAAAGCCTATGTTTGTTTTCAGTACATTTAAAGTGAAATATTTTTAATCCTTCTGAATAGAGCAGACAAAGGCTTTAATTAAACAAATGTCACATGGGAACTCTTGCCCTCCAAGCTTTTATTGGTCCTAATTAGCAGATGCAGCTGTAGACTCTATCAATATTAGATGGTCTGTTTATTATGTCCATTTATAACACAGCCATCAGGGAGCATGTGGAAGGCACCCTAGAATTATCAGCTTTAATTAAAAGTAGCTCAAGTGGTGAGGAAAATACCCCCATGCAAAATGGCCTATGTAATAGAGGGAGATGTCGATATATCACATTTGGAATATTTCTAGGCCTTCTTTGGAAAAAGCAAAGGAGGATATTTGATATTCCTCTTGTTATCAAGTGCCTGGGAGAAAAAGGCATGCAGGGACAGGCTGAGTTACAGAAGTACACACCAAACAAACTCAAACATTTCACTTTCTTCCCAGAGTTCCTGCGTGATTACCTGGGTGTCTCCAGGTTTCTTACCAAGAAGATGGGGCGATGGCACAATCCTTTCATTCAAATGTCACATAATTTATTAATAATGACCTCATTATATAATATTAGATCTGGACGTTCATAGAAATTTATTTTATATATCACAGATAAATAATTAGACAAGAAGAGATATGGTTGATAGTTAGATGATAAGTAGTACTTGGTATTTCCTGCATAAAACATGCAAGGGTCAAAAATATAAAGTCCTGGGGATGGATAGATAGCTCGGTGGTTAAGAGAACTTGCCGTATTTCCAATGGGCCCAAGTTTGAGTCCCAGAACTGACATGGAATCATACAACAATCTGTAACTGCAGTCCCAATAGAGCCACTGCAAATATGTAGTGAACCGACACACATATGAGCAAAACACCATACACACAAAATAATAAAAATAAAAATTTTGGAAAAATGGATTAGAAATGTTAAATTCTTTTCAATTGTCTTTACGTGAATGAGTCTGAGTCCCTGTCTGATTCGGAATGGCAATCACATTTACACGTTGCAGGATCTTTCTATATGTCAAAAGAAGGGAGCATTGCATCCAGTGGCTCTTTTACTAAACTATTCAATTTTATCCTTCTTCTATGTGTACAGGTGTTTTGCACGTGTGTGTGTGTGTGTGTGTGTGTGTGTGTGTGTGTGTGTTTTCCTGGTGACTATAGAGGTCAGAAGAGGGCACCCGAAACCCTGAGACTAGAGTTACAAATGGCTATAGGTCACCAGTGGGTTCTGGAATAGAACTTGAGTCCTCTGGAAAGGCATCTAGTGCTATTGACCACTGAGCCAACTCTAAAGCCCTGCTCAATGGCTTATTGACATAAACACCTGAAGATGCTAATTTCTGAGTTTAACCTACTTACCATTTTTCCAATTTTTCTTCCTTTTTATTTTTCATTCATAAAATCAGGATACTTCTCAAAATTGGACTGTGAAGATTAGACATGGGAAAGGCTTTTGAAAAACAGTAGTCCACATTCCATTCTGTCTTTCTATTATGTTCTTGTTTTAGAAGATATGTTGAGACAGAGGATTTCCTAGCTTTCTTTGGAGGCTGAGTTCACCAACTCACATTGTAAAGCTGCATTGAAGGATAAACTCAAATAGAAGCTGCCCTTCATGTTCTACAAAAAACACAGACCAGCTTCATTTGTTTTGTTTTCTAGGGAAATAATTTCAATGGACATGTTTCCAATGTGCAAAAGGTAGGAAAATTGAAAGAAATCCTGACCGATGCATAATAGGAATTCTGTAGTAATTTAGGGAATACATCTAAAAGATTTTATTGACATTTCCTTGAAGGCACAACAGAATAAACGTGTGGTTTGAAATACCCACAAAAAGCATACAATTTATGTAAACGTACTTAGTTTTTTACCGAAAACAGTGCAATTCTTTGCTTCATTAAATATCACACACCAACACTTTTCCAAACTTAAAATTCACTAAATTGTTTCCATCCCCCCATGACTGAAATGACCCAGACATGAACATGCTCCAGAAAATCTGCCTTTTCTATCCATGACTCCATGGAATAGCCCTTAAAATCAACGGGGAGATACAGTATACAATCTGAGGTATAAAAATTTGGAATGCCTTTTAACTCAGGTGGAAATAGCCTTTCAGAAATTGTTTCTAAGGTGGTTGCCATGACTGTGTTCTGCCACCAAATCTAACACTCTGGTATATTAGTGATTTATAGGAAGTCAATTATTTCCAGAGGAGGAAGACAGAAGCTAGAGAAAATAATTTACCTTCCATACAAATGGTTTGTGTTTCTACAAATGCCACGGTTTAACAAAACATCAAACATTTTCAACATCAACATCAAAGACTGCAGTTAATTTACTGTTCAAAATGAAGTCGGGTCTGGTGAAAAAGGTAATAGTCTTAAATTCCTGACTTTACAGTTTGTCCTGTTCTGCATGAATTGGTAAACAGGGAATTGCTCAGACCCCTCCATGCATGCCTGGGATGTATTTCCTAATTTCCCCAGCAGCAGGAATTTGCTCACTAAGTTACAGCTCTCAGCTTGGCCCCTCTCTAGGAATTGTTCTTCAAATACTGAACTGACCCAAGGTTATGCCTGGCGCCTATGACATAATCTATGACATAATCTATGAAATAATCTATGGCATAATCTATGACATAATCTATGACATAATCTAGCCATGTTAGTTCAGTGCTCCCAAGGAGATGAGCTCTGGGATCGCTGCTGCTTAAAGTCACAGCTTCTGCTTGTTTAATTTTACTTCCCCCACCCCATTGCAGGTGGCACCATTTCTACAAACAAGTATCTATCTACCTTAGAGTCTTTTTACTAGGGTACCCAGTCTGGGACAAAGTCTCACTCTAATGAGTTAACTGCCTTTTACTCTTGCCATAGAGTGGTTTCATTAGATTGTCTCTGTAAGCTGAAATGTGACAATATAAGAGCTATACGAATCTGAGCCATCATTGGGATGTTAGCCAGAAAAGCAAGCAAAGCAGCAATTTCGAATTCAATTGGCTTCAGTATAAGCATTCAATAGGCTTCAGTTGTGGTTTAATACCTTGTAAGAGTCAGCAGTGTTTGGACTCAAGTCGCCTTACTTAAAGTCTAGTAGCTCTAGTTTGAACCTTGTGCCAATCCCTTGTATTTTCAACGGAGTACATGGCAGAACATCTCCTGCCTCCTAATTCTGACTATGGCTATCACACTTGCTTTGTCTACTTACATGTAAGTACAAAAGTTGGTGCTTTATTATTGCATTTTCCTTCCCTGCAGCAAGGAGCGGGAATGCTTCATTGCTGAACTGGGTCCCCAGCACAGCACACAACTCCCAGGACAGCTCAAGATAGTCCTGGAGTAAAAGAAAAAAGTAATTTTAGTTGTTTTATGTTCCAACTATGCCAGGACTGTTTGTTAACACAATAGAACCTACCTGACCTGATAGACACATACATTTCAACTAATAAACTGATTATTTTCTTAACACACATTAGTCGAGAATTACAGTCTTTCTTCTAGAATTGAAGTATCCTTAACACCTGAATGTATTTCAAGTTGTAATATAATTGACAGAATTTGTGTTTGCAATCAAGTGGATATAATTTAATTTGGATATCTAGGCTATAACATGTGATTTAATACCTTGGCTTTAATGTTTATTTCTCAGCCCCCATTTACTATTCATTAGATGAGCTAATGATTTTATTACAACATTGACACAATGATTTGATAGTTCAACAAAATAAGGCTGTTTAATAAGACACCCAACAGTACCAAAAGCTGCTTTACCAGATCTTGCCTTTGTCCCTGAATGGATGGGGAGGGGTGCTGTAAAATGTTGTCAGCTGGAAGTGATGTGGTAACTGTACTTTTGAATTCCCAACAGCTGTGGTCATTTGCAGAAGACCAAGCCACCAATACTCCACAATGAATAGGGGAGGGGATACCAAGGACCTACTCATGACTGAAGAATTATTGGCTGGAGAAATGGCTCAACCGTTAAGAGCACTGCCTGCTCTTCCGAAGGTCCTGAGTTCAATTCCCAGCAACCACATGGTGGCTCACAACCATATGTTGAGGAAGAGACCTAGTCAGTTGTACTCATCAAATTAGATCATGAAACCCAATGTGGACATATAGGGGCTGCCCAGACATGCTTCAGCATTGCCAGGGAATAAATTTCACTTAAATGCCTACTGCAAGGAGAGGAGGGCATTCCTTGGGCCTGTGACCACTGGGAGGCTGCTGATGCCCCTTTCCACTCATGCTCATAGGGTCAGCACTAATTGGGCTCAGTGGGCTTAAAAAAAGACATGAAGTTAGCAAAAGGATATGTTGTGGGGGATCCAAGAAGAGCTGGAGGAGGGAAATGGAGTGTGGGTGTAGATATATTGAATATATGTGTGAGATTATCAAAGAACAATTTTTAAAAGGATCTTTCATAACTCCCTTAATGGAAGGCAGATGAATTTTCATACCTCTTTCTGCACCGGGTCTGCAGTGGTGCGGGACAGCATCCAGTAGCCTCTGGAAAGCCATCATACACATATGAGAGTAAAGATCCAGCAATGTGCTACCCATAAGCAAGGACTATGAAAGAACAGATGACTGTTGAAAATGCAGATTCTCTCGGCCCATCACAAGCGGCAGATTAGAATTCTAGAGTGGTGTGCGTTTTCACAAACTCCCTTTGACAACCCTTCTCTGAGATGGAGACGTGATTGTAGAGAACAAACATTAACTATGTCTTTCCGAGATGCACACATATAAATGGCTGAGGCAGCAAGCCAACTTTCAGTGCGGTTCGTGACATAATCTGCACACCTTCAAGGGAAGAGATCATTCACTTGACTATGCCTGCCTCAAAGGAGACTCAGCCTACGGTGGAAAAGGGTGTGAGTCACGCTTCAAAGTGATACACCTAAGAGGAAAACCTTTGCGGATTAGCTGTGTCTCTGAGTGTCACATGAACTGTACACTGACTAAGGTGAAGTTATCTGGGGTGAATCAAGGAGCAGGTCTTTGGTTCTTGAAGTCAGAGAAACATCAGATACCTGCGAAATGAGGGCAGACACTCTAAATAGGCACTCAGACAAGTGAGTTATTATAGTGGGACATCTTCTGAACAGAACTCACACTTTTGTCGTTTAAAAACAGATGTTTTATTATTATTATTTATTATTATTATTATTATTATTATTATTATTATTATTATTATTATTATTATTATTATAGTGGGAGTCTTCCTATGATGACCAGGTTAGTTGGATACTCCTGGGTTCATTTATTTCCTCTCATCCCACCCCCCTAAGCAACTGGGACAAATGGCTTGTGTCACCATGGTGGGTCTCCTTATAGTAAGCATGTTCAGTAATGGTGAGTGATTTTGGAGCTTTGTGTCACTTTCTAGTACCCTTTACATTAAATCACTTCCCTTACTTCTTATCAGGAGTGAATAGTTCAACAACAGGACATTAAAAATAGCCAAGGTTGACCCTAATTCCAATGAAGTCATTGAACTTTCATCTTTGAGAACAAAAAAAAGCAAAAAAAATTACTTTTGGCTTTTAGTTTTTGGTTAAGGCTGGTAAGAACCCATACTTGATGGGATTCTGAAGGAAAGAGCAAAAGGAATATAGGTAAGACCGGCCATTATGGTCACTATGGTCTTTATGGACTGAGACTGATCCACCTTTGAAAGCTGGAAGTCCTGGTGTGAGCACTAACTGAGGAGACTCAGTTCCAGCTTTGAGATCCAGGCAGGAGAGCATAGACTTCAATGTCTCTATCATACATCTAGGAAGAGCAAGGACAACCAGAAAAGGTGACCAGTGATCTCTTTGTGTCTTCCTTGTGGATTCTGATGCCTTGGAAGCACCACTTTGTAGTTTTTCCCATCATTCTCTTGTCCTGCCCGTATTCTTCCATCAGACGGGAAGTCAGCAAGGAAACTATAGCAAATTGTCTTCCAAGTAGCTTGATTTTGGATTTCTCACAAATTTGGGTGGGTGAGGTGTCTTTTGAAACCTTAAACAAAACTGAGAATTTGTAAAAAATGTAGTGCTGCTGGCACTTGGATTACTGAGAAATTTGGACTTAGGCTTTATCCGGCACCCTTGCTCTAGTTAAAGTGGGGCTGCTGGCAGCCTCACACGTTTGATTTCTGTGAGAGCAGAATGTGCCTGCAAGGCAAGGATGTAGTGTATTCGGAGTTAGCACTGGCAGGACAGGAGTTGTACAGTTTCTCCCCTCATGTAAGAAGTCAAGATCTCACGATGAGTACGACTCGGATTTTCCCTCACTTCCTTGTAATGTCCTGGAGCCAAATTTGAAGTCACAAAGATGAGTCTTCCATTACTTTCCCCGCTCGGGTGGAATGAAACAGACAGGAGTTATGTCCGGTCACTATCAGTATTTCTCAGAGTTGTGGAGTGTTTCATTCATGAGACAGCGTCAGTTGGCTCCATTCGTCGCTCTACTCCTCTGTAGCTCTCCACGTTTCCGTACTAACTTCTCACCTACAAGTATTTACTGGGCTATCAGGAACCAGAGTGGCAGCAACTCCGAGTCAATATACTAAGAAGCGGTCTTAAATGAAAGATATAAAATACACTTTTCCGTGCTGTGGAGACAGAGCGATGGCGATGAGTAAGTTGATAGCATTTCTTCCAGTCTCTGTGTTTCCCATTTGTATTGAGCCCTAATTGCTTGATATTTTAGATTTTTCTATTTCTTGCTTCCCATTACCATTTTCCCATTCATGTTTTTTTTTTTTTTTTTTTTTTTTTTTTTTTTTTTTTTTTTTTTTTTTTTTTTTTTTTTTTTTTTTTGTGGGCATCTCCCACATATGTGGTGTTGCTTCAGGAAGACATTAACTGAACATGTCTCCTTAAGGTGGGAAAGGGATGCAATGAATGCTGAATGTCCTAGGATGTGGCCTTAAAAATGATCCATCATAGCAAAAAAAAAAAAAAAAAAGATGGTGGATTATTCCATGAAAGAAAGATACTAGCTAACAAATCCCATGGGTGTCCCCAACTAAGGGACTTCCACAGCCTTGGTGGTTTTATTCGCCATAACTTGAAGCTTTTCTAGTTTCCTCAATAAAACAGCAGCATCCTTGTCTCCTAGGCAGTGTTGTATAGAGAAAGCTCACAGAATTGAGATAAAAAACTGAACTGCCAGTTTATATTTTGATATACTAAATAATGACCACAGGGACCGAAATACTCAGTCTTCATGTGACATCTACATGGTTTTCTAGAGGATGAACTAGCGTGATTTCAAATAAGAATAAGAGGTTGTGTGAATTCCATGGACTCCAGATGAGGGACTAGCATCCAGGGTTTAAGGGCACTGGTCTCAGCTCGATCCCAAAATCTGAGTGTACTTAAACTCCTTCACACAAATCCAGTTCCAATCTTTCCATGTTGGGGTTCCTCCTTGAACAATTCTCATAGAGTGTTGGCTAAATTTGAATCCCCTCTAGAAAATAATTGGAAAAGGAATGCCTCTGACGTTCTTAACTCCTTTTAGGGTCTCATTATTTCTGTAAATGTTAACCAATTCAATTCAATACAAACCAGTTCTGCTGAACTGTACAGTGTTTGGATGTTTACTGTGATTTTTGCATATGTAAGATCTGTTTTTACTTCCAAGATTCAAACTCATTTCCCAATTGTTTAGTTTGGAGAGGGCTAATATACTGCAAATACTAATCTTAGTTACCAATTCACATTTTTTTTTTCACAGAAATCTCTATTCACAGGAAAATACTTTCTCTGAATGTCCAGTCTGGTTTGTTTGCGTTTCTAACTCCTATGCTTTCTCCTTTGCTATCCTGCTACCCCAAGTCTACAGTACCAGTCCTCTACTTTAGAGATGATTTGAAGAAAAGTTTTCATCTCTAGAATAAAATTTGACAACTCTTAAAGATTTACCTAGCTTCTTAGAGTATATAATTTCCTAATGTTTCTGGCCTGGCTAAATGTCAGAATTAAGACTGTTTTTTTTTTCTTTTCTTTTTTTGTAAATAATTCTGACAAAAAGTTATTGCTCTTGGGTAATCGGGGACATGGAACCATGCCTTAACTCTGCTTAATTGCCTTGGTTTTTCTCTTCACTGACTCTAGGATCATGTTATAAGTCACGATGTCTCCTTACTAATGCACATTACATCTGATATTGATGGTTCAAGAGGGACAAGAGTAACTTTCTGGAGACTGTAAAACATCTAATTACCTGTATTGACCCTGCTCAGAAGCAACCACAAACGATATGGTAATTAACTGAGGTTGGCTATAAATGGGAAACATGTGGGAGAGTTTTATTATGAAAGAATAAAAACAGGCTTACAAACCTCATAAGTAGCTTATCCAGCACTGTGGTGTTTCTTCAATTATCTAGAACTTTCTTTTTATCCATCATCTTTCTTTGTTTCTCTTCCCTTTCCTTCTTCTACCCTAACTGATTATAAATGCTGACTTTTTTCCCATTGTGAAATCAAATGCATGACTCTCAAAGATATTTTTAGAAAATGCAAGAAAAACAATTTTTCAATCCCATCACTCAGATAGCAGAGACACTCGGTGAGTTTGAGGCCAGCATTACTTCATACATATTAAGATCCAGGACAGCATGGCTACATAGAGAGACTAACAACAATAAAAAGATCTATTTTCTAGTAATTGAAAATTATTCCTGTTATTCTTGTCATGCAGTCTTCCTTTTTGTTGCACACACATGGCATAAACTAGTTTTTGTTTGCTTTAAACAATATCAACATAGCTATCCTTTGGAAACATCACCTACTCTGCAATCTCCCCTTTTTTAGAAGAGAGGAGTTTAGACTACATTGGGAGAGCCAAATAAAGAAATGTGAGCATCATGGACACACTGCTAGAAATGTGAATACAGAGAGTGAGATAGAAATCAAGTATTACAGCTAGTTCTACTGGGAGGTGCTGGAAAATGTATGGTTGTGGTTGTGAGGTGAGCAAGGCCAATAAGTATGGACCTTGAGAGTCATAGCCTCATTAGATGACTAAAAGGAAGAGTTTACTTAGATAGTGACTTGATCAGAGTTATAGGACAGGGTCTGGTTCATCATTAGAGCTCAGTAACATCTATTGAGTACATGGAAGAACATAAGGTAGCTATGCAGAAAATGGGATGATGTAGGATTCTCCTCTGTATGCTGCAAATATGTTTTATTACCATTAGTTAATAAAGAAGCTACTTTGGCCTATGGCAGGGCAGAGTGTAGCAAGGCATGAAATCCAAGCAGAGATAGAGGAGAAAAGAGGGTGGTGTAAGAGAGAAGCCATATAGCAGCCCAAGAAGCAAGAGGTAACAAACCATGAGCCTCATGGCAAAATATAAAGTAATACAAATGGGTTAATTTAAGATGAAAGAGTTAGCTTATAAGAAGCCTGAGCTAATAGGCCAAGCAGTGTTGTAATTACTATAGTTTCTGTATGATTATTCAGGTCTGGGTGGCCAGGAAACCAAAGCAGAATCTCAGTTTACAAATGGCACCCAAACATTTGGCAAGAATATTTACATAAAGCCTAAGAAAACTTTAAAAAATGGCTTCTAGATGACCAAAAATGGAAGTCAATCAGAGCTTCCTAGTAGCCACAAAGAACTCAAGAAATTGGTAGCCACATATTTTTAAATAGGCTCTGTTTGTTTGCAACAAGCAAAGGGGAGCTCCTTTAAGAAAAGCTTCCTGCCTCAGTCTTATCAGCAAAAACTTTAAAAGACAGCTTCTTGGTTCATGATGGTGGCACAAATGGATCTGGCCCCTTTGGGAAGTCCTGCTATGAAGTGCTTGAATGGAGTTCGTGGGCAGCATACTGTAAGTTACTTGGTGGCAGCATGGACCAACTGCTTCCCAGAGTTGGGGTGGGAAACATGGCTCCCAGAGCTGGTGGTAAATGGATCTCTGCCATGTTGGAAAGCCAAGTAGGGAGGAAACAAGAACCAAAGTGGTTGCTCTGGTCCTAGCCATGCCTGCTTAACAGGATTACAGATATGCGATAAAGACAGAGTCAAACAAAACTAAACCTCTATATGGGTCATAATGTGTTTTAAAAAATGTAGACTTAAGAATAAAAGAAGATGGTTATAGGCAGTTATAGAAAGAAATACTTTCCCTAACAAATAGCAGGAAGCATATTAGAGAAAACTATGCCCAAATTCCCAAAAAGATTGTCTATAAATGTTTATTTTCATTTAAAAGGGTTGGTTATAAATGACTAATAGTTACAGTCATTTCTAAAAAAATAAGGAGGATATGATATAGAGATGAATACTTTGCATTGGTATGGATCTTGGTCCATTGATACAAATTTAAGATCAATTTTGTTATACAGTGTATATGTATTTCTGCTCTTGTTTAAGGTATTGTGCTTATGCAGTTCATTTAAAATGTAATGCATAGTTAAAATGCATATTGGTATATAGTCATCTTTAATAATCAATTTTTTAATTATATTAGTTAGGTTTTCTAGATATACAGAGATATATTTCAGTTGGATAGATAATCTTCAACACTTCAAAGGCCTACAAAATATGACGCTTAAAATGTTTTTAAAACTTAGACTTTTCTTAACAGTGATACATGTCTCCTTCTGGCAGCACCAATTGATAGGCATTGAAGAAACTCGTTATGGAATTAGCCTTCAATGTGACAAGACTAACCATTTGGATAAGAAACTGTTCTTGCCTGGACTGCTTGATGGTATGCTGTATAAACTGGACATGCAATACCTACAACAAAATGAATGCTGAATTTGCCTAAAGAAGGTGAGACAGTCCTTCAGCGTTCCTGCTTCATGGAAGAGTCTGCCAGACATTTTGCAAGACACAGAAGAAAGTGACTGACAAACTGCCAATAAAGGCAAAACAGTTTTTCAGATTTACTGCTCTATGAAAAAGTCTATCCAATGCTATGGGCCTGTAGGCTGAAGATGATTACACCTATAGTACAGAAGAACTTTGGGTGACTGTTCAGATAGCAAGATGTCTCTGTCAATTAGAGACTTGGAAGTTGCTCATGATGAACTTCCTGTTTTCTGAGGTAGTATTATATCTTTCTGGAGTCTTTGACAGAGTTGAAGACTAAATAGTTATTATAGTTTTCCTTAGTTATGATAAAAAATAAGTTAGATGTAGAACTTTAGACTCACAAAAATATTATAACTGTAATTCTTGTTTGATGCCTATTTTGTTATATAATTTTACTATGTTAAAGTTAAAAGCTTCCTTTTTATTTAGACAGAAAAGGGGAGGTGATGTGGGATTGCACTCTGCTGTGAATACCATTGGTTAATAAAGAAACTGTCTTTGGCCTGTGCAGGGAATACATGTAAGTGGGGAAAACTAAATTGAATGCTGGGAGAAAGAAGTAGGAGTCAGGGAGAAGCCATGTAGCCCACCTGAGACAGATGCCAGAACTTTACCTGGTAAGCCACTACCACATGGCAACACACAGATTAATGGAAAAGAGTTAAATTAAGATGTAAGAGTTAGCCAATAAGAAGCTAGAGCTAATGGGTCAAGCAGTGATTTAAATAATAAGATTTCTGTGTGATTATTTGGGGTCTGAGCTGCTGGGTGGTAGCAAAATGAACAAGCGGCCTCCATACAATAGTGAACGTATTGTTGGGTTTATTGATAGGATGTAAGAAGGGAAAATTGAGTAGAGAAATAGAGGATAACTACAAAGTTATGGAGGTTGTTCTCTGGGTGATGAAAATGTTCTAAAATTGATGGTAATAAAGGACAAAATAAAATTCATTAAAATGAATTAATTGGAATATCTACTTTAAATTATATGAAACATGAATTATGCCTCAGTAAAGTTGTCTTAATGAAGTAGATATTTGACTATATATGGTGTGTGTGTGTGAGAGAGAGAGAGAGAAGTGGGGGAAGATGACAGGAAAATGAATGAAATTTATGCCCTGGCAATGCTGAAGCATGCATGGGCAGCCCATATATAGTGGTCCTGTTGAGCTTGCTGATAATACATTTCTTGGTCTAATTGATGAGGATCTGGCACCTCAAGAGGGCGCAAGATCTCATTACAAGATTGTGGTGAGCTACTATGTGGTTGCTGGGATTTGAGCTCGGGTCCTTAGAAAAAGTAGGCAGTTCTCTTAAGAAGATGTTAGAGCTCTAGATACGAAGGATGCAGAAGAAAAGGGAAAAATGTCTCATTTCAAAACTACCAGGGGCCAGGAAGTAGAAAGAACCATCTACTCACTTTTAAAAGATTCAAGACCTTCTTAACTTCTTCCATCTCCTTAGGGCTCTCTGTAAAATCATAAGTTGTGACTCCATTTAGAAGATGAGAGAAAAGGGGGTAGAGATGAATACACAGATAGATCAATCCATATATACTGCTGCTATAATAGGTTTGTCTATATTTGTCTTGTCTTGTTCATATTTTATGTTAGAAAATTAAGGTGGGGGGAAAGAGTCTTCCAGAAGCTACAGTTATGAAGTTTTGTCAATTTTTTCTTTAAAAGGGAAAATGAAAACGAACTACAGATGACCCAGAAGACACCAACGCCACCACCTGCTCACTACTTTCTTCTCCTACGTCGACAGTGCAAGTTCTTCTCAAAGGCCTAGGACTACTCATCCAGTTGGATAAGAGTCATGACATTATGATATCAGTAATAACTTCCAGTCAACATTTCATTGTCATGACACACCACCTCTTAACTTGATGCTGTTAAATTGGTAGCTGTTGTTATATCAGAATTCCAGAGCATTTTTGAGATGAATGGCACCCATTTCAGCAACTCAGTCTCCTGTGGCCTTAACTCCTACTTCATCAGATAGGCAGGGTCCTGTTGCAAGGAGGCCTGCTTGTTTGTTCCAGCCACCTGGCTAGCTTATCCCTAAAATAACCACACAGAAATTGTATGAATTAAACACTGCCTGGCCCCTTAGCTCTAACTTCTTATTGGCTAACTATTACATTAATTTAACCCATGTCTGTTAATCTGTATATTGCCATGTGGCAGTGGCTTACTAGGTAAAATTCCCAGCATCTGTCTCTGGCAGCTCCTTGGCATCTCTCTGCTTTCTTCCTCCTAGAATTCAGTTCTGTCTTCTCCGCCTACCTAAGTTCTGCCCTATCAGGCTAAGGCAGTTTCTTTATTCATTAACCAATACAAGCAACACCCAGAGGGGACTACCACCATATCAGGGCCCTTCTTTGGCATGGTAATGACAGAGCCTTGCTCACTGCCCTATAACATCTAGGCCCTCTTATCAAAACAAAAACACAGTCGTCATTGCTTCAGATGCTGGCTCTTGCTTGGTGAGATGAAGTCTATCATCATTGGGGATGAAGACATTCTCATAGGCAGAATTTGCTGCCCAAAATGAGCTCGATAAGCTTTGCAATGCAATTTTAGGTTATCCCAAAAGTAAAAAAGCTTGACATGATATCTCTTTTCTTCACCTCCTGAAGGGAAACCATCATACATGTCATATGTATATAAACATACATATATTTATTTGTAATATTTATATATTGCAGAAATGTATGGTACAGATTTATATCACACTTTCCATGTTTATATTATGAAATTAATGTCCATAATAAGTAAACACTTCATTATTGTCTATATTTTAATAGTATTAGAGTCTCAAATACTTAAGTAACATGGAATGCCACTAACGAAGCCTGAAAGCAATGGTTTCCTACTCTGTATGCCATAAGAAGCTTTCCTTTTTGAAAAAGCTGAGTGTGTTTTCACATTCAGTTTAAAACTAAAGACTCCTAAGGACTCCGGGGCCTTCTTGGGGCCTTGTTTCTTGTGACCTTTTGGATCCCACAGTCCCAGAAACTCCCCTCTTGCTCCATTCTTTGGCGTCACAAAACTTAAATCAAATCATTGTTCATTTCTTTTGCCCTTTCAGCCAGAAGGCTGCATCATCAAATTATGAATGACAAAGTTCAGAGTAGATTTTTTTTTTTGAAAAAAAAGAAAATTCTGGAAAGCTAATTCATCCTTATTTGTGAGTAGTTCAATCCAAAGTGTCTGCTAAACATTGCACATAAATTTGCTAACTGACTCAAACAGTTTGCAAGAGCAGGCTAACCTCTTCAGCTGTGGCAACTAAGAGATCACTTTTCGTTAGCATTTCTTTATGTGTAAGTTTCTTACTCTAGAGGAGTAAGAAAACATAGAAACAGCTCTTAGATATGGGAGCATGTGCCAGAAATTATTCTAGAATATTTGTGTGCTTATCCTGTTGTAATGGACATTTTTCAGATCATTTCATGGTGTTGTTTTATTTCCTCTATACCATTCCAAAACAAAAATTTTGCAGAGAAAGGTACTGTAGAAAAGGGCCCAAGAGAAGTGACCTGAAGGGGTAGAGAAGTGATCCACCCGAAGTAACCTCTCATGATCATTCACCCTACAGCCTCCTAATCTCACATTCCCTTTCCTCTCTGTGCACAGGCACCACAGACACAAATGGTGTCCTCCCAGCAAACCCACAGCCTTTTTCTTGGAAGTAGTATGGGCAGGAAACTGGCCCTGACCACAGACTTTGCCAGAGGAAAAGCTCCAGACAGATGTGACCACACAGCTGATCTGCCCAAAGTTGCAGTACACAAGGGACACGAGACCCTTTGATGGTTTAGGAAGGAGAAACCTAGGTGTTTTGCTTTCCTGCTCACTGTAGGCATGTTGAAGCCCACTTCCTCGAGGTCAGGGTATGTGACTCCAGACAGTAAGCCAATTAATGTTCATCCACCACTCTTTGGCATGCCATAGAGAAGACTGTGAGGGGACTGTTGCTTCTTTTACTTGTGCTGTCCATTTTCTTTCCATTCACAACCTTTGGGAATGGGGAGGAAGTCACTGCCTCAAGTACAAACACATGGGGCAACCAAAGCTCCAGAGATTGGTTTCTGCCTTCCAGTGTCTCAATGTGTGATCTTGGGTAGCCTGGTCCTGCCACGGACTTCTCCACTGTGAAAATGAAAAGGTTGGATTGTCATTGTCCTTCTTCCAGCAGACACCTCCTGTGAATTTGAGGGAGTAATTTTGGACTTTAACAGCCTTATATTTTATGGGGTTCCACCTAGTGGCCTCAACTCACATTGCGGCTCTAAATACTAAAGGATTTTCTTAGATTTTTCAGAAAAGTGCACCTGATGTTTTGTAATCAATAGGATAGAGGGGAAAAAATGTAAGGAATAAGATGGAAGCAGGATGAAAATTTATTCTGAGGCCAATGTTATTAAAAGTCTCTATAAACTATTATCTCTGATTGAGGTATCGGGCACAGCTACTGAGACTGACTGAATTTTAGGCATAACTAGCTAACTGTGAACATTAAACATGTACTTAATTATGTGTCGGCATTTGTTCATTTAGAAAATGTTGAACTATTTCTTCTGAGAAATTCCAGAAGAATTTTCTAAGTGAAAGAATTTGCTAAATAATAATAAATTAGCTATATTCCAGAAGAATTTGCTAAATGAAAACACTCGTATTTAGCAACAACACTGCATTCCCTAAGGGGGAAATTCTTAGGTGAAGTAGGAAAATCATTGAAAACACCACCACCACCAAAAACACCTCTAGCAATGGTCATCGTTTCAGTGATCTGTTCTGAGATGACTAAGGTAAGCACTTGGAACAGAAAGATGCAGGAGACTGCTTCCTATTATCCCCAAGAGACTGATAACACGGTAGGAGAGGCAGACGTTTATAAACATAGTCAGAGTGCTGTATGTAAATATGGGAGCTATAACAGCAATCTTACAAATGTGATTGCAGTCCCGATACAACAGAAAGGTCTGTTTATTGGGACGGTAGGCAGTTCTGCACAGAGCAGAAATCCCAGAAGCATAAAAGAGAAGGAAATCATTGGCAGAGTTGGTGATTTAAGAACCACTCAGTCTTCTAATAGGATGCGGGTGAGCTCTGCACAGAAATTCAAAAGCATAAAAAGACACACATCAAGTAGAAAATGATTCAAACAGTCCTGATGTCAAAAGCTAGGTGCCGAGAAGCAGGGAAAGTGCATTTACCGTTTTTATAGTCTACCTTTTATTTTCCTTGAACAAAGCTGTCATCACATGTATTTCCTTTCTGGGGCTAAAATTGGACCAGTCACAACTACTGTCTATGTCTGAAGCTAGTACTGAGAGATTGTAAAGGGATGTAGGCATTTCCAGCTGCATTTTGTATTTCCAGTCCTGGCTCTCACTTACTGGATAGTAACCATGTGCACCTTCTTAGCTCCTTCAAATTTAATTTTCTTCTTTATTATATTGAGAAAAATTACAATAATATCTATTATATAGCATTGTTATAAGATTGAGAGCTCAAATAATATCAAAATGAAAAGTTATAGTATTATTTTTAGATTTTTAGAAAAACTGAAGTAAATAATAAAAAATAAAATATTATTAGATTATAAAATCCTGGTGAAATAAGTAAATGATTTTAATTGTAGGTTATTAAAACATGCACAAAAATATCATATAAACTTAATAATGTCATATCCAGTAAAGAAATATATCTGGAAGTAATATATTTAAAACACAGGAATCTCCAAGCATTGGTGAACATAGCATGAAAATATTAAAGGAAAAAATTGCACCAAACTTGACTATATTCTTTGAAAAAACATAAAAATTCTATATAAACATGTAGATATAAATAAATATAATCACATATGTATATATATACCCATACATATATGTGTATCAGGATAGTATATGATAATAAAAGCAAACGAAAAATTATAGAAATATGTTGACATCTCTAATAAACATTTACACAATATTAGCTGATAACTTAAGCAAATGATATCTGTGAATAAATTCCAGATTATTTCATTACAATTAATTCATTATATTAAGAAAATCATATGCTTGTCTCCACCTGTTACAGCATAGCACTGCAGGCATTGCTTAGTGTTAGGGTGCATACCTGATAGAAACATACCCCTGAATTTTAGATTCAGTACCACAAATTAATAATAATGATGATAATAATAGTAATCAATGTATACTTGTAGAGAAAAACCATGTGATGATGCTCATTGTTCATTTACATTATAAATTTTTGCCAAACAATTAACAGAAACTCTCTTAAATTGTTATCTCAAAGTTTTTCATTTTACAGTTCATACTTAGTGGTAAATTCTTTGGCATTTGTAACACAAGATTACAGGCAAGAGAGAATGCCCAATATTTCCTCTTATACTTAACATTGTACTGGAGATATTGTTAATTGAGACTAGCTCCAGCATTGAAGAGGAGGAAATAACTCATTATTTGTCACAAGTAACATGACTGTCGAGTGGAAGAATTAAAATGAATCTCCAGGAAAACAAAATGCTGCAAACAAATTTAGTTAATTCAGCATAAAATTGATTTGTATCTTATCTGCAGGCAAAATGTAATACAGAAAATGTTTGCATAATTTTATACACAATGAATAATGTCCAAGACATCCCCCTGCATTAGTAGTGTATTATCAAGAGATTTTTAAATACATTCAGCTAAAACCCAGATCAAGGGCAAAAGCTTCCAGTACTTACTCAAAATATGCTAGCACTAATTGTATGCCAACTCCAGTATGCATAAGGGAACTTATTAATTGCTCTCAATAGGATAGTGGTCAGGAAACATTCTTATGAAAACTTCCATTGACTTCAAAGCTTTGATCATGTCTGGTAGGAAAAGTTGTGGGAAGTCTTGTGAAAGGTTGGAGTCTGAGAGTTACTAAAGCAGACTCCAGTCCTCAAACTACAGATGTGGGGGCTTAGGGAACTGAAGCTGGCTAGTGGGACAAAAAGATTTATATATGTGCATTTGCCACAGGAATCAAAAAACAAATAAGTCACATGACCTGATTTTCCAGCATTTATTGACATATTTTAACAATACTTTCCATATCTTGATTTGTTTTCTGTTTTGTTTTGTTTTGTTTTTGAGACAGGGTTTCTCTGTGTAGCCCTAGCTCTCCTGGAACTAGATCTTGTATCCCAAGCTTGCCTCAAATCACAGAAACCAGTCTGCCTCTGCCTCCTAAATGCTGGGATTAAAGGCATGTGCCACCACCTTCTGTCTCCATATTTGATTTTATGCTAATACATACTTAACTATAATTTATTGAATAATAGAAGTTATTACAGTCAGTACTTTGCCTTAATTCAATATGAAAGAGCTAACCGTGTAAGAAACATCAGGGCAATGTTATTCAAAGCATGGAAAAATTTTCCATGTCTATTGTTAGGTTGGTAAATTTTTTTGGTAACTATAGAGGCCATGCCTGCCAGAAGACCAGAGTATCCTCCCTGACCTCCCGTCCCTGCCCAGTCGATATGCCCTAGTTCCCACCTCATGCAGACACCCCAGGTTCAAACACAGGACATGCCAGCAGGAAGACCAGGAAGGGGCCTGCAGACATTCTGCACTCTCTCTGTTCCTCTAGACCCAATCATCAGTGTCACCCCATCGCTGCAACAGAACACCAATGCAGCCTCTCCTTCCTGTCATCACTGTGTCCTAGCCCCCAACTAGCTTGAACACCACCTGTTCATCCATAGGCAACAGCTGCCAGATGACCAGATAGGCTGAAAGTGAAACTTCTCTGCTCTCTGTTCCCCTATAGACCCAACATTTCGAATCATCCCTAACACTTAACAAACCATCTCTCCGTAGTCTCCACTTGCCCCAGCCTCCAACAAAAGCAAACATTCCCCATGATTACACCAGCTGTCAGTAAAACAAGCAACGCACAGAAAACACATACTCAGAATATCCAGAAAGGAACCAGAAACCAAGGAATAAAACATCTACCCAACAAGGAGGAACTCAGAAATCAGCAACTAGTCCTATAATTACTCCAAACCCAGACACCTAGACACCAGTGTTAAGAAAAGAACCAATAATAGCTAGTGCAATATGCTTGCACCAGACTTCAGCTATCCTACTGTAAACAGAAAATACTCATTCATTTCTTGACTGTCCAGACCTGGCTAATCACACAGAAACCATACTAATTATTGTGTTTATGCATGTATAGGCTACATCCCAGAGATGCAGGGATGTTTCAACATATAAAAATTACTAAATGCAATCAGCATATAAATAAACTTAAAGAAAAAAATTACATGATCAATCTTAGATGCCGAAAGCCTTTGACAAAATCTAATATCCCTTCATGATAAAAGTCCTGGAGAGATTAGATATATAAGGGACATGCATAAACGCAATAAAGGTAATGTACAACCCTATAGCCAACATCAAATTAAACAAAGAGAAACTCAAAGCAATTCCACTGAAGTCGGGAATAAAACAAGGCTGTCTGTTCTCTCCATATCTATTTGAAGTTTTATCTAGAGCAATAAGATAACAGAAGGAGATCAAGGGGATACAGACTGGAAAGGAAGAAGCCATAGTATCTTTATTTGCAGATGACATGATTGCATACACAAGACACCTCCAAGAAATCAACCATGGAACTCCTCCAACTGATAAACAGCTTAAGTGAAATGACTGGATACAGGATTAACAACAACAACAAAATCAGTAGCCCTCTTATATACCAATGACAAGTGGACTGAGAAAGAAATCAGGGCAACAACACTCTTCACAATAGCTTCAAATAATATAAAATATCTTGAGGCAACTCTAAACCATCAAGTGACAGGTTTATTTGACAAAAAACTTCAAGTCTTTGTAGAAAAAAATTGAAGCAGGTATCAGAAGATGGAAGTATCTCCCATGTTCATGGATTGGTAAAATCAATATAGTGAAAATAATCATCCTATCAAAAGCAGTCTACAGATTCAATGACATCCCCTTTAAAATTTCAATGCAGTTTTCTCCACACATTGAAAAGTCAATTCTCAACTTCATATAGAAAAACAAAAATCTCATGATAGATAGCTAAGACAATCCTGAATAATAAACACACTGCTGGAGGAATTGCTATCCCTAATTTCAAGCTGCCTTACAGAACTATAGTAATAAAAGCCACATGATATTGGCATAAAAACATATAAGCCGATCAATGGAATTGAATAGAAGACCTAGACATATATATCCACACACCCGTGGACACTGATTTTTATAAAGAAGTCAGAAGTAAACAATGGAAAAAAGATAGCATCTTCAACCAATGGTGCTGGTCTAACTGAATGTCTACATGCAGAAGAAAGCAAATAGATCTATAGTTATCACCCTATACAAAACTCAGATCCATGTGGATCAAAGCCCTGACACAGTTTACCTGACAGATGCAAAAGTGGTGAACAATCTTGAATGTATTGGCACAGGAAACAAGTTTCTGAACAGAACGTCAACAGTGCAGGCACTATTATCAACAGTTAAAAAATGGGACCTCATGAAGTCCAAAAGCTCCTGTAAGGCAAAGGACACTGTCAATTGGACAAAGCAGCAGTCTTCAGAATTGGAAAAGATCTTTTTTTTCCAACTCCACATCTGATAGAGGTCTACTATCTAAAATATACAAAGAACTCAAGAAATTAGATATCAAAATAATTAAATAATCCAACCAAAAAATATGATACAGATACAAGCAGAGAATTCTCAAAAGAGGAATCTCTAATGGCTGAGAAAGCCTTAAAATCTTCAACATTCTTAGTCATCCAGAAAATGCAAATCAAAACTATTTTGAGATTCCATTTTTTTTGTTTTGTTTTTGGATTTTTGTTATTTTTGAGACAGGGTTTCTCTGGGTAGATTTAGAGCCTGTCCTGGTATCCTGGAACTCACTTTGTAGACCAAGCTGGCCTTGAACTCACAGAGATCCACCTGAGTGCTGGGATTAAAGGCGTGTGCCACCACTGCCCAGTATTGAGAATCCATCTTACACCTGTCATGATGGCAAAGTAATAACAAGTATGACAGCTCATGCTGGTGAGGATGAGGATCCAGGAGAACACTCCTCAGTTACTGGTGGGAGTGCAAACTTGTATCGCCACTATGGAAAGCCACTATGGAAAGCCAATATGGGGGTTCCTCAGAAAATTGGGGATCAATCTACCTTAAGACTCAACTATAACACTCTTGGTCATAGACCCAAAGGACACTCCATTCAGCCACAAGAACACTTGCTCAACTATGTTCATTGTTGCTTTATTCTTAATAGCCAGAAACTGGAAACAAACTAGATTCCCCTTGATTGACGAATGCTTAAGGAAAACGCCCAGCTGTCAGAAAAAAAAAAGTAAAAACCCATGAAATTTGCAGTCAAACGCATGAAACTAGAAAATAATCACCCTAAGTGAAGTAGCCTGGACCCAGGAAGACGATTGTGGTATGTATTTGTATGTCAGTATTACTTGTTAAATAAGTGAAAATGTAGCCACAATGCACAGACCCAGAGAGGTTAGGTAAAGAGGAGGGCTCTAGGGAGGACACAAATATCTCCCAGGGAGCATGAAACAGAATATATTTTGTGGGAACACTAGGGGTTAGTAGGGACAGAGATGGATGGATCAGGTGGAGCTAGAGAAGGAGGGAGAGAGTGCATGGCGAAACAGCTGGAATTGGTGGACACTTTGGGAATGGTGTGGAAACCTAGTATAGTGGAAACTCCCTGTCGGAATCAGGAGCAAATCATATTGGATTGAATCAGTAAATTTTATCTCGAGGCCACTTACCCAGGGTCAAAGTCATCTGCTAAGGGGTTTGAGATAGTGCAGGCTTCCAAACAGCGAGTCAATCACATCGGTCCTTTGTTTCAGTTCCAGAATCTCTCAGTCCTTCACTTGTAGCAATTACGTCAGGAGAAAGTGAGAGGGAGAACCACTGAAGTGGCTTATCGCCAGGCTAGTAGTCCATCTTTGTGTCATACTGTTCATACCCAAGTCTTATGACCCAGGACCTAACTTCAAAGGAAGCTGCAAAATCCTTGTTCCTGTCCTTTCTGGAGAGAGGAGGATTGGTTAGCATCTTGCTTGTCTCAGAGAAGCTACAGAAAGAAACATGGTATATACCCTATATTGGCTCCTTTTAAACTGTTTCTTCCCTGTTTTGCCCAGAAAACAGTCCAATTGCAACTGTGCCAATCACTTCCAAGTAATAAACCATTGCTTTAATTCCCAGAGCAGTCTCAGAATAATAGCTATTTTTATTTTTGTACATGACAATTTTTTTTTGAAAAATAAAATGATCGTTTGAGACTGAAGGTGGCTTCTTGTTCTAGCTTCCACTCTCCTTTGTTAAGAAGCCAATCATGGGGCAGGAGGACTGATGGATTTTTTCCCACTAGCTGTAATCCTGAGCTATTTAGGATCGAGGTAAGTGATAGAAAAACTTCAAGTTCCAGAAATACTCAATAAACGTTCAGATTCTGTGAATGAGATCTGTAACCAGTGCTCTGTTTTCATAATAATTGTTCAGTGATTATTCTTTCTCCCTTGGGTGCATGGTAGACTCACTTGAAGCTTGTCAGCCAGCAAATTTAGCTCAATACTGAGGCTTACTTGTTTGCTTTCTGACGAGGCAAAAAAGTTAGAGGAGAGGGAGCTCAGGGCATCAAGACTCTCTCCAGCATGTAGGTGTGTTTATGAGATTATTTTGAGTGTAGAAAAATCATCAATCACTTATATCTCTTCAAAAATAAATGTTGAAACAGGTGGTGGTGGCACAGGCCTTTAATCCCAGCATTTGGGAGGCAGAGGCAGGCAGATCTCTGTGAGTTTAAGTCCAGCCTGGTCTACAAGAGCTAGTTCCAGGTCAGCTAGGACTGTTACACAGAGGAATTCTTGCAGGCCAAGTGCAAAGGGTCTAAAAATTGAAGCCTGAAAGGGAAGAAAGAGTAGAGGTCTTGAAAGATGGGATCAGATTAGACTCATGCAGACCTCTGAGCGTCAAGAGACTAGGAGGCTAGAGCTTCTTCAGCTGACTCTGATGAGCAGCTAGCTGTCCAAACACAAGGCCATTAGTTCTGCAAGGCATCAAGTCTGTTGGTGCTAATGGAGCTGCAAATGTTGAGTAGAGCGAGGATTGGATACTAGGTAAGAACAGGAAATAAACAGAAGGAGAGTATGTTTGTGATTAGTTGGCTTTTATATCACTGTGAACACCTGAAATAACAATGCAGGGGAAAAGGGTAATGTTAGCCCACAGTTGGAGAGGCCATGGTAGAGTTCCACTGGTTCCTCACCTGTGTTGAGACAAAGCTGTTGATGGGAGCATACAACAGAGGCTCACTTCCTGGTAAACAGGAAGCAGAAGGATAAGAAAGGACTAGGGAATCCAGGAGTGGTGGTGTACACCTTTAATCCCAGTACTGGGGAGGCAGAGGCAGGCGGATCTCAGAGTTTGAGTCCAGACTGTTTGAAACATTGTGCTCCAGGGAAAGCAGAAGAAATAACTTTAATTAAAACTTTCATTTAAACAAAGAAAATAGTGGAATACTACTTCAGCTGTGGCTCACAGTGTTGATAAAAATCCTGCCAGTCAAGAACTGTCAAGTCCCAGCATTAGCTAAAATGATGTCACATGCCTGTAACCCTCATGATTGGGAGGATGAAGCAGATGTTCAAGGTCAGGCTCTGCTAGGTGATGGGTTAAGGCTAAGAGGGTTACATGGGTTAAATGGGTTACATGGGTTAAATGATCTTAAAAAGAAAGCAAATGGGTATAGAGGGATGGCTCAGTGGTTAAGAGCATTTTATGTTCTCGCAAACATGCCTAATTCCCACATAGTGGCTCACAACTATCTGTAACTCCCAGTTGCAGCAGATCTGACACCTTCTTTTGGTTTCCATGAACACCAGATCTTAAGGGAAAGGGTGGGGGGAAATGGTGACATAAAAACATGTCATATGAAAGTAGAAGGGAGAACCTACTGGGTGGCAATCAGAATGATGGGACACAGAAAAGGGAAAAGTTGTAGGACAGGAGGATGAATATGGATTAAATACAATGAAACATATATGCAAAATGACAAAATATTATTACTATTACTGTGCATGCATGCAGACTTTAAAATTAACAAGAAAAGAGAAATTGAATAAATTAATACTGGGAAATATATATTTCATCTATCTAACTATTATGTTATTAACTCTTAATTATAGAATTAACCATGAAAATACCTAAAGTAGACCTGTGAAAGAAAGAAAAAGAAATCAAATTAAGTCAATGAAGCCATCAGGTCAAAACTGACATGAAGGGAAGAAAGGAACAAATGAACTACAAAATTAAACATAAAAATCAATGAACAGTATGGCACCAGTAAATTCTTACCTATTAATAATTACTTTAAATGTAAGTGAACTAAACTCACCAATTTAAAATACTGGAGTGTTGGAATGGATAGAATAAGATAGAACTATAGGCTTAATATAAGAGAGTTATTTTAAGTTAAAAATGCACATAGGTTCACAAAGACATAAAAATATATATTCTATGTTAATGTAACCAAAAGAGAGTAGAGTGACTACATGTAAGTCAGAGAAAGTAAGCATGTAGTAAAATAGAGTCATAAGACAAAGGAAGTCAATATAGAATACACTGGAATATTCACCGGGAAGACACAGTAACTATAGAAACATGCACCCAACCTCAGACCACCTAAATATGTATAGCAAACACTGCCAGATCAAAAAGAAGAAGTAATATTAATTTTTAGTATTCCAGTTTCAATAATGGATATGACATCCAGAATAAAAATTATAAAAATTATAAAAATTATTTAAGCTTGAGCACCTGATCACATATTCTTGACATTGACAGTATGCTTTGTCAGCAAGCACAATATGCATTCTTCTAAGTGAAACCTGTAATAATCTTCAGAATTTATAGACATCACTTTGAAACCTGATTTATTTTTGCTTTTGCTTTATTTTCAGCACATCTTTGATATTTAGTGTTAAAAGATGGGTTCCTGGAACCACTGAGAATAATGTGTAGAAATTTATTCAGTTATCATTATCTAAACCTTTATGAAATCATTTTTTGAGTTCTACAATCAGTCATCTTTTCCATTCCTTTGGGTCCACAAATTCTGGAATCTATCCTCTTATCTATGATTGAAAGCTATTCTGTGAGTCCTGGAGAAATGACTCAACAGTTAAGAGCCCTGGTCCACCTTCCAGAGGATCTGGGTTCAGTTCTCAGTTGTTTGTAACTCCAGTTCCAGAGGATCTAACACCCACACACAGAATATATACAGGCAAAATACCAATGCACATTAAATAAATTTTAAAGAAGAAAATTATGTCCTGAGCTGAACTTTTCCTTGTAATAAATTATTAAACAATTAATAGTAGCAACAAATTCTTACATTTTTGACAAGTTCCATAATACTACAAATTCATACATTATCTAATGACAGAAATACTAGTTTTATTATTTTGTTATTCCAAAATATGAATCACTAACCTATTTCCTCTGTAACTAAATGAACTACAACTATGAAAACTAAGTGATGTTTAAAAAAAAATTAGGACAACAGGATAAGCATCATTCTACTTCTGGAATCAGTATTTAGCGGTGTTGCTAATCCAGGAATTTATTAAGTAAGAAACAATTAGAAGTTCTATTGGCTTTGGCAGAAAATCTAATTAAGAAGTACGTGGTGACACACAACTTTAATCCCAGCACTTAGGAGGCAGAATCAGGTGGATCCCTGAATTTGAGGCTAGCCTGATCCACAGAGCAAGTTCCAAGACAGCCAGGACTATACCAAAAAAAAAAAAAACCTGTCTCAAACAACAACAATGACAACAAAAATAATTTTTTTGCATGGAATAAAAGATACATTTTATAAAATACATTTAGATAACTAATGTCTTCAAACAAATACAAGCATATATATTAACATACATACATGTCCATAGAGGTAATGAAATTTTAGAAAAGAATCTACCTCATATCCTCTGGTCAACACTGTTAAATCATTTCTATTAATTATGGAGTAAAACTCAGCTCCTTCTAGACTACACCCACTGACCAAAATGACTAATAAGTTGAGATAAGACTTGATTAAAAGAATATTCATCAGACAAGACTCTCTGAGTTCTCTTTCCTATGAGCCATAGTACTACTGGAATGCTTTTGTGTGAAAGAACATGCCTTTTACTTTTTTTTTTCTTTTCTTTTTTTTTCTTTTTTTTTGGTTTTTCGAGACAAGGTTTCTCTGCAGCTTTTTTAGAGCCTGTCCTGGAACTAGCTCTTGTAGACCAGGCTGGGAACATGCCTTTTAAAAACTTCCATTTTTTAGTAGTTAGTAGAAACAGGAAAATAACTCCACACACTTTCATATGCCTTCCTTCAGGTCACTCCACACAATTGATGGTGATTGGGGCAGTTCTTGCCTCTCCTGTCTGACTCACCCACAGCTTGATTAGACTGCATCTCCATTCATTCTCCATGATTACATAAAACACCGTTGATTGCAGGGTTTTTTTTTTAAACTAAGTTTCAAGATCATTGATAAATGCATGCTCCTCCCTCAGTGTCTTCAGCCACCAAATGAAGAATTTTCCTGTAAATCATTAACCCATTTTTTGTCACATTTGTTTCTTATGCTCATTAAAGGAAGAGGAGGAGAGAGAGAGAGAGAGAGAGAGAGAGAGAGAGAGAGAGAGAGAGAGAGAGAGAGAGAGAGAGAATACAACTCTGAGTGCTTGTGAACCACAGGGCCATTGTTCTACAGATGTTACCGTGCTTTCTTCTGGTGTTCATGCTGAAACAGGAAGCTACTGTAGCCTGTAATTTTCACGTGCTTCTACAACAGAAAACTTTCCTGTGCCATGATAATCTTCACAGGCAAAATTTTATTTTTTTTCTTTTTTTGGTTTTTCGAGACAGGGTTTCCCTGTAGTTTCTAGAGCCTGTCCTAGAACTAGCTCTTGTAGACCAGGCTGGCCTCGAACTCAGAGATCCGCCTGCCTCTGCCTCCCGAGTGCTGGGATTAAAGGCCACAGGCAAAATTTTAAACTATGTAGTTCATGCTATAACTCTGTAAATGAGATTGATGAATATTCATGGAGCCATGATCATAGCACTGTTTAAGGTTCTGGACTTGTAGGTAAGAAGGAAAGTTAGTGGGAGAACTTAAAAGATTATAAGTATTATACATAGAAGATGTCAAGTAAGTGTTGAACTGTTACAGAGAAGGTGTCACAGAATAAAGTAGTGTTAGAAATATGAAATAGTGTTCCCCCCCTCTCTCTCTCTGTGTGTGTGTGTGTGTGTGTGTGTGTGTGTGTGTGTGCGCATGTGCACGCGCGTGCGTATGTTCAGCAGAGTGGAATATCTTGTGTTCTACTCTATCACTCTCTTCCTATTCCTTTGAAAGAGGGTTTTATCACTGAACCCGGAGCTAGATGGGCATTTGTTTGTCTCCACCCTTGACAGTGCAGGAGCTATAGGTGTATGTCGCCAAACCTGACTTTTAATGTGTTGTTCTGAGGATTCAAATTTGGTCCCTCTTACTTATGTAGCGAGCATTCTTATGAATTCAGCCATCACCCCAGGTCCAATAGTGATGTTTTAATCTAAGTCAGTAATGCTGTGCAAGGCTTTAAACAGCCCAGCAGGTTATTGCTGTTTATAAGAATCCCAAAAGGTGTTTTTATTGACAGGTGGCTCTTCATCTGACTTGAATTCCAGCTACTGTCTTCTACCTTTGGTTTCTTAAGATTGTGATGCATTGGCTTGGAGAAGAATGTATCTTGGTGGTTCTCTAAGACCTTGAGGCTGGAAGGAGACAAAACTTTGACCCCTACCCTCTGGTCAGAACTTAGTCATGTGACTAAACTTGATTATAAAGAAAGTTAAGAAATTTATAACTTAAAAAAAACTAACCAGTTCTCTATACAGAAGCCAACATGGAAAATAACTGGGCACACTAAATTACTGGGTCAAGTTGTATTATATATATTAGTTTTTGTTAAATCAATAAAATTTGATTGTCTCCTACCTACTATATCAAGTATTGTAGTTAACACAGTTGGCAGACAAGTTTTCCGTCTATATCAACAAACAAATCAAAGAATGCCCTGCTGGAGTTCGTAGGAAACAGGAAAAACAAAATAAAGAAAAAGAAAAGTAAATCATGAAAATAGGAAGCGAGTTTGTCATAAAAGGAGGTTCAGCCTGAGCAAAAGAGGAGTAGGAAAGACCAAAGGAACATAAAGACAATCACAAAGCAATGTATGCATCTGATACAATAATATAAGAAATAAATGGACAAACAAAAGCAAGCTTAAGGTCAGACACTGTTCAGTTTACACTCCAGCCCAGCTGATACGTTATTATTAAATTATATTATTCTTCTCTTGGCTTCATTTTAATTGGTAGACTGAAGCCAACATCTATATTTCAGGCCTAGACTAAGAACTAAACAACACAATGCTAATAGAAACACATAGCAAAAACTACTACAGTAAATATTCCCCTTTTCCTTTTGAGTTAGGGTTAGGGAAGGAGTATGCCTTCCTCCATCCAACCTCTTACCTTCTCCTCTTCCCTTTCTCAGTTTCTTCCTTTTTTTTTTCTGTCTCCCCAGTAAACTCGTTCCCCTTTCCAGGTAAATATGTTAATGAATAAATTCCTCTCCTACAAGATTACAACTGAATTCCCCACAAATGGTATTCTCACAAGTACTTCAGAATCTCTGCCCTTTAAATAATTAATTAGAATATGATTAAAATATTCTTTATCAAGTCCAAATATTCTACCCTACGGAGCCTTCTTGAGTGACTTCTTTGGATCACACATCACAGACACTTCCCACTCTTGCTTTATTGGTGCAAATGATAATGAGCTTTTAAGCGTATGAAAGGACTGTCAGAAGCTGGAAAATGGCAGGGAGGAAGATTTTAAATGGACGGTAGCTCAGTGTGAGGATTTAATAAAATCCTTAAAACCATTTACGTCACTCATCATTGATTGTGTTTGACTCAAAGTATCACTATTTGGATTTGTTTCATCTTAGCAAATACTCATAATAAGTTTTTAAAGGGGGAAGAATGAGTTTTGGAATTCCACTTGCTGTGCATTTATCTTGAATAGAGAACATTTGTCTTAGAGTTTTACGAGGTCTGTAACCATATGTTTTTGCAGATAGTCTCTTATGTAAGGGGTTTCAGTGAAATTTTCTTTGTTAATATCACTTCAAGTTAGATCTTTAATTAAAAGCTTCGAGTCTTTATTTAGCAGTGTGAACTGCTTTGATGCAGGCCTGATAAGAAGTGCTAAGCATAATTAGGTGTAGATAATTTGCATATGTTGAAAATCATGTTCATGGACCACAAAGACTTTTGTAAAATTTGCCTTTCAGGAGAGCTCCCGAAATACATAAAAGATAGCTATGTAGCTCAAGAATACTATTTTTATAACTATATTTTATTTTGGAAAAAAGCAGATGTTTTATTATCTTTGAGGAAGGAAATGATTTTGCTTAAAATGTTATTTCCTATGATATATCACTTCATATATAATGTGTTTAAACTAAGAAAACATCTTATTAAGACTCTGGAGATGTTATATTTGGAAATGCCATACTGGATTAAAAAGTTATAACTTGCTAAGTTTTCTGAGAACATTTTTAAGAGAATAGACAGATTATAGTGAAAATTAATGTCTAACATTTGAAAACAAGGAAATAATAATTATGTAAACAAGTATAATAAGATTTTTATGTACCTATTATTCTTCTAAACATATTTACATGTCTATATATACACATATGTATTGACAGACAGAAATAAGTAAATAGGATACAATAAATTTTGAAAGTGATTGTGATAGTTGATGATGCTTTGATGGGTTTATTTTCTCTACTTCCTGAGTTTCCCAACTTCTTGAAGATGCATCTATAAGAATTTATAATAAAATTAAAAGAAAGAATGCTTGCTAATTTAACTCAGTAAAGGATATAATTAATCACTTAATGATACATGTCAGCAGAAGCATTTATGACTCTCTAGTGACTCTCCAAAACAGTTTTTAGTGACGGTTCCTTGTTTCTTCATGAAGTAGATAGCATGTAGTATATTTACATTAAAGATTGGTGGTCATAAAATTCATTGTTATTAAACTATAGTAGGGTATTTTTTTTATTGAGTACTGATTTTTTTCTCATAACATAGGAGTACCCTAGGATGACCTTGAACACAAAATCTTTCTGCCCCTGCTGACTAGATATTGATATTATAGGCAGGTACTATTATCCATGACTTACTTTAAGTACTCATCATGCACTAACTCAATACTCCAAACAATCCAAGAAGGTAAAAGAACTTTTAAAACTATTTCTTAGAGTACTTCATGCTATATGTTTTGATCATATTCCAACTCTTACAAGACCCATCCGCCCTTCACTTTCCACCCAATTTAATGTCCTCCCTGCCCCCGTTTTTTTCCATGGAGGCCAAATTTTATGGTTCACATATTCTTGGATGTGTGCTTTCCATTGGAGTATGTTCAAGTTATCATGGGCTATAATTTTATAGAAAACCTAAAGATTGTTAATAGCTCCTTAAATAAGGTTGAAACTTCATGCCCCCACCCCCACCTCCATGCTTTGATTTGGGTTGTTATAGACATGTACAAGTCTTTTTCTCAATGTTACAATCCCTGTGAGTTCATATGCCCAACTTCCCTGCTGTGTTTAGAAGATACTGTTTTCTTGTAGTCATCCACTGCTTCTGGCTCCTACAGTCTTTTTGCCCTCTCTTCCATAATGACTCTTGAGCATTTATAAGGATGTGATATATGTATATGTATATATATATACATATATCCTTGTAAATGATATATATCAAATCCTTGTAAATGATGATATATATATAAATATATGTAAATTATATATATGAGATATATGTGTGTACATATGTGTATATGTATATATGCATTTATATAATATGCACATTCAATCTCTATTCCTCTAGGGCTGGATATTTTGAAATCTCTAAGTTTCTACACATTTTGAGTCTTTGTGTTGAGCCTCATCTACTGAAAACAGAATCTTCTATGATGAGCTTTGATAAATACCTTAATATATGGGTATATTGATAGGTCATTAGGGGTTGGTCTGACATGTTCATTTAGCAGAATAATAATAGTGTGTTCTCTCATAGAGTCCGGGATATGTCTAGCTATTGATTCTTGACATAATAATTGCACAAGGAATGGGCTTCATCTTGTGGAAGGGGCCTTAACTCCAACTAGAAAGTGGTTGGTTACTCCCATGACATCATGCCACTTTTGCATCAGAGGCCATGTCTTGTAAGGCCAGTTGTTGCTGTAGCTCACAGAGTTCATGTATTGGTAAATTAATTATTTTTCTTTTCTAGTGGCCTGTTTACTTTAAGTACTATAGTACATTAACTCAATTCTCGGAATAATTTGAGAAGATATATGACATTTTAAAAAGTGTGTGTGTGTGTGTGTGTGTGTGTGTGTGTGTGTCTGTGTGTGTGTGTGTTCCATGTACCCAAGGAGGCAAAGAGGACACTGGACCTCTTGGAGCTGGAGTTATAATCAGTTGTACTCTGTTCAATGTGGGCACTGTGAAGCAAGCTCAGAACTTCTGCAAGAGCAGGAAGTGCTCTTAACCACTGAGTCATCTCTCCAGTATGACTTCATTTTAGGGGAAAAAACAAAAACAGAAGCTGAAGCATTCTTTCAGTGTTTCTTCCTAGCATATATTAATTATGCATAAGGTAGGCTTCATTCTGATATTTCATACATGTGCATAATGTATTTAGATTATTTTTATCCTATTACCCTCTCGTATTCTATTCCCACTCTAGCTGATCCCTTTCCTCTTCCCACCTAGGCACCGATATGGTGTGTGCATGTGTGTGTGTGTGTGTGTGTGTGTGTGTGTGTGTGTGTGTGTGTGTGGTGCATCCCTGTGAATTTCATTATTTACAGAAGTGTGAGGTAAGAGTGTCTTGATAGGAACATGAATACCTTACCAGAGATTATACTACAGGATAAAATGTCTCTTTCTTTCCAAGTATACTTCATTGCATTTAAATCTACAGGACACTATGGCGCCTTTGAGGCTCTTTTCATTATGTGGTAGGCTTTTGATAGAACTAGTCTTCTGCATATTTTATTCAGGGGATGATCTACTGTGAGTTCAAGAGTATTACAGCCTTAGCATGCCCAGAAGTTAGCATTGTGCCATGTCCTCTTCCTTTCCTTTGGCGCTTATATTAGTTTCAGGGCCTCTTCTACAATATTCCTAAGTTTTGGGCAGAGTGGTATAGGTCTTGCATTTATGGCTGGAAATTCAGCTTTTTCAGACACTTATTTTCAATACTTTGACCAATCATGCATCTTTGCAGTTACTACTGACTACTGTTAATAAAGCGTCTCTAGCCTAGGCTGACGACAGCACCTTCTATGATCATAAACACAGTTATGTAGACAATTAGACAGGCACAACATGTTCATTCAGCAGAACAATAACAGTAAGTCCCTCACTAGAGCTTCTGACCTAGGCTTATGCTTAATTATGTTGCACAAGGTCCCACAGTTAATAACTGTTTTCAACAAAAGGAAACTAGGAACTTCGCTCAAGGCCTATGTTCTTAACCAGCTCTTAACTAGAATGTTCTGCCTGTACCTACCCACCAGATGTCTTCTCTGTTACATTATACTTTGGTTTATGTATCATTGCCAAGGGAGATGAATAAGTCTCCAGATCTGGGAAGGTTCTGGGTTTAAATTCCATTCCCAGTAAAATTACATGCAAAAGATCTATTGTATCACAATTCTATGTCCCACAGTTATTACAGAGGTTTCTTCTCTTGACAGTTTCTGTGAGAGCAAATTTATGTTGGATTATATCCAAAGATGGTCCAAAGATGGTAAACTTGTGAGATAATACATATGTTAAATAATTCAATTTAGCCATTCCATTTTATACATATATAATACATACATATATGTGTGTGTTTCTCAAAGAATGTGCTGTCCATGATATACATATATGCTATTATGTACAATTTTTGCCAACTGATATAACTTTTAAAAATATGGTTCAAGCAAATAATCCAATAAAAAATGGAGTACAGACCTAAACAGAGAACTTTCAACAGAGGAATCTAAAATGGCTAAAAGACACTTAAGGAAATGTTCAACATCCTTTGTCATCAGAGAACTGCAAATCAAAACAACTCTGAGATTCCATCTTACACCTGTAAGAATGGCCAAGATCAAAAACACTGATGACAACTTATGCTGGAGAGGTTGTGGGGTAAAGGGAACACTCCTGCACTGCTGGTGGAAATGCAAGCTGGTACAACCCCTTTAGATGTCAGTGTGGTGATTTCTCAGAAAATTAGGAAACAACCGTCCTTAAGACCCAGCAATACCACTTTTGGGTATATATCCAAAGAATGCTCAATCGTCACACAAGGACATGTGCTCAACTATGTTCATAGCAGCTTTGTTTGTCATAACCAGAACCTGGAAACAACCTAAATGCCCCTCGACTGAAGACTGGATAAGGAAAATGCACTGATACATTTACACAATGGAGTACTACACAGCAGAAAAAAATGATGACATCTTGAATTTTGCAGGCAAATGAATGGAGCTAGAAAACATCATTTTGAGTGAGGTAACCCAGACCCAGAAAGACAATTATCCCATATACTCACTCGTAAGTGGTTTTTAAACACAAAGCAAAGAAAACCAGCCTACAAATCACAGTCCCAGAGAACCTAGACAACAATGAGGACCCTAAGAGAGACATACATAGATCTAATCTACATGGGAAGTAGAAAAAGACAAGATCTCCTGAGTAAATCGGGAGCATGGAGACCATGGGAGAGGGTAGAAGGGGAAGGGAGAGGCAGGAAGGGGAGCAGAGAAAAATGTAGAGCTCAATAAAAATCAATTAAAAAGGGAAAAATTCAGTTCAAGAATTTATATAGTATAAATTATATATAATATGTCTTTGGAAAAGGAATCCATCCTCTCAGATGAGTTTCTACATAGATAAATGGCAATAATCATACTGTTTGGTGTTAAAGAAAGAGTTTGTTTGAATTATATATAGGACACAAACATTAAAAATGTGTCTTGGCACATGAAGTGACTTCTCTGAGTTCTCACAGTTAATGAGTGCTACAGTCTCAGTTCAAGTTCTGGTTCGTTGATGCAAGAGAACATGTGTCATCAAATGTCAGAGATGCTATAGTCACTCTAGTTGGCAACACTCAGGAATGCTTCCTTAGATGGGGAAGAATTCTTTATCATTTTAGTCCTCCAATTGACTTAGTCAAGTTGTTTCAGACTTATACAGTAGGCTTGTTGTTTAGTCAGACAGTACAACATTGCTTCAGTAAACAAAAATCATTATTGTGGTTAGTATTTAACCTTAATACTTAACAAATCATAGAATTATTTTTCATCTCATGGCATGTTCAACAAGAGAGGAATTCATATCCTACTTTCATATAGAGATTTCTTAAGCCACTATTCAGCCAATTTTCCAATTTTGACAGCCAGAGAGAACATATGATATTTGCTGCTGAGATTCAAGGCCTATTCCTTCTTGGTCTTTTGGTTCACATCAAGTGTATAATCTAATGTTCACAGTGGCCCAGTGACTTCCCAAGCTCATACTGCAGTCAAGTTGTGAAGCTGCCATTAAATTGAATAATACATCTTTTATGGTGAAGTGTAAAGTGTCTTCCAAAAACTCAACAGTTGGCCTCCCAGCAGAGTATGTCCCTGGGATCTGCTAGAAGCATTTCCTTCTTTCCGGCAAGATGGCCGTCACTTCTTATGGTGAGACCTATAATTAAAGCCTTCAGCAATTCCTGCAGACCCAGCGTTCCAAGCCTTTTTTCCTACTGATGCCAGCTTCTCTGTATAATGAGTGTCAGGTAGTACCGGCTAATTAGCACATGGCAGACACTGCACGTTGATACATAACTCTTACCTTCCAAAACCCCTCTTTGCTGTCTGTGACTTGTGACCTCGTTGTGAACTCAAGTTTCAATAAGGCGGCCACTGTGATTGGGGTTAAAGTAGCTGTAATCTTCTTAGCCTTCGTTGAAGCTGTGAAAGTCTCTTTCATCTTCAATTATTATTTATTTGGCCTCTTTCCCTGGAGGGCAAAGGGCTGTCTAATCCTTTAGACTGAGGCTCTGGAGTCTGCCCCAGCAGAAAGGAATGCTAGTCTTACATACCAGGAGTTAGAAGACTGGGACTTGACCTCAATAAAGATGGAAGTAGACATGTTTCAGAAGTTTACGTGTCTAATGGCTATTTACCAAGACAGCTACTTTAGAAATCACTCGAGAGAAGTTTCTAGCATTGTAGATGCTAGAGTGACTCACTGGTGAACTAGTGGATAGATTATTGCCTTTCTAAAGTTTGCCAGGGGAGCAAAGTTAACATTAGCTCTCTACATACGCACAGACTTTACTTCAGAGCTTTTGTAAGCATTTAAAAATGTGTCCCGGGGACCATGTGTCCACACAGGACTAACTTGAGAACTTTCAATAATTGGCGAAGTTTGTTGGCAGAACCATTGCGTCAAATGGAGGATCAGCAATGGTATGACCACACTCATTAGAAATGACTCTTCTACCAACAAATCCTGCAAACACTTGTCGTATGTGAGACCTGGCCAGGCTGTGTACAGTTCTAATCTGAGTCTTTAGATGCTGATCCTCGCACCTCTCTCTGGAATTTATCGTGAGAGTGTCTGCCTCAAGAAGTCTAGTAGATATACCACTTGTTTCTTCCCTCTGACATGAGCCTATTGTGAAACAACGCTCCTTACTTGCAGAAATGATCGTGGGTGAACTGGCTAAGAAGGCCTGACACCAATCATTTGCACCATAGAATCTGATGCTACCAAGGAGATTTAAATAGACCTGAGCTAAGAGACAGGTTAGGTAAACAGCCAACTAAAAAAAAAAAAAATCAAACAAACAAAAACAAAAAAAACAAAAGAAAAAAACCCCTCTCACCTTTGCTCATCATGTCCATTCTACATTTTGTTTGAGTATTTATTTATCCAAAGTTTTGAATCCAAGATGATCTTTAAGTGACTTCAGGTAAAATGATAGAAGCCTATCATCTCTCACCTGCCTTCCAGGTGGCGTGATCATCAGCTTAGCTCATCAAATTTTCTTCCAATGAGTGATCGAAGGAGTTCTGCTTTCCATAGATTTTCTGTTTCCTCTATTGCAAAACATCTAGGCTATTGTTGAGACTCGGATATGTTAGGTTTGTAAATCTACAGGCAACACACAATTGATTTCCTCTAAAGTACTTTCCATGTGGCAAGCTGGGAAAGTGATGTCCTTAAGTGAATTATCCAGTTTAGTTTTTAGAAACCTGATAGAATGTTATTATCAAACACCAACACAGAAAGCTTAAAGAATTAAGCTGTAAATGTATGTGATAGGAGCATGTTAATTTAATAACTGTATATGCATCTAAATAGTTCATAAAAATAAAAATCTACTAAAACTGTTTCTATGAAAGATAACTAAGTTGAGCAAGTTTCAAAAACAAGAGACAGAAATGTGAAATATATTTTAAATGTCTTCATCATGGTCTAGTGTTAGTTACATGTGAAACATTTTGAGATACTGAGGACACATTAAAATGAAGAGAAGATTGTCAAAGCAATAATGTAAATTTTTTTAAAAAAAGAAAAGTGAGCATTTATAAGAAAACAATACTTAGTGATTTAAGCCAAATATATCACTGTAATATTTCAAAATACCAAGTGGAAATAAAACTTACGGTTTTTTTAATAACTATGCACCAAGTTTAGATAATAATACCCTTATCTTGGTAACTTTCCTTCAGTTACATACATATATATGATAGATATAGATATAGTTAATAATGTAACTATATATTCTAATATATATAGCCATCTTCATATATATAAAATTACTATTACAATATTCATATACAGAAAGATATGATAAATGTATTATTAAATACATTTTTCAAAGTATTGTACATAGGCATGATATAACTGATGCACAAAAATATATTATATTTAACTTTAAATGTTGTATTTTCAAATACCATAATAGGAGACTTATAATTTCCATCAGCTAAATTTCATGAATTAAATGTTAAATTATTAAATTCTATGGACATAACATTTTTGTCATACCGACTTTCTACTGGTGTATATTCTGGTTGCTATTAAGGTTAGTACTACATGAAATATTTTGTGCCCAGGCTTTGAAGGATTGCCAACTTCTTTAGAGTGGATTCTTAAGAAGACACTGGTTACCCAGTGCCTGCCATTTGTTGGACAGTTGTGTCTACGTTCCAGACCCCATGATGTATGTGTTTATGAAGGTCTTTATGATTTAGAGTAGCTGTTTAATGGGCTGTAGCACAGTGTGAAACAGAACTCCTAAGCTGACACTGGAGTCAGTGACAGATTCAGAATGGAAAGAGGAGCCCTTAAAGCTTCCTTCCCAGCAATCTTCGGGCTTCCATCTTTCCTTCACTTTCCATACATGCCTGCTGGAATGCTCATGTCTTAGAGGCAAACAGTAACTATCACAGCAGCAAGACAGCAACAGCAAGCCAAAAAAAACAGGTACCTTCCTATACGTAAGGCTCACAGTAACAGAAGACATGGCCTTTTGTGTTTCATATTTTATATTATTATTAAAAGATTCTTGAGCACACGTGCAAGGCAGAACATCAAATGTCACCCCTGAAAAGGTGTAAAAAATGTCTCGGGCTTTCAGGTATGATGTAACAGGCACAGTACCATGTGCTGAGAAAATATATGCTCATAGCCTTAAAGGAAGAGTCAGAGAGGAAACAATGTCTCCAGAAACAAAGTTTGTAGAGAAAATGGCAAACCAGCTTTCACGGAATTACCTATTACACAAGTGTACTATGGAGGAGCATTAACTCTCTTTTAAGAATCTAGGGCAGGTATCAGTTAAGATTCAGCTTGGCTGCACGTAACAGAACTAACTAATGGCTACACAGAATCAAATAGCTTCTCATACATAACAATAAATCTCAAAGTAATGGAGAAAATAAGTACAACTTTATTTTTGAAGGGGATTGATCTAAGTCTGGCGGCAGAGTTCAGGCCTGGGGAAACTAAGTCAGGGAGACTTCTTTAGGAGGCAGCTAAACATGGGCGGCTACTAAGAGAGCATAAAATCGGGTCAGTGAGAGGGTTCAGCTGGAAAAGGTGCTTCCTGCCAAGTCTGATGGTCTGACTTTGTTCCCGGAACCCAAATGGGAGAAGGAGAAAGCTGTTCTCTGACATTCGTACTCACACTGTGGGGTGCGTGCATCGCTGTTCCTCCCCGACCAAATAAAGAAATGGAGGGGTAAAGGGTGGGAGAGGGAAGGAGGGCGAGAGCAGTAAAAGACGGATGGGGAAGGCCCAGGAGACAAGCCTCAGCAAGGTGCGGCCAGTGGGAAACCGGGACAGGATCCGATGATGGCCACGAGCCTGGTGGGAATTTTAACCCAAATAAGCCCCCTGGGGACTGCTCCCATCAATGCTTCCTCAGCTGAGCACGGGCTGCTGCGGCAGAGTCACTCCAGGACAGGGGCCAGGCCCTGTCTAACTGGTTCTGAGTGTCACATGGAATGGTGCGCTGGTTTGTGGGGAGGGAAAACCCCTCCGCTGATGAGATCAGTGGGATGGGAATGACAAATGCTGGCGGGGACAATACCGACTCTCAGCTGAGACCTTAGCAGCGAGACTTTGGGTGTCCTTGCCATTGCACATTGAGCCCTGAAACCTGTGTTGAGAGTTGCTAGAACTGCTTGTTCAGGGCCTATTTGTGCACCAGGATTCTTATCTCTTTTAGGTGTCAGCAGTGTTTGCCTGTTTGGGTAAGACAGAGAATTAGAAAAACAAGAGCGGCACAGTGTCAAAAGGCAGTCATCTCACCACCCGAGAATGCACTTCAAAAGTATGCTAATGGCGATCCTTTTCATTTGTTCCTATGAATAATATATCAGCGTGTTGAACGTATGTGCTTTATTTGTAACTGGTGATTTTATTATTTTATATTTTATTATTATTATTATTATTATTAAAAAATTTTCCGCCTCCTCCCCACCTACCATTTCCCTCCCTCTCCCTCCATTCCCCTCCCCCTCCCTTTCCAGTCCAAGGAGCAGTCAGGGTTCCCTGCCTTGTGGGAAGTCCAAGGTCCTCCCCCCTCCATGTGATTTGATTTTTTTCTCCCAATTTTAAAATAATTGGTATGTGGAAAATATTGTGAATATCTTTCAGTGTCTTGTTGGTATCTCAAGATTTTTTAATTTTCATTCTTTACATTGAGAGAAATTTTTTTTCATATTATTGGATTTTTGTATTTCTTGTGTACCAAATTGTTCATTCACATCTTTGCTCTTTTACTTTTAGGTTTTGTCTTAAAAAATTTAATGAGAATTTATGTATATAAAACATATATGTATATAAAAGCAGTTTTTTTTCTTTCTTAGTTGTAAATTTCTAACCATTCTGCATTTGTCATTTGTCTTGTTTCCAAAGACACACACACACATACAGCCACATAAATGCACATACACAAGCTTACACAGTCACATGTGTACAAACATACAAACACGCACACATTTGCAACCACACACACACACAAACATGCACAGACATGCATGTGCACACAGAACATTTTTCCTTTTATCATTTGCCTTCATGTGATCCTTCCTAGCAATAACACTGAACACCCACTGGCCTTTAACTGCTAAGAGACTGCTGTGCTGTAGAGGAAGAGCACTCCGGAACTGGCCTGTGTTGAATCAGAGGGATCAGCTGATGGATGTTAGCAACAAAGTGGGAGGAGTCAAATGTGGCTGATTTTCCAGGCTGTGTATATGATGTTAGGGTGGAACCATGGCCCCAAAACCATGAGTACAGGAAAAGGAACAAGTCTGGTAGGGTAGATAATGAATTCAGTTTTGCCCATGTCGCAGCTGAAATGCCTGCCAGAAAACCTGGCAGAAGTGCCCAGCAGGCAGTTCGTTAGCAGTCTGTGGAATGTGAAAGCAAAGCCAGGGTTTAAAACGCGCCTGTGGAAATCATCACTCAAACATTGGTTACTTTAACATTTTCTTTTCTGTGTATATCTTGGGCCAAGAATTATGCAAAATGCTTTATTAAATTTTTCATTTAGTCTTCTTAAAGAATTTGTTAAGTAAAAAGTATTACTGTTCTCTTTGTACGCAGGAAGGGGCACAGCTACAGAAATTAAGTTACTAAGGTCTCTTACTATTTGGTAGTGGTAGAACTTGAATGAAAATTTAATCTTTTGGACTGATTTGATATATTGTAACAGAATGAATGAGATCAAGTAAAGAGAGACAGGATCCCAAAGGATGGAAAACAGCAAAATACTAGACAGGCAGAAAAAAAGGAAAGTAGCCAATGAAGGAATTTCAGAAATGGTCAGAGAATAGGCAGAGGGCCATGTGGACAGTTTAACCAGAATGGGTGCATTTTGATGGTCGGGTTTAATGTCTTTCCAATTCTTTTGCATGGATGTGAGATTCTTGTTTTGACCTTTACCCAAAAACTGTCCATTGTGTGATGGTAGTTTTGTTTGTTTGTTTTGTTTGGTAGGTTGTTGGCTTTTCTTTTAAATTTGGTTTTGAATGGGTGGGGAAGGCAAGGGCAGAGAGCAGATGCGAGGAGGTGGGGAGATAAGTCGGAACCATGATATGAAATCCACAAAGAATCGCTAAAAGTTAAAAAAAAAACTGTCCACCTTTTTACATATAAATATCTTTGATGCTTTCTTTCTGGCACGATTTCATCTTTCTGGCTATATTGTATGACATCGTATATCATCAGATTCAGGGCTCACTCAGCATTGGATACCCCCGGTATCACAGTATTTCTGCCTTCTCTGAGAGCAATGGAAGAAGACACCTAGGCATATGCTTGCTATAGATACAAGTTTGGATCCCTGCTCCAATAAAAAGACTATTTGTGTTTGTTGAGCAAGTATGGACTATACAGTTTCAGGTTAGAAGGAACAGGAGCTCCCACGTCCCACAGATCCTTCTAATGCAAGCCTAACATGTGCAGCTAAGAACGTAATTCTTTCAATGAATCTATGACCTAAAATGATTTAGGACTGAATCAGGTTTTCCTGATGTAGACTAATGGACAGTTCAAAACGTCAACTGTAGTTAATTTTTGATGATAACTGCTAATTTGTTTTTACCAGCTTTTGGAAGAAAAAAACCAATCCAACATCAGAATTCTTACCGACTGAAATGTGTTCATTTCATGCACTTTCCTCAGTAAACCCACCTGGGCCTCTCTCCAAATAACTGAATGTTAATGTCCACTTTCAGATGACTGCTGCATTCCAGAATCAATCCTGGATACAACTAACACCCGTTACAATTGAGCACAGGTTTAAGAGGAACAGGTTCCAGACAAGCCGAGCCTGGTGGATAAAAGGGGAGCTCTTTGAAGATCGCAGAGCCACGAACTGCAGTCGTCACGCGACAACTTCATTTGTTAAAATCGTGCTTTAGGAGATTTTTCAGATGCCACTGTTCAACGCAGATCTCACTTGAGATCCGAAATGCCCTGCTTTTGCCTCGGGGATGAATATATTTGAAGAACGCCTTGGCTCATTTCTTTTACTTGGTGTAATTATTAGTAATGTCCCGTTCTGTTCCCAAGAGGCCCAGTTTTGGATAATAAATTATGTGGTCATCTCTTCGAGGGTCCTTTTCAGGCCATCTTCTTTATGATATCTTCCTTATATTAATATAAGAAATTTAGCTTACCTTTCCTACTCCAAAGCCTTTGGGATGGACTCTGTCTTGCAGTTTTTTTTAAGTATTTCTTTGATGCAATAATTAAGAGCTCACATAAGCTAACGAGTAACTCCCTGTGGTTCTTTTAATGGCAAAAGCAAACAAAGTAACTTCGGAGAGCCTCATCTAATTTGGCAACCCCAGAGAGAAGCAAAAGGGATTGGCCTTTCAAGTTTATATTTGCAAAGCAATTTCCAATCATTTAAATTACGTTTTCCATTTACTAAGTGAAAGCTTTTGTATGCCCACTGGACAGCATGTGAACGGAGGCAGAGAAAGCCGCCGCTGTGCTTTCTGGGCTCTCACGAAGGCCTCAGACTGGGAGAATTTTGCAGTCTCACCTCTTCACGACTTGAGTCACCTGCCTTCCTGCTGCTGGGGAAAGGGTGTGCAGTAGTTTGGCAATAGGAGCATGCTCAGAGCCTGAAAACAGTGCCAGGGATGTGTGGAGAGACACTGGGGAAAACCGGTTTCCCTGACGCAAATATGATGTTGATATGGTGCCCTTACAGGTTCGGGGACCTAGTTAGGTTTCACTGAATTGCTTGTCTGTTCTTCCCTTGCCACGACAGTCTAGAGGGTTTAAAAAGAAACTAGGAATAATTTCTTCCCATTGTGAGGCATTATCATAAGACTACAATGCATACCTCTGGAAACAAATTACTATGAAAGTCTTGCCTCGTCAGAGTGACTGATCACCCTGGTTTGAGTACTGTCCCTGAAAGAGTCATCTCCTGCCTCAGAGAGGCCATGGAACAGACATATCAGGCTCCTTCCATGGCACTAGACCTACTTTCTAACTCTCAATTTTGTGTTCTTTTACTTAAAGAGCCCCCCCCCATTTTTATAAACATTGGCTCCAGAAATCTCAAGTCTTGTTCCCCTTGTCCGAATCATTCATTTGAATGTCTGATGTCCCAATGTGTTCCTAACCAGGAGAGATCAGATCAGGGTCAGGAAGAGACAGCTGGTATGTGTTGGGAAACAGGCCAGGGCCTGAGAAAAAAATGTTGGGGCAGGCATAATAGTGAGGGATGGGTGATGTTGTATCTTAAAATTCTACCCATCTGCTAGTTTCTTCCATCAGATTCTTGCCCACAGCAAAGTTTTTCCTATCTACAGAAGTGTGGTTTGGGATCAGCAAAGGTCTCATTTTGTCAGAATCTCTGATTTTGTTGACTCTAAAAAGGTAAGGTGTTAGCACCCCCAGTTCCTGGGGGCTCATCCTGGGAAATGAAGATACAGTAATGGTCAATTTGCCAGCAGGCAGAATGCTTCTCTTACTTGTTAGATACCATCTGCCCAGTGTAGATGTGGAAACCAGGGGATGACACCCATATACCTGAGCACTTCAACAAAGTCAGAAAGCAGAATGGTTCCACACATCTTCCCTTAGTAGTCCATTGTGAGCAAAGCTTCTGGACTTTCCTGTAAGGAGAAACAAAACTGAGAAACCAACCCCTATCAACAGAACTTAAAACTTGTCTGCCCTTTCCCATTAACAGCTGTCATTTATTCACATTTAATCAGCACCTATTATATGCATGCATGAATACATATAAGAATATATATGATATATATATATATACATACATACATACATATATATATATATATGTCTCTTATCTGGGTCATTTAGACATTATTATTTTCTTTTAGTCTGAAAATTCAAAGTTCAGACAGTTGCACATGTGTGTCACTCAGGAAAAGAGCTCTCTGCTTATGAGAGGCTGATGGTAAAGGCATTATGTAATTTCAGAGAAGCAGAGCAGAAAGACTTTGGTAGCATGAATAATAAAAATCCAGAATCAGACATCGGGATTCAACCTGAAAACCAGAAAAGCAAAGCAGCCAAGGCACTAGAGAAGTCTTATCTCTACCAAGGCTGGGTGACCATAAACTAAGCAGACTAAGCCTCTTTCTCCTTTCATTTTATATTCCCTCTAGTGCTGGGATTAAAGGCGTGTGACTCCCTAGGACTGGGATTAAAGGTGTGAGCCACCACCACCTGGATTTGTTTCTGCAGTGGATCTTGTGTAGCCCAGGATGGCCTTGAACTCATAAAAATCCACCTGCCTCTGTTTCCCAAATCCTGGGATTAAAGGTGTGTGTCACCACTGCCTGACCTCTAGTGGCTTTAGCTTTGCCTTTGGTCTTCAGGCAAGATTCATATAACACAATAAATAATATACTACTACAGACTTTGACCATACCGAACTTGTACAGTTAAATCTAATTTCTTATGGCTGCAGGGCACCCTGGGAAAGCAGCTCTTCAATCTTGCTTTCCTTCTTCACAGTTGCCCACAATACTTCACTTCATAAAGAAATATAAAGACGAAATAATACCACTCTGATCGAGCTCCCTTCCCTTCTGAGCACATCGGGTACAAAATTACCCATTTCGAGGGGGAAATGCTGGTCTCCAATTCTCGCATGCTCCTTTCCTCACCTCTGTAAGCACCTCGGGAATCCTCACCTGCCCAGACCTTTTCTGGCAGCCCCAGCGAAACCAGCCACACACATATCTATTTTTTCTGGTCTGTTTATCCCTCTGTGATGATTTTTCTATTCTCACAAACACACAGATGCCTGCATAGAGCACACCATTAGGAGAAAGAATAAGAGAGAAGGACCAGGGTTTGAAATAGACGTTTTCTTTACACTACTCTGGTATAGTCGGTTCTTGGGACTCCTCATTTGTAAAGGAGGAAGAATAATTAGACTTTTTTTTTTAGGACTGCCAGGGTGAACAGGTGTCATATATGGGAGGATTTACAAGCATTTGCTGTCACTTATTATAAGACCTCATGTGTCTAGTCGCTCAGTACAGTTGGGAGGCCTTAGGATGGGAGTGGAGGCTGAAAGTTTAGCAAGCCCTCAGCGCTCATCTAGGGGAGCCGTTAAGGTCATTAACAGTTTAATAGGTGGAAATGTGCTAAGAGCCTTACCGATTTTACAGTGGACCAGGCTAAGGGGCTCAAAGGGTTTGATCCACGCCATCCAACGCCACAGGCAGGGCTCAACCCAAAAGGAAGAATTGAGCCTCCTGCTTTGGTATTTCTCAAGGTCTTCTCAAACTCACACCACAGTGTGGGTGGCAGCAGGGCTCCGTAACTTCGGAAGCCCTGGGTACTTTTTGACTCGCAGTTCTTTCGCTGGCGGAATATGAAAAACAAAACCCACCTCTTACAAGTTTGTGCCCTGGACGAAAGGCGAGAAAAAAAAAAAAATCTCTGAGCAAGGTGTGGAGCACTAGGCAAATAAGAGCTGGAATTGGCCATGGCCCTCAGTCCTTTAGCTTCTAGTCCCAGGAGTCGCTCCTGTCTCCTCCCACTTTGGAGACCGCGGTGTAGGAAGGAGGATTAACCCCGGGGGAGGAGTTCCGCCTCAGCTCCCCAGCCTGCACCAGCACGCCCGCCCGGCCCTCGCGCCCACACAGCGCTTGGGTCTCTGTCCTGCACCCTAGCCCCGGCTGAGCTTCCCAGGGCAGGTTCCAGGCTCTGCAAGACCGGCGGGCCTCCAGGATGCAGGCCCCGCACAAGGAACACCTGTACAAGCTGCTGGTGATCGGCGACCTGGGTGTGGGCAAGACCAGCATCATCAAGCGCTACGTGCACCAGAACTTCTCCTCGCACTATCGGGCCACCATTGGTGTGGATTTCGCATTGAAGGTGCTCCACTGGGACCCGGAGACCGTAGTGCGCTTGCAACTCTGGGACATTGCAGGTGAGCGCTCTGAGCAGCGCGAGTAAAACGGAGGGATTAGGGGAGCAGAGAGTGACTTTTTAGCTCCTTTCCAGTCTCGGGACCCTGGAGTGCGACCAAGCAGGAGATCCAATCACCAGTGTGGTCCACTCTAGGAAACTTGGGCTAGTGGCTTGGAAACCTATTTTCAAAGAAAAGAAAGCGTTTGAGTGTTTTTTGCTGTTGTTTCTGTTGGATTCTTCCCGAACTCTAGTGGCAACTTCAAGTAACTTTTCTCTCTGGGTGTTCTGTGGCCATGGCTCAAGCTAGTTCTTCCACTTTCCCCTGGGATTCCTGGGTTCAGAGCAGTCTGTGGTCCGGACCCAGGACACTATAGTGGCATTCTGTTTCCATTCTAGTCCCTTTCTGGATACAAGTAGCTCCGACTGGACCCGGAGAAGGCCCACGTGGCCTTCATTCTGGCCAGCAGAGGGGAAGCCCCTGGGAAACTTAAGAGGGAACAGGATTGTCTCAGGTTAACTATTGTTTGCGCAGTCTTGAGTCTTAGGAATTTAGTTTATTCCAAATTTCACTACTATGGTCACCCCTTCAGTCAAAAAAGTTTGAGATTGTTGAATTCGTATACATCTAGAACAAGCTAGCTCTTTCCATACCTCTCCTGTTTTCTCCATCCCTATTTCTCTCTCTCTTTCCATAGTCTCTCTTAGAAAGGAGACTGTACATGTGTTTTAGGACAACTGTTTTTTTTGTTTGTTTGTTTGTTTGTTTTTTTTCCCTGAGGCAGGGTCTCACCACCTAATTCTGGCTTTCCTGGAAATCGCCATGTAGACCAAACTGACCTCAAACTCATAGAAATCCACCAGCCACTGCCTCCCCAGTGGCGGAGTAGGGGGTGAAGCGTGGTGGGGGTTGTGGTAATGTTCAAGGCAGTTGCTTTAAGATTTCTTAATTTGATCCTGGTGTATTCTTTGAGAAATCGAAACAATGATAAACGTTTTTATAGTGTTTGAAATCAGAATTTGGCCACCAGGTATACCAGCTCTTAGGCACAGTAAAAACTGAGGTTGCAGTGGCGCCTTTAATCCCAGCACTCTGGAGGCAGAGGAGGAGGCAGAGGCAGGAGGCTCTCTGAGTTCGAGGCCATCCTGGAACAAGAGCTAGTTCCAGGACAGGCACCAAAGCTACAGAGAAACCTTGTCTAGAAACACTCCCCCCCCCAAAAAAAAAATTGTTAGTCCGACTTGTCTGCTTGTAACCTGGGCGTGACTGGCCTCTTATTCTAGAAGCTTAGTCACTTACCTGATCAGTAGCATCCTTATTAACCTGCCAGGACTTAGGCAGTGATGGCTCAGAACCTTCCTGCTTAAGCAATTTGAGACTCCGATGAGCTCTCCCGCCGTCCACTTCAAACAGCCCTCCTTAATCTCTGTTTATGTTGTGAGGCATGAAGAGATGCTTGGTAAGGGCTGGATCTAAAGTAAGCAATTCTTTTTCAGAAAATTCGTTCATTTCAGCTAGTGCATTTGGACTGCAAGCATTTTGTCATGACTTGAAATGAGAACCAGGAGAGGAAAATTCCCGAAAGAATGTTTCTGGTCTTGAGAGCCTTATGCTTCCATAACCGTGAGCTTTGCAAGGTGGAGGTCTTACGATAAGACTAGTGTAGACAGGTTCATGGTTTGGATCTTTAGCAGATTTAGGGAAACATGAGTTATCGGAGACTTGAAGATGGTATCACTCAGAGTCTTTGGAAGTTTTCATCCCTGGTCTGTGTGCTCTGTCGCTGCATGCTTTAGTGTCTGAATTGTCTTCTGATTGCATGGACGTTCCCAGGATCACAGTTTCGACTAGCTTACTGTTTAAAAGATGTAGCTGTCGCTAGCACCAATTTCAAGTCCAAGTAGCATTACGTCTTCAGTCTTGTTAAACATCTGTGAGTTTTAGTTTCCTCTTCTACATTGGAGGAAGAGAAAGGTATAAAGATTCTCAGCTTAAATTCTGGAATGGGTTACCTCCAAAGTAGAATACCTCTTCCTGAGTCTCGCTTTTTGTCGTATGTACTGCGTGGTTATTGGCAAATCCACCAACATCTTTGTTTCATCTTTCTTACCTATAAACAGGGAATATGTTTTATTCCACCAAATATGAAAAGAATAACCCAAAGTTCAAAGTAAAGATGAAAATGCTTACTATCCAGGAGCTCATTAAGTTACCACTGTTTGAACAGTTATACATATTAAACAAGAGGAACATGGCACACATGTAGCAATTAAACCTTAACAAGATTCAATTCCTATATTGTACATATATCCCATCCTCAAGCACCAGTATTATTTTTCAGTCTCACCCATTTTGCAGCATAAAGCAACTTAAGTTCCAAGCTTGCTGTCAGGAACAGTTTGAGCAATTTAACTCCCAGACTTAAGAATGCTTTTCTAAGGCATAGTTTCAGACTGAGTTGTGGTGAAGGTTATAATCACAGAAGTCTGTGCACGTAGGAAATCGGAAGGATCTGAGATCCATTTGGCAGACAGAATGGCATTCAGCCTTGTGGTAATGCCCAGTTCACTCTTTCTTTGATAGCCTCAAACTCAAAGGCTCTGAACTGCTAAGTTAGAGGTTGAAAGCTTTTTTTAGGTAAAAGCTAGGTAATGGGGGGATAGGATGGTTGGAACATAAATGTTTCATAGTATGTTGGGGACCTGTGGGTTATAAGGTGATGTGAAATCTGACCTCCACTGTCCACTCAGACTTGAGTTAGGTTAGTATGCCTGCTAGTACACTCAAATCACGGAATGCCATTCTATTCTTCTTAGCTATGTTGTGTGTCTATAAAGAATGGCGAGCAGTGAAACAAGTTTTGAAAGTGTTCAAGTTCTTTTAACTTAAAAACTTAAACATTATTTTATGTGTTTGGGTGTTTTGTCGGCATGTATGTCTGTGTACCACATGTGTGCCATGCCCACAGAAGACAGAAGAGAGCACTGAATCCTCTATAATTAGAGTTATAGATAGTTTTGAGCTATGAAGTGGGTGTTGGGAATTGAATTCAGGTAGGTCTTCTGCAAGAGCAGGCAAGGCGCCTAATTGCAGAGCCATTTCTTCCGTCCTTTCCCTTGTTTTGTTGCTCAGACAATGTAGCTGAGGTTACACTTGAACTCACTGTGAGACCAAAGATGATTTAAACTTCTGCTCTTCTTATACTACCCAAGTGCCGAGATTACATGCAATGCCATCATATTCAGTTTTTGCAATATTGGGGATAAAATATTAAGGGCCTTGTGCATGGTAGGTAAGTACTTTGCCCACTGAGCTTCATCTTCAACCTTGGCAAGCCCTGAAGAAATGGAAAAGACTTGCTCTAGCCCTATAAAATATTAGGCTATTATGATTTTATGCATTTATTCATTTTGCCTAAGTAGAATTCATTATGTTTTATTTGCTTCAGTGATATAAGGCCTTATTTGTACAAAGGTTTCCCATGATATGTGTCTTGTAGCCACATTGACTAGCCAATCTGGTTTGGATGTTTAGGGGGCTTGTGAAACAGGATGATAATCTCCCCCAAACCACATAGGGAACAGTGTTTGCCCCAGATGGGAACAAGTCTACCCCAAAGGAGCAGCTGAGTCAACTCTGTTCAGATGGTAGAGTCAAAGATGTTACCTTGCCCGAGATGAGTCTCTTAACAACGGACAAGCAGGATTGGGCCTATTCTGTCTGATTTCAAATCAAACTTTGCTATGCAAGTCCACCAGCCTGTGAGTATCTGACAAGCAGTGGGGTTTTTTTTTTTGGGTAAGTTCCTCTCCTTTCTTTACTTGGTAGATAATCCTAGCCTTCTTCCTTCAATTTTCTTCTTCTATTAAAACTATATTTTTCATACGATACGTTTTGATTACACTCATCCCTCCCCAGCCCCCCTTTTGTTCCCCACTTCTCCCTTTCTTTAGCTGGTAGGTAATCCTTTTTATCTTCCTAAAGTTTTTCTGATATTATTAGATACCAGTATGGAGAAATGGAAACAAATGAATGAAAAAAAATTGAAAATTTTATCATTGGCTGAGACATGAATTTATATTCCTCCTAATCTGTATATATCAACCAAGAAAAAAAGTTTACACTTGAGGCATCTGTCCTTACTATTCTCCAAACCTGATACCAGCAATTGCCACATCAGTGCATTCAGAGAAGTGGATAATTCTCTCCGAAGAGCCTGATGTACTATGGGACACAACTTCAGGAATTGAGACAACTGCAGATCTAGCAGCTACCATCCCCTAAGCACCTGTTCTTATGGTCGTCCAAGGACCTGAAATTTCCTAGGGAAATAGCTGGCTATACAGTAGTGTCAGAATTTAAAACATGGCTGTTGAACACGTCCCTCCCCACCCTGTCAAACGTTCTCCTCCCCACCTTGTCTAGCAGCTTTGCTCTACTTCCTCTGATTTAATAGTAAGCGTTTCAGATACATTCTATACGAAGTATGAATTATATGTGGTGAAAATGTAAATACTGATATTGGTCAAGTTATGAAATCTTATTGGACCTCAGGTGTTCCACCTATAAAATAGCAACTATTTGTCTATGATACCACATTTGGAAGATACTCTCTTTCAGTTTCTACCAGCTTTAATATCATAACCCGACTTTGCCTGCAGTGTAGGTAATACATGATAGTTTCCTTAACTAAGTTAATTGTGAGCCTTTTGACATACAAGTTTCACATCCTCTGCCTTGTCTGTAAAATGAGGGTAGCAGAACTCGTATCTGTTAGAGTTGTTATAAAAGAAATAACCAAGTTAATTCATGAGCATTCCCGACACACAAGAAACACATTATCATTTTTACTCTTATTATGATAGTTGCCACTAGTATAAACTGCTTTCACATACATTTCCCGATTGATCTTGATATTTATACAGAAAATAGTATCAAACTCATTTTATCCTAATGAAGATCAAAAATCAAAGAAGCAAGGGACTTGTTCACAGAAGGGCGGAAATAGTATATTTATCTAACTGAAGTGTGTGTGTGTGTGTGTGTGTGTGTGTGTGTGTGTGTGTAACGTGGCTGAGTCTACTAGTCATCAGAAGACCCAAGTCCAAATTCAACAAATACAGTGTAAAACATCGCATTTGCAGACAGACTGCTTCAGCATGGAGAAGCTCATTGCTGCACTCTTCCACACGATAGCTGCCTCTAAGAAGACCCACTTAGGAGAACAGCATTTCTGTTTCAACTAACTGTCTTTTCTCACTCACTTACGTCACCATGGTAGGCAGCTTTATAGTTTTCAGTCTCTCGTGTTGTGAACTCACCTGAACAAAGGGTTTGAATCAGGCTATTTCCTTAGTATTCATGTCCAAAAAACAAACTTATCTAATGAATCTTATAAGTTTTAAGTGTCTTGGCAAGAGAAATAGATGTATAGAAAAAGCTATCTTTTGAAAATAAGAATGTCAAGTAAAACAAAATTGAGTTCAAGGATGGACCTATTTCTGCAGGAGATTTTTTTTGCCTTGTTTCTATTCTGGATAATTATAGGTTTCCAAATCTCTATGTGGAATAGCATGTTGTGTGCTTACAGCTAAACAGAGGGTACAGTAAGAAGAGATGAACTTTCAATATTGTGCAGGAAACACAGAAACTGGGGAATGTGCTTAACTACGGTTGTAAAAGATGTGAGTCTTCATCTATTAAAATCTCTAAAATTTGCAGTAAAATGTCACTCATTTGAAGGTCAAGTGGAAAACTATCTTCTTTGTGATGTTTCAGTACATTAAATGGAGCAATAACTTGTAAAAATTAATTCTATTAAGTCACATCATCTTGTAAGTATTCATCTAAACCATCCCAGTCCTTTTAGAGATGAGGCACTGTTATTTGGAAGGGAGTAGCATTCGATTCTTCGGCCCATAGAATTTACTGATGATAGAACTAATTCCGTGTTTATTATTGGTGTGGTCTGGAGAATTAAAACCTTTTTTAACCTTAGATGTCTAGTGTTATCTTAAGCACTGAGATCAAAGGTCATGGATTTGGATAGGCAAGAGGCATCCACAGTTCCATTGCTAGCAATACATCTTTTTTTCTGTAGTTGTGGGGAATTGAACTCAGAACCTCATGAAGATGCTGCGAGTGATAGACCCTGGAGCTACAGCCTCAGGCACTTTACCAGCAATCTGAGAATGAAAACTATCCTAACAACTATCCATCCTGATTGTATTTCATTCATTTTAACTCCTTGGCAATCCTTGTTTGGCCTAATGTTTATTGTCTTTATTCTGTTTTTTTTTTTTTTGTCTTATTTTGTCACAGAATTCATGTGATCTTTTCTTTGTCTCCACATGTCAGAGTCCTTGCTAATATTTAACTCATTTGAAAAGTCACACCCCTATGTCAACCCCCCAATTGTTTCCTGTCAGTAGAAACTTCTTCCTCTTTTAATCTCATGTGACTTTTTTTTATTGCTCTGTAATACTTCTCTCACCAAGACTTGCATAAAAGTTATTTTTGTTTTAGAAGACTTGGCCATGAGTTATTTGGTAGCAAAGAAATAGAGAAAGAGAACGGTATTCTAGTGACTTTTCCTATTGTAATAAAATGTTCTAACGAAAGCAATGTAAGGGAGAAAAGGGTTTCTCCTAGCTCACAATTCGCCATGATGGGGAAATCAAGACAGCAAAAGCCTGAAGTATCATATTCATAGTCAGAAAGCAAAGAACACTGAATGCATGCATGTTAGCGCTTGGCTTGCTTTCTTTGTTTTAAACAGTCCAGCTATACACACAGCTAAGATGGCTCTTCCCGTGTCATTTAACATAATCAAGAAAATCTCCCACGTGCCCATCTCCCACGTGCTTCCAAATTCTGGCATCCCAGAGGACAATCAAGCAAAGTCCTAATGTTTTCGAGGCAGAGGATGTTGGATTTAAGAAGACTGAAGAACTTTAAGTGTTTTGTCATCTTTATCCTTGATTCTGTAGTTTTCGTAGTGTGCACTATTATGTGCATTACTTAACCTGTGGTCCCTATATTTACACTCAGATTGAACTTCTGATTTGTCTATGGGTCTTGCATAAAATTGCTCTCCCAGGAAGCATGGTGAACTTTCTTGTTTCCTTCCTAAGTCTAATACAGATGAAATATTTATAGTGTAAGGGGGATGCCAAAAGATTTCTGTCTAATTCGTAGGGCGAAGTTCAAAACAAATTGATTCAAAGTCCTTGACGAGAGTCCTGCTTTCCTCTGCAATATAACGTGTTGTTAATAGCTCTATTTATTGGAGGTCAGACATATTATAGGTATATGCATCATGACATTTATTGCTCACAGTGAGTTTATCTGCTCACCACTATTACACAGAGATAAGAAAACTCTGCTTCTTTGGGCTATAAAAATGACAAACACATAAAAATTTTTGAAAGGCATACAGATAAGGAGCGCTGTTGAGTTCCAATTTGTGATGTATCTGGCCACCACTCCCATTTTCTAGCTACTCTGTGGTAATGCTTCCCAATAGATGATGCCATGATGCACTAGCTTTGCAACTCATCGACTGTTTAAATTTCTCCTATAAGGTAAGCTCGATTCTTTACATTTCATCATCGAAGGAAGCTTATGGTTGAATGGGCTTAACAACAACCATCCTCAGACATGACATTTAGGCTGAAATGCTACAGGGCCTGAGGGGCAGAAGTCTCATTTAAGAAACAAAGCTAAGAATAGCTGTGTGGGACCCGAATAATAACTAACTCCTATAGTGACAGGAGGGTCTCTCTGTGGGTATATTGATGTATGTGTGTTCTAAATGTAAGGGAAATAGTCTCAGGAGGCTAAGGCAGAAAATCCCACACCAAATTCTTGGTGTCAGAATAATGTCTTATTATTCCCTCAGACAAAAGAAATGCCTAAAAATTCTGTTCTCTAAAAAGTTAACACCAACTTACTTAGTAAGCATATGTTTGGGAGCTAGGGATTAACTCAGTCGGTAGAGTGCTTACTTAACACACATAAAGTTTGATCTCCAGCACTATGTATAACCAGGCATGGTGATATTTGCCTGGAATCTCAGCACTCCAGATTGGAGGCAGAAAGATCAAAACTTGAAAGTCATCCTGGGCTATATAGCAAGTTCAAGGCCAGCCTGGAGTACATGAGGCTTTGCTAGACACAAACACAAAAATGCGTCTTCTGACAAATAATTATCCACTTGAGAAAAACAGTATAATTTACAAGAGAAAATTTTTATTATTTGATTTTTAAAAGCTACAGTTTAGTAATATGTGTGTCCTTGTTTATGGAATGGATTCTTAAGAGGTTGAAACAGAGTGGCCCCACTACCCTCGTTTCTTTTTTGCATTGATTCTTTGCATGATTCTTGCTTTCTGATTTCCAAAATTAAACCACCCTAAGTTAACGGTGTCTGATATATCTGTTTAACCATAGATACTACGGTATTTGCTGCAAGATTTTAAAAGATCACATGGGTTTCCTGGGGGCTTATTAGAGCATTTTTGGCATGTGTTTTGGGGAATAGGTATTCTAAAGGTATCTAGGAATCCTTGAGGAATGAAGATTTAGGTAATAAGAAGATATGTTTATATGTTATGTATTAAATTGTCCTTAAAGGCTAGTTAGAGCTACTATTTCAAAAGCCAAGTAATTCTAAGATTGTTTTCCATTGAATGGATTGAGCTTATTATTTCGTGAACATATTTCAGGTGGATTATTTGTTGTTTTAGAGCAAAAAAGTTTTCAATTAAAAATTGTTGGTGTTTAATGATTTTAATGAATAGAATTATAAGATTTAAAAATTAAGAACAGGGAAGGTAGGGTATAGCTGTGATTGCAGCACTTGGCACGTAAAGCAGGAGGATCACAAGCTCAAAACTAGCTTAGGTTACACAGTAAAAACAGTTCTTTTATGGAGTCATACTATCTTGCATGTTTTAGCTCAGTTAAATATGTCACAGATGACTTGTTTATTCTTGATGGACAGATTCAAGGACTGTTAACTACCCTAGAGGATAAAATCAGAGATGCTGTTTGCGGGGAATCTAAAGTAATGGGAAGTGCCTATGTGGTTCTGTGACAGGCAGGTGGGGATCTTTAGCAACAGTTTAGTAGAGTAGGAAGTAAACACACAAGATCTAAGACTCGGCTTCATTTGCTCTACTCCTTTCCTTGCCGGGGTTCCCTCTCACAAATTTAATAGTCATTTCATTGCTTGGAGTTCCTGTATTGTTAGCTTCATTATGTTACGTAAACCAATTAGGAGTGCAATTTAGAGCCTCTTACAGTCTGTGTGCTATGCAGAGGGGGGTACTGAGATTGAGTAATGGATGGCGTAGCTTTAGGAGTCTACATTGTCATTAGGTAGAGGCTTACAGAACACGAAAAATACTACAAGCAGATGCCGAGTTAAATAGCCAAGAGGGTGGTATAGTGAGTCATTGCTATGGGAACACAACAAGGGGATGAGTGCAAAGGCAAATAGTCAGAGTTTCCAGGAAGGTTGGCCTTGGGTACAATCGTAAAGGCTGCTTAGGATTTGGTTAGGAGGAAGATATGGAAGAGGTAACATTATAGTGACAGTGGACCTCCTTAAGGTGAAGGTTTCCGTGTTAGACCCAGGACTGAGAAGAGACTGACTGATTGGCTCTTACAGCACTTAGGAGGACAACTCCTGTATTCCCACATGGGACCAGAAGACAAATGCTTATCTGTTAAGAGACTCTCTGAAAATATATTCCCACTTTGGATTACTCAAGCTACTGCTCCCATGCCCCCAAGAAGTGGGAACTAAGCTTCTCCACAGCCCTGGATCTGGGCTTTTATATTTGAATAAATCAAAGTATGTTCATGTATTTTGATGAAATAGCAAATCAAGCAAACCAAAACAAAAACTACCAGGATCTCCTAAGTAATTAGTGACTGGAGCCATGCAACAATGGACAGGTTGTGGTTGTTTCTTAGAAAATAAAACTGTATCTTTTCCTGATTTCTAGATATTTTGATAAGAAAAGAGGTACTTATTTCATTAAAACGGTATGAATGCAAAATTTTCATTTAAAATGGGTGTTTTACTTGAAAATGACTATATATATGAAGAAAGTAGTTGTTTCAGAATTTCCCCTTAAAAGGAAAGTTTAGGAGTTTAGCATTGGCTAGCTAGTTCAAAAGTGTTGACAAATGAACCATATAAATACATACTTTATTATTAATAAGAGCCCTGTATTTCCAAGTGTTCAGAATTTTTAAGATATTCCAATATGTGAATATTTATGGTACAGTTTCCTTTCTATTATAACTGTTTGAAAGGAAGAATTTAAATTGTTTGAAACCTAGCGTGGCTCACACCACACATTAACTGTCTAATTTCTCATTCTGTACCTCAGCTCTAGGCTCTAGGCCCATGAATCTCTCCCAGTGTTGATACTGAGACTCAGTGCCACGGAAAGTGAATTTGGAAGTAGTGCACATAAATTAAAAGGAGAATAGGTTAAATAAATCTACAGCCCTGACCACATCCTGGAACTTCTGGCCATATAGCCAACTATCTTTGTAACGTATTTCATAACAGAAGTATCAACTGTAACATGTCAGAATCCTGACCTACTTTCTGCCACAGAGTCGCACACATCAGACCTCTGCCTGATGGCATCCTCTCCTTCCCATCTATGGTAGAGTCATGTTGTCTTTGAGGCTCTAAGAGTCAGGCTTGAATCATCCCCTGAACAATTCCTCTGCTATGCCCATCTTCAGTTTAATCCAGGAAACAAACCCTCTTCAAAACTATTAATTTAATTCAAATAATACTCTTGCTAGTTGTTGCAAAACCTTCCTAAACTGGTATCTCCAGTTCTATCTTTACTGCCACGAATCATTTCTCAATACAGCAGTCTTAGTAATTTGTGATTTCTCATCTGCTTACATTGCTTCAGTAGTTTCAAATCTCGCCTAGAACTAAAGGCAACATCAATACAATGGCACCAAACTGTTTATACTTTGGACATTCTAGTCTGCTCTGACCCGTGTGCAGTCTTTGGTATCGCACCCAATCCCCTTACTATTCCCCAAAGACTTGCCAGACTGACCTGTGTTTTTATCTTTGTGCCAGGTACTCCCTCAGTTTAAACCTACAAAATATTCATGTAATTTCTTACTTTAGGCTTTTGGTCTTTGCTCAGATTATATCCATTTACTGGGTAGTTACTTCCTTACACAACTTTTAAAATTCTGTCCTCTCCCTCAGAATATATTTTTCTCTTTTCCTGACTCATTTTTTCCATAACTTTTTTTAAAAGCACGTAAATAGTATTCTTTCAATCTTATTTGCTTTTGTTAAAATTGGTTGTCTACCTCTCATCAGTGGAATGTAATCACCATGGAATCAAAGAAATTTTATTCTAATTGCTAAAACAATTCCTAGAAAATCGTAAGCATTAAAGATTTTTGTTTGTTTCTTTGTTGTTGCCTGATGAAATAGTTTGTCTATTCCAGTTCAAGTGGAATGACGGTGGAGATTACTAAGACAAGACAGGCATGTTTAAGACACGGTGAGCCTACACTTGTCTGTTGGGAGGGAGCTAAGGGGTTAAGGCGATTAGCTAGCTTTTCTGGCACTATGAAAGACTATCTGAGGAGGAAAATCTTCCAGTCTTCCAGCCAGGTCCCATCTCTGTTTGGTGTTGGTTATATGAAACCAGTATCTTCATGATCTGGTTCTCTCAGCTAAGGAAAAGCTCAGGCTTTCAGTACTTGAGCCTTTTTAGGAGGGTCTTCTAATCGGATCACAACATAGTGTTTCTTTTTCACTCAGTATGTGAACCTTAATGGGGCTTTCACCATGTAGAGTTCAAAGCTGGTCATGGGGGTGATAGAAATTTGATCTATCAGGGTTGTAGGTCAGTTGGTAGTATTTCAGGGGTGATCATAGAAGTTTGGTACTAAGTATAATCTATGCCTAAATGAGGAGAAATCTAGATTAATAGATACCTTCCTGTCACTGGCATCTCAGGGGAAGATAGTGAGGAGTGAATAGATTAAAATCTACCCCCGGATGATCACTGAGGCACCTAAAAACAAGAAAACCTTCATAAGATGCTCTCTATTGTAACACATGGGTTTCTCCAAGCCTTCAGAACTACATAATTTGATTATTTTCTTTCAAAGAATTGTGAAGTAGCTATATTTACTTTTGATTTTATGTTGTTTTCCTACTTTTTACATACTAGTCATATAAATACAGACATGTACACAACCTTTGTAGGAGGAGGCCCGCTTGTTCGTCCCAGCCACCCAGCTAGCTTAGCCCCGAAATAATCACACAGAAATTGTATTCATTAAAACACTGCTTGGCCATTAGCTCTAACTTCTTATTGAAAAGTCTTACATATTAGTTGAACCCGTCTCCATTAATCTGTGTATCGCCACATGGCAGTGGCTTACCGGAGATTCTAAGTGGCGTCTGTCTCAGGTGGAGGATTCATGGCTTCTCCGTCTCTGTCCTTCTTCCTCCCATCATTTATTTCTGTTCCCCCTCCCTGCCTACCTAAGTTCTGCCCTATCAAGGCCAAGGCAGTTTCTTCATTCATTAACCAATACAAACAACACATAGAAAGAAGGACCTCCTACACCAAACCTTGTTAGAATAAAGTTGATTTTTCTCCTCCAATGAACACTTATTATCTACTAGAAATGACAATCAATTATAGAGTAGGTGTGCCAGCATGTACTAGAGGCTTGTGAATATATACTGATGTATTGCAGAAAAAATAATGAAATTTTAAATGCAATTTATTTTCATCATTGTATCTGGTGCTCTATCTGTATCCAAGAGAGAAAGAACTGACCCTTAAGGTTTACGACACCAACACATTCTTACATGCTCCCTAAAGTTTCGGGGCCATGAATGAGGTGGAAGCATAAATACACATCATAACAGGTAATCATGATGGAGGATAAGACGATGATGTGGGGTTGGGGAGATGGTTCAAAGAGGAGAACTGTTTGCTGTGCAAATGCGAGGACCCAAGTTCAAATCCCGGGTGCTCACATAAACGCTGCCTAAGGTTCTTAGGAAGAAGATGAATTTTCAAATAGGACTGGGCCATAGAGCATTTGGAAGGAAGCCAGATAATTTGTAAAAGTAGATAAATATATATATATATATACATATATATGTATATATAGTGTTAATGAAAATATTTTTCTTAAATATGTGTGGCTAATGATCAAAAATGACATAGAATAAGGGTAAAAATTACCTTCTGTAGTTATAAGTCTTGGGTATACATTAATGTCACCTAGAGGGAGTTTACAAGTGGAGACTTCTGGGCTCCACATAAAATATTTCTCTGAAGTGTGTAGAATAAGATTAGGTGTTCTATCAATATTTCATGTTTCTTAAAAATGCAACCAGATTGAAACTGTTGAAAAACCTGTATTGATACAGTTATAGTCACTCTTGTTTATGTTTATATCTTGGTAGAGAGAAAGTGATGAGGGACAGCCAAGGACCTACCAAGGGTCCAGGTGATGGTCAGTGTAGCTTTATAGACCAGGGGCAATTTTGATGGGTAGGGGATGGCAGAGTTTAGAGCCACTTTAGAAATGGAATTTGGGGTGGGTATTGGAGACTCGTTGCTTGGGAAAATAAAGTGTATTGAAAGCTAGCATGACCGTTTCTTGTGGGTGTTTATAAGAGAGATGCTATGAATCAGATGGGCAAACACAGGAGTGGTTGGATGTGAACCTGTTGGGCACCTACAGTATCAGTTGCTAGTCTCCTTGCTGTGATAAAATACCCGACCAAAGCAACTTAGGGATGGTTCATTTGCATCCACTTCCACGAGATAGAGTTGACGTTGGCATATACGGTGGTAGGAGCAGGGGGTGGCTGGTCACATTGCAGTCACACTCAGGGGAGCAGAGAACAGTACATACCAGTGTCCAGCTCACTTTCTCCTTCTCCCTTTTAGATTAGGAGCCTAGCTCATGTCATGGTGCTGCCCTCATTTAAGGTTTCGCTCGACTGTATCTGGATACTCCCTCCTAGACAAGCCTAGATACTTGTATTATGGACAATTCCGGATCCTGTGAACTTAATCATATTGACTCTTACACTTGCCAGATTCCCAGAAACAATAACAAACGTAGTTTGCAAGTAGACAGTGAGAAATCTGAGACCCTTTATGGTGAAGAGACTAATCTGAAGTCACAAACGGGTAGTTTAGGGTCAGTTGGCTAAAAGTATCTGCCTAGTTTTGGTGAATCCCTTTCCTTTCCCCATTAAGCCCTCCTCATCTGGAAAATGTCTATACGAATATGGAGACCAGCTTTGTGCAGATGAAATGCCCCCACCCAAAAGACAAAAATAGTCAAAATTTCTTTAGTATGTTAAAAACTTAATAAAAATATGATATAGGTTCTAAAAATAGAGATTTGGATCAAAGTTTAAGACAAAGCAGTTTTACAAGTACTTAAGCAGAGGTGAAAATGTGAACAAAATCCATTGCCTCTAATTCTGTCTACTAGTGATTGCTGGTGGCAGGGACTAATGAAGGGGCATTTTTATTTTATGAGCCCAATCCTTTTTTACATTGAATCATAAAATTATACACACACACACACACACACACACACACACACACAGACACACACACACAAATCAGAACAAAAGGTGCACATCATTTTTCTTTGAAAAATGAAATACTGAGAATGCAATATATTTAGTAAAATGCATGCCAGTATAACCTCAAAAAAATACTTCAGATACATTTTGAACATAAGATTGTGTACTGGTGAAATTGGATATGAAGTAATGAATGGTTTGTAGATTATAACCTTCTAAATTCCACATAGGTTTTATTCCTGTTTGGGAGACTCACTGCTAGGCTGTTCTTAGTGAGAACATTTTGGGTACTGATTGCTATAGTTATCTTCAGCTGCCAACTTGACAGATGCCTAAAATCACCTAGGAGGAGGAATCCTCAATTACTAATTGATGTAGGAGGGCCTAGCCTACTGTGGGCAGGTGGGTGGGCCCAGACTTTGTAAAAACGCTAGTGGATTCAGAGCCTTAAAACCAGCTGGGAAGCAGCATTTCTCAGTGATCTCTGCTTCAGTTATTGACTCCAGATTCCTGCCTTTATTTCCCGCCTTGACTTTCTTTGAAGATTAACTTGTATGCAAAATAAAGCCCTTTTCTTTGGGTTGATTTGATTAGTGTTTTACAACTGTCCCAGAAAACCAGCAAGAACACTCATTATGAAGTGAAAATACCATTTAAGATTAATGGTGATAATAACGTTAAGGCCCATGTCTTCTGACTCCTTAAATAAATGAGCTTACAATTTTGCATCCCTCAGGCTGGGAGCAGAATCATGAGCCATATCCATACCACGATGGAGTGTGTTTAGAGGCTAGGAGAGAAGAGCTCCACCTAATGAAGCAGGCCATTTTCAGTAGAAGAGCCAAGTATGACTCTTTGCTTAAGAAACTTCTCATGACCAGGAGGCCTACATTTCAGTGGCACAGAGTTAAGTAGCTGTCCGCTAAATGTGTGTTGGGTGAGTACTGTTATGGCAGAGGTGGGTTTTGAATTATAGTCTTTGCTTTGTTTTAAAGAAAATTTACTTAGGCTAGCTTAGACAAGTCTCTATTCTACCTTCAAGTAGGCACTCGCTAAGAGTCACATGATTCCCACTTCTACCAAAAAGTAGCAGAGAGGACTGTCACCTGACGAAGGAAGGGTAAGACGTGAGAGCCAGAAATGCTCAGGTCTGCCTGTGACCCCTTTCTGGAATGTCAAAAATACCAACTTTCTCAGTGGCTTGGCCCAATGACCTCCACGTACAAAGGTCTTTTCTTTCTAGAGAAATTGCCTTCTCCTTGTTTCTGATGCGTTCATTCACACCCCTTCACACACATTGTCCTTTGAAAATACCAGTCAGGGTAGAATACCTAATATGTTGCTCTTTGCACAGTCTGAATATGATCCTTGTCCGTATGTTAGTGTAAAACCATCATTCTTGGGAGCCACCTACTTTGCAAACCCCTGGGCAAGCAGATTGTTGAATAACCCGTGACTGCCCTTCATCTAGTTAGCTCTCTAGAGAGATCATAAGACATCCTTAATAAGCCTAAAGGCCCTCCGAGTTCTGAATGATCACAGAAGGCTTTTTTTCCCTTTTGTCCTGAAATGTCATGCCCCACCCTGAACAGTATCAAAGGAGGTCATTATTTGTACGATGCATTAAAAAAGAATAAAGGAGGGGTCATTGGGAAAAAAGGAAAGTTCATCCGGAGGTTGCGTGTCATATGAAAAAGGTTTTACTCTTCCCTTCATTGACTGGATGACTGTGGGAAACAGTTTTGACGTTCTCTGTGGTGCCACCTATGTAAGAAATATCAGATTGTCCTGTGCTGGTCCCGATGAAATGCTGCTCTCCAGCACACATCCGTGAGCAGATGCTCAGATACAAAGGCAAGAGCCGTCGATTTCCATCCCTCCCCATGGCATGCTTAGAGAAGACATTCACTACTTCATGTTGAAATTCACCAGCAGAAAATCTTGGGTTCTAAGTTTATCTAAAGTATTTTTTTGATCCATTTTCCTAAATACATTGCATTTTTAGCATTTTATTCTTTCTAAGAAAAGTGATGCATACCTAATTTTGTTCTGATTTCTATAATTTTATGATTCATGTAAATAAAGATTTGGGAACTCATAAAATAAAAATCCATCCTTCATTAGTCCCTGTCTTCAGAAATCATTAGCAGAAATAATTAGAGGTAATAGGATTTTGCTCACCTTTTGTCTCTGCTGAAGTAACTAAGTGTTTTTGTCTTAAATTCTGATCTAAAACTATTTTCTAGAACTTATATTTCTATTATATTTTCAGCATAGTAGAGAAATTTTGACTGTTGGGTGCTTTGTCAATGCCTTCCATCTGCACAAAACTGATTTCATAGTCTTAGAGACACTTTCCAGATGAGGCGGGCTTAATTGAGAAAGTATAAGAAACTTGCCAATACTCATTAGGAAGATTTTCAGAGCAAAACTGCTTCTGGCTGACTGCAACTAATTCCCAAACCAATCTTTATTCTTTAAAGGAAACGATTTTCTTCAATACCAAGATTATTTCTTTGTCTAATGGACTGAAGACTCCTTAATGGAGAGACTGGTTCACTGGTACATTGTAAGGACACAGACCAGAGACTAGCACAGATTCTATAGACGTCCAGCAAGTATCTGTAAAATTGGATTGAGTTGGCTGTTTGTGGAACATAAATCTGGAGTCAAGTTAGCTCAAGAGTGTGGCTTAGAAGCTGACAGTACTTGATGCTAATAGTTATCATGGCTTTGGATTCAGGCAGCTGAGGTTTGAATTTGGACTTTGTAAGCTTATCGTCTATTTTATATGGGCAAGCTACACACATGTTCCAATTCTCAATTTTCTCATTTTATATTGAGGATAATGGCTGGGAATGGAGCCCTGTTGTAGAGTGCCTGCCTAACATTCCTGAGATGCTGGAGTTTATCCTAATCTCCACAACATCAATAATGATAAGAAACTAAACGGTGAGGGTAATAACTATGATTTCATGGTCATTTGTATAAATTATATTTCTGATGGGCAGTAAGCATACAAAATATGGTAACTAGTTCTATTACCTTTGATCAAAATAGATTTTGAGTGTCTCTTTACAATACTACATACTTTAATTGCTAATTTGTCTTTCCACTAGAATATAAACTCCAAGGAGCAAACTTTTTCATGGTAACCTCATTGTGTATCGTGTTCGGAGCACTCTTGCCCGATCCAATGACCTGTGTTGATTCAAATATCCTGTATTGTCATCATATAATGTAGCAGTCACTAGATATATGTGATTATTTTTTTAAAAGCTCCTTTAAATAAATTTTAATTAGTACACAGTAATGAACTTTATTATTGCTTAATCCCTGAATGCTGTTTTTAATCCATCAGCTGGTCTATTTCTTTCAATAGATGAGTCTCTTTGCATTTCCGGTTGTTACTGAGAGAGAGTTGATATTCTCATGATTTTCTTTGGAGATTGGTTCTTCCTGCCTGTTCATTTTAGGGGTTTCACTTTACTGTATTGTACCTGATTGATCCCTCACCAATTCTCCATATTTTATCTATTCTTGAACCAAATTGTATTACTTTTTTATGCGCTTACTGACAAGTCTGTGTTTTTTCTTTCTCTGTGTGTTTCCCCTTTTTAGTATAGTTTGTATTGCTGGCCTGATTTTAATAGTTGACTTAATTTGTGCTTATCTTGAAATGATGTTTGATTGTCAATTTTAAGAGATGACTTTCTTGTGTATAGCAGCTTTTGTTGATTTGTTTTTTTGATTTGAGGGTTTAAAATATAACATTTCATTGTTATATGGCTTTTCTTTATAATAATTAAAATATGTTGTAAAGCACTTTCAGATAAAAGACAGTATGCAATGAGATTAGTCAGACCCCAAATCTATATATCTCAATGAACATATTAGGATAATATTAGAATAGCAATTCTGAAGTGATGGAGCTTTGCACTGGGTTTTAAGGTTGTTGCTATGACAGCTGATCTTATCCTGATATAGTCATCTATGTAATGTCTTGATATTTTTAACTTTTAGTTTTCCATATTCTTTTGTGGGGTTTTTTTTGTAATTTTGGCATTTTAACAGGTATGTTGTAGTGGATTATTCTCTAGTCATGTCTATTTGGATGTTCTAAATGCCTCTTGCATTTAAATATCTTTCTAGGGATGGGAAATTTTCTGTTATAATTTTACTGAATATATTTTTTATTCCTCTAGGCGTTAGCAGACCCATTTTATACCTAATGGATTCTTAGATTCTGTATCTTGAATGTATCCCATAGTTCTTGGACGTTTTAGTCATGTTCATCAATCCCATATTTATATAAGTCTGAATTTGTTATTTTCCCAACTTTGTCCTTTGTTCCTGATTCAGATCTTTTGCTTGGGGTTCTGTGTTGAACATGCTTCCCACTGTTCTTTATTTGACTGATTATTTCTTTTACTTCTAAAATTTCTGTTTGATTCTCTTTTGGGGGTTCAATATCCTTTTTGAAATTGTTCTCTGAGTCCTTGATATTTGAATTTCTTCTCCAAGTTACTGCTTTATCTTCTTTAGTACCTTCCTTGTCTAGGTCCCAATTTCCTTCCTTCGTTCATCTGCTTACTTTAGCTCTCTTTGTAGTTTCTGATTCTTTTTAAAAGTGGGACTCTGGGCTCTTTTTCTAACATTTCTGGAATCTCATTGTTTTTGGTTTCTGGTGCTGAGGGGTTGGGAGCTTTGGAAGTGTCGGAGTGGATCGTTTCATACATTTGTGGCCCATGCTTCTGTTAAAAGAATGGTATTCCCAATTTTCAGTTTTTCCTTATTCTTCTTATTGCTTTCATTTTCATGTTAGTTCTCTGGTGAGATGTCTTTACTTAGGGTTATGTTTTAAAATGCTGTTTAGAGCAGTAACCAACCACAGTCATGGATTTAGTGGCAATCTCAATCTTAATTTAAGTAGAAGATAATTTGTACTCTTGCTTAAATCCTGGTAGAGTTCAGAGACAGTGCCTCTAGGTTACTTGCTAAGGGACTCTATTGTGTAATGCATTTAGAGAAAATATTTAAGAGTGGGGTGAAAGAGAATGTGGAAGCGGGAAAGATAGAATGATAAGAAGGAAATGATATGAAATAGAATCATGAGAATTACCAGAGGAAATATTTTAGAGTATGTATAGAGGAAGGAAGGACAGTCATAAAAGCTTATTAAAAGCAAAAATCCTTGAGATATAGGTTAATACACAGTAAGAAAAAAAATAATTTATGAAAGTTGTAATAATAATAATAATAATAATAATAATAATAAATAGCTCTTCAGTGAAATAGAAGTCATTATAAGTGTAGTTAAGAAGACATGGTTTCTCCTTGACTTTGTATCGCCTTTTGAAACAGTCTCCATAGCTGGGTAGGGGAGATTTATAGTGTCAATAATTCAAACAATTATGTCAGTTTGTCCTCATAAATGAGAAAAACTTGTACAGCTGAAGTCCACTTTCTGCCATAATTCCCACTCTGTGACACTTCCTGTCAAATGACAACTTTGTGATGTTTTGAAGATGGCACTTTTTGTCAGACCTCGCTATGACTGGGATCGTGAAGGAGTTTGGAAGACTTGCTTGCTCACATTTGCCTTCTGTTGAGTCTGCCTGAACACCAGAGCAAGTTTAATAACTTTTTGAATTCTTTTTTTTTTTTTTTTTTTTGGTGACAGGTCAAGAGAGATTTGGAAACATGACAAGAGTCTATTACCGAGAAGCTATGGGAGCATTCATTGTCTTCGATGTCACCAGGCCAGCCACATTTGAAGCAGTGGCAAAATGGAAAAATGATTTAGACTCAAAGTTAACTCTCCCTAATGGTAAGCCAGTGTCAGTGGTCTTGTTGGCCAACAAATGTGACCAGGGAAAGGACGTGCTTGTGAACAATGGACTCAAGATGGACCAGTTCTGCAAGGAGCATGGCTTCGTAGGATGGTTTGAAACCTCAGCCAAGGTAATGTCACTTTAAAAGGAGAGTTTAGTAGAGTAAGATTCACAAAGAGGCACATGCAGCTGCACTCTGGTGAGAGAAGTCCTCCTGTATTTAAGCCTTTTTTGTTGTTGTTCTCTTTGCCCCACTCCTTCCCTTTTAGTCTACAAGTGTAGTGCTTCCGGTGCAATTGCATTCTTAAGTAGGACACGAGGTAATGAAAGGGTGTCTGGGAAACAATGGAGCATGCTCTGTCTGTATAATACTGAGGAGGAGTCAACTCCACAGAGGAAAGTGCACAGTCTTCTGTTCTTCTTTCCCTTCACCCCCGAGCCCTATTTCTGACTGATTTCCTCAACGATTTCTGTTTTATGTAGAGTGACTCTCTAAGCCCATACCTCCAAGAGTGGTCTAAGATCAGTAGATGCATTGGGAAGCAACTATTTTAAATTAAAATCTCCCCAATTTAGCTTAAAAGTAAATACGCCTGTGGGTGCTTTCCGCTTAGAGGATGAAAGCGCTTGGCTGTGCCTTCTGAGACTGTGCTGCTTTACTGCAGTAGAAGAGCAGACACTGTACTCTGCAGCAACTTCTTTTTACATTTTAGTAAGTGCTAAGCGCATTTATTGTCTTTACGGACTTTTTCTTTAGTTCACCCATGTAGGAAAGAAAAGCCTATGACTTGTTTGTTTTGTTTTGCTTTTTCACCTTTCTGCCACAACGTGCTAAGCCCTGGGACTACCAGCATGTGCCACCCCACATGATTTCATGAGGTGATACGGCTTGGGCTGAACTCTAGGCTTTGTGCATTCTTGGCAAGCACATTTCATATGCTATTTATAGTAGTTTTATTACATTTATTTATTTATTTATTTGTGTGTGTGTGTGTGTGTGTGTGTGTGTGTGTACACAAGTGTGGAAGTCAAAGAACAACCTTTGGGAGCTGTTCTTTCCTCCCACCTTGTGGGTGCCAGGAATGGAAGGCTGTCAGACTTGGCAGCAATTGCCATTGCCCACTGAACCATCTCACTTGTTCTTGCCTTCCTCTATGGCTTCTCCTGGAACTAGGACATAGCCTCATGACCTAGATTCCATCAAGTAAATGGACGAGAAAATGAGCCACTAGACAACAAAGGCATGATGCAGGGTCCATTTTTTTTTTTTTTTCTGGAGCAGGATGACAGAAAAGATTCATCTTTGGGAAGCAGAGTGCTTTTTAGGCACCTGTGCTTGCCATAATCAGTCGCTGCTCAACCCATGAAATAGTTGAGTTCTTTGCTGCTTCGAAAACAACAGGGCCAGTTCTGGGAGGGGGCTAGAAACAGTTTCTTCCTTAAGCTGTTTCTCTGTGTGGTTTGAGTTTCATCCTGGAAGATCAAGGTGGATTGTTTTTCTGGATGCATGCATGATTCTACACACTATGCAGTATTCTTTGAATATGCCCATATTTACCCTGCTGGCATTAGGCTTCTGTCCCTTTCAAATAAGAAGATAGCTTACCATAAATGTGGTCCAGAAAAGGTAAGAACATAGCTTACCATGAATGTGGTCCAGAAAAGGGTGAGAAAAACAAGTTCAATGCTGTCTTTTACTATAAGAATTTCTTAGACTTTAACTTCCTATGTGTTCTGAATCCACACCAACAATCTCTAAATTCTGATATTAGTTGACTTCATTTTTCTGAAAGATCTATTTATTTATTTTTTTATGTGTACCTGTGTGCCACAAGTGTGCAGGTGCCAATGGAGACCAAAAGAGGGTGTTAGGTCATCTACTGGAAATGGAGTTGCAGGCAGTTTTGAGCAGTCTGATATGGGCACTGGGACTCTAACCCCTGTCCTCCAGAAGAGCTGGGTGGTCTCCTCACCATTGAGTCATCTCTCTAACCCCTGTTGTTAACTGTGTATAAAGATTTTTATATAAGAGACCACTTAGTTATTGTAAGACTTCATGGGGTAGGCAGTACTATCTTTTACAAAAGAAATAAAAATTGAGGCATAGGAGACCACCCTAAAATTGAATATTTATTTTATTTCTTTATTTTTAATACAGACTTCTTTATACTTAATTATAGTGTATTTTAAAAATTAAGGTGTGGTCCACAGTCTGACGCTGTGTCATAACAGGCAGCTGGTTTGTTGTTGTTTTGGTTTTTCCTGTTGCTTCTAACAGGCAACTATACTGAGCCATGCAGCATGCTAAACACTTGACAGAGCCGTAGGAATGCTAGCCTAGAATCATGTTGTTGTTGTTGTTGTTGTAAAGGGAAAGTTTTCTGTGTTTCATTAAGCTTAGTGATCTAATTTATTATTTTTAAGCTATTCTGAAGCTGGCATGGGGAGCATTTAAGATTGGCGAGTTTTCTGGACACTTTCTCAAGGTAGAATCACACATCATTTATTTTACAGGAGTCTAGAAAATAAACAGATATAAAACTTGAATTTATACAGACTGGAATTGCATAGATAATTGCACTTGGGTATGGGCAAAGTGCAATTCTAATTTCTTTTTTTAATGAGCTGAGCATAACACATTATTTTTTAAACCCTTTTCTATTAAAGCAAGTAATAAGCCATCTCTGATTCCTTCTTGCTTTCAAATGTCAAAGTGTAAAAAAAGAAACCTCTGTCATCCCTTGTGTGTTCATTGATAAGCACAGTTCATCAGGTTATTTCTTTCAGGGTCTGTGTTATGAATGGTGTACCCTAAGTCTATAGTGTGTTCAAAGAACCATTTTTTTTAACAAGGCCCTAAGGAAAATACATCAGTTTATCCATTCAGCTCCCATGAATTTAGATGGAATTACAGGGTGTAGATAGGCAGACCTATCTCGCCTTGCCTTTTAACCTGCTCATACGGTTTACTCTGCCTTTTTAGTTCTGGTTGAAACTGTTAGAACTTGGAAACATAAAAGGATGAGACCCATTGGAAATCCAAAGTTGGACTGAAGTTCGAAAGTGTAACTTAAAGGAGATTATGGGTGTGTTTAATAGTTCTGACTGGTTCCATAATGACTACCAGTCTGTACTACCACTGTCTGAATAATTACTGCTGACAGACTCTTAATGCCTTACTTGAGAAATGGAATCTTTTCCTGAGTTTGAGAGTGGCTTAAGGTTGACTCACAAATTCAAGCTACCAATCTGCTTATGGATCAGCATAAATTAATAATAGCATTTTAATTTGTACCTAATTAGTTCTTTAAATATTCCTTACCTTTGTGCTTACAATTTTCTATATCCGCTGACATCCCATTTCAGGAGAGGGAAAGAGATTGTTAGCGAATGTAACTAGAGCTTGGCAACTCAGTCCTTCGTGGTCCATGCTTTTATAACTTAGACCTCCAATCTTTGCTTTCTCACATTTAGAAAATGATAGCATTCCATCTCGAGACTTGTTCAGAAGAGCCTAGTTTATATGCCATATACTGAAACTCATCCTGACAGGGATTCCTTTGATTTCTCCACTTCCTAGATCAATCATCTCCAATGAGCTTCATTCATAAATGATTAATATTCAGACAACCTAGCAAGTGTCGATAAACTATGACCTGTGGGCCAAATATAGGCCACCTCTGTATTAACCTAAGCTTCTCTTAGAGCAGAGCTGTGCTCATGGTTTACAAATTGTTGATGACACCTTTTCTGCTATGACTACTTAGGCCTGGCAGCCAGCAAACCTTAGTTGTCCAAATTGTAGACTGCAGACCCTGGATTGCTCAACATCTGTCCATTTTGGAAGTTTGCCATGGATGTTTTATAATAGGAATAGCTTTTCTCTTATTAAGATATTATGGGTTTATATAAAATACTGTGCTATTGGTTTCCTTCAGACAAGTTTATAATGAAGCTGCTGTCAATTTTCTGTTTTACAGATAAGGACATTAACGTTTAAAGTAGAAAGTGTAAATGACGTATCCATGGTTGGCCTGTAATAAAAATGAGATTTCAATATAGGTTCACTAACAGCCCAGCTAAGTCACCGAAGCACCACAATGGGCTACCTTGTGGCTTTCCCCTATGGTGGCCTTCTATAATAACTACTTACTGAGCAGCTGACACAGATGGCAAAGTCTGAGTCTGTTTTCCAGAAATTCAGGTCTAATGTGAGAGACACATGCAATGGAAATAAGTCTTTCTTTCTCTGTGACAAATCACCTGACAGAAACACCTCAGAAGGAAGATGGGTCTACACATATTTCTCAGCCCATGGTTTCAGAAGTCTCAATCCATGTTTCTTTGACTAAGGTGAGGGCAACATCATGTGAGCCAGTAAAAGAAAAAAAGCAAAGATAGAGTGGGTAAGGTGGAGGGAAAAAGGCAAAGAAAGAAGAAAAGGATGACCAGGAAAGAGAGAGGAAGGCCAAGAAGAAGGAGGAACATGAACAAAAAATACTCTTCTAGGGTACATCCCTCATGACCTACTTAAACTAAGTACAGCCACACTTTGAGAATTTCTACCACCTCCTAATAATGCCATAAAATTATGAATCATGCTGGAGATTAATCTCAGTGATAGAACATTTGCCTAACAAATGCAGGAATCTGGGTTCAGTCCCTAGTCCAAAAGGAAAAAGAAAGAAAGAAGGAAAGAAAGAAAGAAAGAAAGAAAGAAAGAAAGAAAGAAAAAAATCAGACATTTTGGGAAAGAACCATTTAAATTGCAGGTCTCCATCAAGATCCTCCCCTAGGAGAATGGAGAGCCCCTGGGAAGAGGGGGAGGAAAGATTGATTGTAAGGATCAGGGGGGCTGGAGGACACCAGGAGAGCATGACCCACTGAATCAACTAAGCAGGATGGCAAGGTGAGCTTGCTTGGGTCTGCACCAGGTCCTCTGGCAACATGTTATGGCTGTTAACTTAGTGTTCTTGTGAGAATCTTAACAGTGGCACTGGGGATATCTCTGACTCTTCTGCCTTCTCTTGAGACTTTTCCTCTTACTAGCTTCCCTTGTCCAGCCCCGATATGAAGGTCTTTTGCCTCATCTTATAGTATCTTGTTTGGTTCTATTTGACTGTCTATTGGAGGCATGCTCTTTTTTGAAGTGGAAACAGAGAGGTGAGGACAGATCTGGGAAAGAGGAGAGATGGGGGTATCTGGGAGAAGTGGAGAGAGGGAAACTGTGGTCAGGATTATTATATAAGAGAAGAATCTGTTTTCAATAAAAATGCATTTTAAAAATGTATTCTTGCAGTGGATGGCAATTAACAGAGCTGAGCAATATGAAGATAATTTAGTGTACTCAGTCCTAATTGGGATATTCATATTACTCCCCTTCCTCTCAAGACTCAGGGATCATTGCAGAAGATGGGACAGAAAGATTGTAAGAGATAGAGACAGCAGATGACTACAGTAAAATAATGTTTTCTGGACACAGCAAAAACAGCCTTACAAGCCGGGCAGTGGTGGTGCATGCCTTTAATCTCAGTACTCAGGAGGTAGAGGCAAGTGAATCTCTGCAAGTTCAAAGCTGACCTGGTCTACAGAGTGTGTTCCAAGACAGGCTCCAAAGCTACACAGAAAAACCCTGTCTCAAAAAAATAACAAAAACAAACAAAAATCTGTGGCACATATGGACTCAGAGTTTGTGACAGCATGCAGAAGACCTGTGTAAGATCAAGCCAGACCCAGTCTCAGCATACAGATGGAAGATGGGCATGAAGTCTTACTTCTAGCTGAGAAGCTATTAACAATTGATGGCTTCTGGGAAAGGAAAAAATCAGTTTTCTTCGGGAATTCAGTCCTTGAGCAGCTACCAGGCTCCAGTAGATGGCCTTACACCTGTGCATGTATAGGCAGTACTAAGTAGACTCAGTGTTTGTGGTGGTTTGAAAGACGATGGCCCCCCAAGGGAGTGCACTATCAGTAGGTGTGGCCTTGATGGATTTGTTGTCACTGTGGAGGTGGACTTTGAGGACTCATATATGCTCAAGCCACCCCCAGTGAGCTAGACCACTTCCTATGTCCTGCAAGTCAAGACATTGTACTCTACAGCTACTCTTCCATCACCATGTCTGCCAGCATGCCACTATATTTCATTCTACCATGGTGATAATAGATTAAACCTCTGAAAATGTGAGCCACCCCAATTAAATGTTCTTCCTGTATAAGAGTTACCATGGTCATGGTGTCTCTTCACACCAACAGAAACCCTCACTAAGTCAGTGTTTCTAGCATTATTCTTTCTAATGAACACATGGAATTTGGAGGGAATCGAACAGGTATGGACAATAGGGGAGCAATTAGAGTCATCAGAATAGGGAATCGACTTGACCAAAACACCTTATATTCAAGCATGAAATATTCAAACACTGTACATGAAATTACACACCTCTATGCCATAATTGCCTCCAGATTCCAAAGGCTTCTCTAACAATCTTGTCAATCAAATCATGGAATTCTCTGTGATTACCCCATTAGTGTCTTGAATTTCTTAAATCTCCTTTGCAGCACATTCAGAGTGTTAGAATATGATTGGGGGAGTACTGAGTATCAGAATTGGAAAGGCGAGATTGAGAGGGGCTGCTTTAAGCAAACTTTAAAGAACTTTGCCAAATACCTTGATAAAATCTCCTACTACCTCCATGCTTCCCCATGGAAATATACTGGGTTTAGAGATGGTTCTCATGGGAATGAGTTCACTGTGTGTAGATGGAGCGGTGGGGCTGCGTCCTGCCACCCAGCTAGCTTTACACCTGAAATAATTACATGGAAACTGTATTCATTTAAACACTACTTGGTTCATTAGTTTCAGCCTCTTATTGGCTAAATCTTATATCTTGACTAACCCATATTTAGTGATCTGTGTAGCACCACAAGGTGGTGGCTTAACAGGAGAGATCTTAACCTGCGTCCAACTCAGAGAGGAGAGGCAAGGTGACTGCCTGAAGCATCTGCTTGAATCTGCTTTCTTTCTCCCACAATTCTGTTCTGTCTACTCTGCCTACCTAATTTTCTGTCCTATCAATGGGCCAAGGCAGTTTCTTTATTAACCAATGAAAGTAACACATAGACAGAAGATTCTCCCACATCAACTCTGGGAGGGGAAGCAAATGTTATCCACAATGAACTTATCTAAAGGCTAGAGTTAATGGGTACTGTGAGAATTGGATTGATTTTTGTTTTGTCTGCATGTGTGTTGTGTGCATGTGTATAGGTGTGCTCACAAATGTGTGGCTGCACAAGTGTGAAAGCATGGGGAGGCCCAGACTCACTATCAGGTGTTTTTTTTTTTTTTTTTTTTTTTTTTTTTTTTTTTTTTTTTTTTTTTTTTTTTTTTGGTTTTTCCCAATCACTTCCCACCTTATTGAGTCGGGGTCTCTTTCTGACTCCAGCTAGTCTCACTAATTAACTTGTTAAAGGATCCTATGTTTCTGTCTCTCAAGTGCTAGGATTACAGCGGCTCATCATACCTGCTAAGCTTTTATGGAGCTATTGGGGCTCTGAGCTCCATTCTTCATGCTTGCAAGTACTTTATCTACGGATCTACCTCTCTAGCCACTCAAGATTCCATTTTGCCTTCTCCTTTAATCATTTCCTAACTCTACATCATGATTATTTCTATAGACTTTTAAAGAAAAACAGACATATGTATGCCCTTTTGGAATTCCAAGGGACTAAAGATCCTCCCAAGGCTCCGTCTAGCTCAAACTTCATCTGAAGCACAAAAGCTCTTCTTCATAAAACTGTAGGTAATAAGAGCAGCTCATAAAATTCTGGGATGTTAACGATGGAACAACTGCTTGTTTGCAGCCAGGTGCAAGTTATAACTAAATTTTCAACTCTAGACTTCACTAGTAGACCGCATTGGTAATTCCCTCATTCAAAGGATTATTAAATGCTGTTGAAGGAGAGAAGCCGCTTATTGGTTCCCAGCTGCCCAGCTAGCTTAACCTCTGAAATAATCACATAGAAACTGTATTAATTAGATCACTGCTTGGCCCATTAGTTCTAGTTTGTTATTGGCTAACTCTTCTATTAATTTAACCCATTTTTATTAATCTGTATATCTCTACATTGGCTGTGATTTACCGGCTAAAGTTTAAGCATATGTGACTCTGGTGGCAGCTCCATGGCCAAGCTTTTCTAACTCCCTTCTACAAAATACAACCAGAATTTGTTTGGGGGTTCTTGTTTCTGCTTGGATATCTACCTCCGGGAGTTAATTTCTTTCCATTCTTCTGATTTCCATTTGTGATGAATCTGTGCCTTCATGCCACCCAGAGATTGCAAACCTGATGGGGCTGGACCTCAATGTTTCTGTACAAATGGCATCATCTTGTTTGGAGGCCCTTCCCATGCAATTAGCTAAACTGGCCTGAAAGGAATAAAACCCGTTATTACACATCCTTTAGGTTCCTCTAAACTCCCATAGAGACCCTCTGACCTGCTTCCCCAAAGCTTTTTTTTTCTTCATCTTTCTCCAAATTTTGCTACATTGCATGAAGTCCCCTCTTGGCCTTCATAACCTTCTGCTGCCTGCCTTTATGCATATGCGTCTCTCCCTGCAGGACTCAGCTCCATCTTCAAGACTATCTCGTACCGGAGGTCATCTCGTCCTTCACTTCAGACTTTATGTAGTGATTATTTCTTCTAGAGCTTGGGTCCTGCCCTCGTCCATGAGTGTCTCAGTTTGTCACCCAATGCAATGTCTGCTACAGAGATACAGAGGGATGATGGCTTTGGCAGAAGCTATTCAACAGAAGAACATTGTTTACTGCCGTGCTTTTCTAGGACACTCTTGGAAGATTAGTGTGCTGTATTATTCTCTCCCCGCCCTTTGTGGACAATTTCTGTCCTTGAAGAATTCTACAGAAGACAAAAATTAAATTACATCTGTTTTTTTCAGAAGGACTCTACAGCATGCAACTCCTTTTTTTCTAGAAAACTCTCCAGACACTCCACAATATAAAGATTGCTGCTGTTCCCTGTTGTATACATGGGGAGTCAGGAGGGAGAAATGAAGGTGAGGAAGGCCTTGTCTTCCATTAATGCCCTCCAGCCTAAACTGGGACTGCAAACTTGTAATGCTACCAAGAATCCAATCAGAACCTGACATTAGTCCGTGGCTCTGATCATCCAGGGTCTTCTACCCTTTCTCCTTACTGCTTTTCTTTTGCACGGTCATCTCATGTGTTTCTGGTACTGTCATTTGAGGCCTACAAGACGGTTATTGGATTTATCTGTGTTTACTAATGAAGAACAGAGTTCTAAGAAAGCTTTATAAAATGTCTTTAAAACATTTGTTCATTTGTTGCATCTTTGTGTCTATGTGCTGTTGACTAAGTTTCTGTGTACTTCATATATATAGTCCAGGGGAACGAAAGTGGATATCAAATCTCCCAGAACTGGAGTTAAAGGCAGTTGTGAGCCGAAAGGTGCATGCTAAGAGCAGAATCCAGGCCCTCTACAAGATTAGTAAACGTGCTAGGCATTCATTCCTGCAGCCCCAGGAAAGCTTTTCAGTGTTTATCGGACACATCAGACCTCATCTTTGCATCCAGACCACTGATCTGCCCACTGAAAATGAGTGATTCTTGGCGAGGCTTTCATGCCAGGGACATCCAAGGGGCTTGTAGCAACTGCAGGCACTTTGGTCTAACTTTTAGAAAGAGCTGTAGGGGGACACATTTCTTTTTTTTTTTTTTTTTTTTTTTTTTTTTGGAAAATACAGCTTTAGTGATTTTGATTTGAATACTGATTAACATACATGTGTTAATGTTCATTCATCCATTTCCAAGTCATTCTGTGAATTTCTGCTGTATGTATCTGCAGGTGGGCACTTTGCTAAGGACTGAGGTAATGACGATTAATGGCAGTTTCTATTAATCAAAAAGCCCCTAAGATTCTAGGAGAAAGTTCACAAAACAAACTTCAGTACAGTGCAAAATTTGATTAAAAAATTGTCCTCTCAATAAGAACTGTAAGAGAATTTGCAAGTAAAACTGCTCCCTACATCCTTCTGAAGCAGCTTGCTTTCTGTTGGATCAGGGCCACTAAGCATAAGGAGGCATCAAGGAAAGACTCATGGGAGTCTCTTAGGAGAACTCTGTTTTCATGGGTGTAGAGTGGAGCCTTAGGAATCACATCTAGGGACCCAGGGACTGTTGAAGGCACTCAGATTTCTCATCTTCATGTTAAGTGTCGACGCAGGAGCATGTGGTTGCTGCTCCAGCATTCTCTAACTTCACAAGTCCTTAGAAATTGTCACTACAAAGCCACAGGGAATTCTGATATTAATGAGGCTTTATAAAAAAGCATGTTTTCTTTTAAACAGACTTTTTCCTAAGTGATTCAATTATTCATCTTATCAACTTCCCCCCAACCTTTATGAAGCACGAGCAGGTCCTGGAGAAGGTGATTTATTTCCTGGGATCATCTGTTTAGCTGGCGGCAGTGTCAGAATTAGAATGTAGCTCTCTTTATCCAAACCTCATATTCTCTGATTTCCCTTGTTTCTGAGGATATAAATCGAAGGTTTTTTTTATTATTATTTTGTCTTAGTTTATGGTATACAGACAAACATGCATGTTGTTGGCTATATTAGATGGTTTCCTGTCCATGTCTGCTTCCTCTTCAGTGACCCCAAATCTTTCCAGTGGTTCTGCCACTGCTTTTGGTTCAATCATAAATAATGACTCTATCTGATATGATTTAACATGACAACTTTATTTCCTTACATAGTTTGTAATTCGTGGTTAGCCTCAGTAAAACCTTGTACTTCAAGGTTCTCGAAAATTCTCCCTCATCCTGATTATTCTGTTGAGAGCAGCTTTGTTCTAGTTGACTCCATTCCAGCCTCCTCTATTTCCCACTTCCTGTGGGAAATGCCCTGCAGAGTCATGACACCACTTAGAATCCCGGAACTTTGCTCTTCCTCTCGGGTGGGGTTTCCTATGCTCTTCCACTGTGCGGCTTGCCCGCTCCCTGGTGCCCTCTATTATGGCCTTATTTTATTGGAACGCAGGCTTCTGAAATTGTTTTGGAAAAGCTGCATGGGCATTTCTGATTCTGATAGCTTCAAGTATGAGTTTTCTCAGCTTCACACAATTTTAGTTCTCTGGATGGGTCTCAGATTTTAGATTTAAAATTATTTCCCTTCATGGCTGGAAAGCCTTACTCCGCTGTTGTGTAACACTCCGTGTTGCTCTGTAGAGGGCTGGCACCTTTTGATTCTTACAGTTTATGCATTCCATTGTCTGTCAGGTCTCGGGGTCATCTGTAATTTCACACGTTATTGCTGTCTACATCTGTCACCCATTTATGTGTTCCCACTTTCACCTTAGAAACTGGTGTTTGAAAAGAAATTGTTCCTTTGGTAGTTTTCTATTTTTTTTGTTGGTTTTTCTTTATGATTTTTCTGACTTGATGTAACCTCATTGAAGTCTGTGAACTTTTCATTTTTCCACATAATTTCAATGCTATTCAAGTTCCATTTTATTGCATGCATTTTGATTAAACATTCTATTCTATTATTAGGCTATTTGGAGGATATAGGTATATTTGATACAGAGTCTCGATGTTGCTGATATTTTATGTAGTAGAATGGAGAACGAATGGAGGGCTTCATCTTTGCAGTCAGTCCCTCTGACTTCAGCAACCTTAGTATTCAATTCTAGGGATGGTTAGATTCTGTGGGCATGGAGTTTCTCTCGTCAATATCTCCCGTTACACGAACTTTGGACTACTCTGTCTATATGTTCACCAACCTGTTACCAACTTTTCCATTGCTTCCAAATTTCTAAAAGTATGTCAAGATATCAAAAATGCACAGTTTTTGTGTTCTCTTAATCATTATGATGCTTTTTAATGTATTTTATTACTCGCAGATTTTTTTTACAGAATATTGGTAAGGAAAATAAATGGGCACATCTTGTCCTGCCATGCCTAACAGGAATGTGTGCATGTGCTTTGTTCACTGGCTGATGGCTTTTTCAGTCCAATCCTTGGTAATATATAACTTAATTATATTTTGTCTTAACTTCATAACGGGCGGAGTAAAGTGTGGCAGTATATGAGGACCTCACCTCAGGTGGGCCAGCTAGTGACTGTCAGAGCTGGGGCTGAAATTCATGACAGCTGATTCACCAACATGCTGTCCTGCCAACTTCCTACTTTAAAAAAAAAATAGACAAAAGCTGGGCCTCCTCTGTCAAAACCAATGTCTCTCTCTCCTCTTTCTAACCCTGGCACGGGTTTCCCTGGTTCAGGAGGGCTTCATTGTTAAGACCCGTGTTTCTACTTCTCCCCCCTCCCGCTCCCTTATTGTTTTCTGCCTTGACTTTGCTTGCCCCTCCTCTGTGGTGCTTTGCCTTCTCTGATGGTGTCTTGTTTGCCATCTTTGAAGCATTCTTGATTTGTTGGTGACAGTCTTATCATCCCAAGGCCTTCCATTTCATCTCTGTCTGCTTCGCCGCAAGTGAGATATTGATTTCTTGCGAGAGCCTGCTGAGATTGGGGGAAAATCAATATCCCATTAGACTTAAGTGAGGAGTAGCAGAACTCCTCCGCCACCAGCCCACTGACCTGACATGCTGGGACAGTACTCAGAGACTCGCTTAGCCTGCTGGGCCCAGTTATATTCTGAAACGATGAGAATGTCATGGGAAGAAGGAAGGGGGCCGAGTAGGGACAGGCAGCACTTTCCGACACTCTAATAAATCTGAAAGAAAACATCTGTGACTCCAGAAAGAGGTGAAAAGTGTGGAGTGACAACAGAGGATCAGAGGAATTTTCAGAGTGTAAGAGACTAGGCAAAACATAGACAAAGTGAATGGTGACTTTAAAGGGAATTCACAGATGAGCCCAGAACGCTGAACAAAGCAGCAGGGAAAAGAGAAATGGAAAATCTGTATGAAGCACCTATTAATAAAAGCCTGGAGTCAGGTATTAGGGTGAAAGCTAAAAGATCATAGAAGCAGAACAACCACCCACCAGAAACGTCTTATCTCTATGACTCTTCAGACTGCATAGGGATCCTGTCTCTAAGAATTCTCTGGCTGAATGGGGCGAGATCCTATCTCCACCCACCTTATATTCCTGTCTCCACCTAGAGCTGGGATTAAAGGTGTGACTGAATCTCCCATATGCTGGGATCAAAGGTTTGAGCATCCCATGTGCCAGGATGAAAGGCATGATCCTCCACCACCTGGCTCTATTTTACTTTTAGACTGGGTCAAACTCAAGTAGCCCAGCGTGGCCTTGAACTCCTGATCTTCCTGCTTCCTCTTCCCAAGTGCTGGGATTAAGGTCTGTGCCACAGTTGTCTGGCCTCCGTGTTTAACTAGTGGCTAGCTCTGCCCCCGTCCTCCAGGCAAGCATTTTATTTGCAGGAACACAAAGAAAATATTGTACATCTGTAGAAGAGAGAAAAAGAGAAGACTGGAAAGCCTGTAGAAGTGAAAACTGAAGACCTACAAGACCTGTAGACAGGATGCTGGGTGGTGATCCACCCACTGGCGCCTATGCTTCATTACTGCCTCTAATGCTGGAGAAATGAAGGAACAGATCCCAAGAGAAGTTCTCCAATCAAGCTGCCTACTGAAGGGAGAGATTAGAGTCCCAATGCCTCACTATGGTGTCACTAGAACACCAAACCATCCTTCTCCCACGAGGCCCAGAGAACCTCATGAATACTCCATGCCAGCCAACCTGAACTGAAACTCAGGAGAGCAAACTTACTCAAGCTAAGGCTAACGCTGCTGATGCGAGCTATTCAAGCATTAGTAAGATAAGCATACGCAGACAAAGGGTATAAAGGACCTGGATGCATCAGAGCCTTGGGTGCTGGGATCCACTCACAGAAGTTAATGGTCTTGCACATTAGTGGGTGAGGACTTGGGACAACACTTTGTTTTCGTGGCCTTTTTTAAAAATTGTTTTATTGAGTTATACATTTTTCTCTGCTCCCCTCCTTTCCTCCCCTATCCCCTTCCACCCTCTCTCATGACCCCCACACCTCCCAATATACTCAGGAGATCTTGTCTTTTTCGCCTTCCTGTGTAGTTCCATGTATGTCTCTCTTAGGGTCCTCCTTGTTGTTTAGGTTCTCTGTGGTTGTGGACTATAGGCTGGTTACACTTAGTATGGATGCCTGGAAACTCCAGAAGGATGAGCCATTTGTGCAGAAATCTTGCACAGACCAATATTGACCAATCATATATGTCATCTGGAGACACAAATAGCAGTTGGCCCATCATCAGTTTGCTCTATTTCACAGAGAATTTGGATCTTACATCCATCTCAGCAAAGAGGGGATATTGACTGAAGCTATCTATGTCACATTGACTTTTATTTATTTTAATTTTCATTTACAGTGGTGGTTTAAATGAGACAAGTCCCCCCACAGATTCCAGTACTTGGATACTTGGTTCCCAGATGGCTGTGCTGTTTAGGAGAGGTTGGGGCATGTGGCCTTGCTGGAGGAAGTATTACTAGGGTGGACTTGGAGAACTCATAGTCTTACCCCGAGGCTGAAGATGTGAGTTCTCAGCTTCCTGCTAGAGCTCCTTCCCTGTCACAATGAACTCTTACCTAGACTATAAGACAACTAAATTCCTTCTTGCATAAGTGACCTTGGTGTGATATTTAGCACAGCAGCAGAAAAATAGCAAACACATTTACACAGAAGTGTCCCTTGTTTTGTTCTGTTTTTTATATCGTTCAATTAGTTTGTGTGATTATTCCATTTGTTTCTGTTCCTCTTCTGCTGTGTTCTTTCTGCGATTTACCTACGACACTTGTAACTTGCTATGTTTCTCATATCTCATTTTCTCTGTTCCATCCACCATCAGTTCATGTTTACTTCTTCAATATAAGTATCTATAACACAGAAACTGTATTCATTTAAACACTGCCTGGCCCATTAGTTCTAACCTTTTATTGGCTAGCTCTTACATATTGATTCAACCCATTTCTAATAATCTGTATCGCCACTTGACTGTGGCTTACCGGGATGAGTCTAACCAGCGTCCATTTTGGAGAGGAGAGCCATGGCGTCTGCCACACTGCCTTCTACCCAGCATCCTGTTCTGTCTACTCTGCCTACCTAATTTTCTGCCCTATCAAAAAGCTAAGGCAGTTTCTTTATTTAACCAATGAAATCAACACAAAACAGAAGACCCACCTATATAAAATATCCCAACCCAACTTTCTTTTTTCTTCTTTAATATTAATCCCTAGTCTTACTAAGGCCCTTTCTCTCCCATTACTATCCTTAGTAATGAGTATCTTCTATATAGCACATTTTCCTGATCCCTTATTCCCTTGTTAATACAGATGAATTGTTTCTAATTGACCATGGTCACAATGAGTTTATTGTTTGTGACTGTTTCACAGTAAGTGTTCTACTCTCAGAGTGCTACTGGAAATCATGTCTGGTGAACTACACCCCTAATCAAGTAAAATGGAATGGCACTTGAACCCGATTACACCCTAGACCAACTTGAACATTGTAGCTACTTGCACCAAAAGACTATCCAACTAACTACAGAAGCCCAAGTGCTTGAGTCTTGCAGATGCACAAGAAACTGGGAAAATAGGAAAGCAAGTCTTGACTGCAAGTACATAGTGGCATGATAAGACATCCCAGTTAGAGTGAACTAGATGAAATCCCGAAGGAAGACAGAAAAATAATTACAAGCATACTTAACAAAATCAAAGAGGACACAAATTCTGAATGAACTAAAAAAGAATGCACATCAACAAATAAAGAAGTCAATAAAATATATGAAGAAAACTTCCATATAGTGTTAGAAATACTAAAAACTAAATTCAAATCTGAGAAATGAAAACTCTAGTAAGTGAAATAAAAACTTCAGTGGAAACCTCATGAATAGAAGGCGTCAAACAGAAGACAGTACGTCAGGGTTTGAAGACAAAGGAAATGTGTTAGATAGAAGAGCGGGCCTTTGAAAAACTCCAACATCCCTTCATAATAAAAACCATAACAAAGCTAGTGACGGAAGAAACATCCCCAACGTAATACAGAACACAACAGACCTATCACCAGTACTTTCTTTTTTCTTTTTAACTTGAGGTTTTCTCCTTCTTTAATCAATGACCACCTTCATCCAGCTTTGGAAATCTGGACTGAGAGGAGGCCTACTCCATTGTCTAAAGGTCTCTAAGTGAGTCTGTCATCACATGGTCCCAACCATGTCTGTCATCAGCTGGGATAAAGGGATAAATCGATTGCCACCACTGCCTGGCAATAGATTTTTAAATTTCATTTTTATTTTATGTGCATTGGTATTTTGCTGTGGGTGTCAAATCTCCTGGAACTGGAATTACTGACAGCTGTGAGCTGCCACATAGGTGCTGGGAATTGAACTCAGGTCCTCTGGAAGAGCAGTCAGTGTTCTTAACCACTGAGCTGTATCTCAAGCCCCCCCACCCACCACCAATATTGGTGAAATATTGGGGAAAACCCACAAATATCTTCACTAATATCAAAAATGAAAGGGGCTCCATTCACAATTATCTCAAACCAAACAAGCAAACAAACCCCCAGAACAAATCTAACAAATGAATGAGAGTCCTCTATATTGAAAAACTTTGAATGTTGAAAAGGAGATTGTAGACGGTAGACCATAGAAAGACCCACCATTCTCATAGCCAATGAAGGTAATCCACAAACTCAACGTGATTCCCTTCAAAATTCCAGTTTTGTTGTCCAAGAATCCAGTAACAAACTTCCAAAAATTTATAAATAAGCAGGTCAGGCAGTGGTGGTGCCTTCCTTTAATACCAGTGTTTGGGAGGCAGAGGCAGGCAGACCTCTGAGTTCGAGGCCAGCCTATTCTACAGAGCAAATGCCAGGACAGTCCCCAAAGCTACACAGAGAAATCCTGTCTCGAGAAACAAAACAAGAATTCATAAATAAGCACAAAAGACCCAGATTAATCAAAGCAATTCTGAGCATAAAATATAATACTGATGGTTTCACCATACCTGATTTCAAGTCTTCCTACAGAGCCACAGTACCCAAAATGGCATAGTATTGGCCTCACATAGAATTGTAGGTAACAAAATAGAGGGTTCATGTAAAACCCCAGATAACTACAGCCATCCAAGTTTTGATGAAAAAGTCAAAACACACACGGAAGGAAAGGCAGCCTCTAGCAAATGGTGCTGAAGAAACACATAGGGAATGGAACTAGATCCCCATCCCTCTTCCTTGAAGACCCTCAGTTTAATGATTCCTTCCCTCTGTGAGTGTCTGCATTCTATAACAGTGCTTTGGTTCTGAAGTTCCATCAGCAGTTTCTTTAATTGTGTCCTAACATTTGGCATAAGCTTCATGGTTGTATTGGTACAAGTTCAGACTAATTCAGCATCTGTTCCTAGTTCAGATCCCAGACTGTCTGTCCTCTGGATATGTTCTTTTTTAACCTGATCTTCATATATTACAGTGATTTTTTTATATTACTCTCCTGTTTATTTCTCCAGTTCCTGCATTTTTATCAGCGTGTTCTTTCTTATTGTCTGCACTTTTAAGAGTAAATAAACTTTTAGGTGTTCCTGTGTTGTTTATTGCTTAAAACTTGAACATTCCTTATTTTCTTTGTCCTAACTTTACATGGGAATATTATCATATAGGTACCAGATGAAAAGCTTGTAAAACAACCACAATTAAAAACACAACATTAACATTATCTATAATCTAATGACTAATTGTAAATATTTTATTTTGTTTGCTTCCGAGAAGGAAGTTGTAAACGTGTGTGTGTGTGTGTGTGTGTGTGTGTGTGTGTGTGTGTGTGTGTTTAAAGAAAAAAACTCCAGCCTGAGTTTTTAAGCATGTTCATACCTTTTTATATATTTATTGATTTGTCAGTGTATTTTGTATGCTTGATGCTCATGGAGGCCAGAAGAGGGCATCCGATACCTTGGAACTGGAAGTACATGTGACCCACCATGTAGCAGCTGAGAATCAAACCTAGATCCTGTGGAAGAGCAGCCAGCTCCCTTCACCACCGAGCTACCTGTTCAAACTACCTTGTTTATTTTGACATGTCAGTCCTCAGAATGGAGTCATTATCTACAGACATAGCTGCTCTCTACAGCTGTATTGTTGCATGTACAGTAACAGCTGCAATAACAGAGGGGTGAACAGGCTTTAGCGACAGAAGCTCCTCTCCTGGATAAGGCTTTATGATGCAGACAGCGTACAGACATCTTAAGCGGTTCCAGCGGTAATGCGAAAATTTTAATGTTCGTATCTGAAGCAGCACCATCTTCTGCTTGACAAAGATAGTGTTCATTTTGCTCTAATAAGTTGGTAAAATCCTTGAAAGCAAATAGAAAGCAGGGATTAAGTTTTAATTCTTAAGTTTCAAGTAGGCCTTTTTAGTACTTTATTATGATTTCTCTATTATTACCGTTATTATAATTGACAAAAGAAATGGCGTTCTGATTAATGCAATTCTTTCAAAGCACTCCTGTTTTAATTGTCCTATCGTCTCTGTCACTCTGCCCAGTAAAGTACCCTAAATTATCCATGTATCCAGCACATGGTGAAGTCATTAGGTGTCCCTGTACTTGCTGGAGAACATTGCTCTGTGGAAAATACTTTTCTCATTCGTATTTTGCTTAGGCTGTGCCCTATCTCCACTGGTATTGATGGCATAAATGTCTATGAAGTGATATAGGTCAGCTCAAGATTTTCAAGTTTCATGGTTCGACTATGACAGCTTTCCTTTTTAGCTCCTGTCCATGTCCCTCTTTCCCTCACCCTGCCTGTTTTCTAAATATCAGGCTATGCTTTCTACGTGCCGGACCTACCAAACCACTGTCAATTGCTAATTGTGTCCACAAGATCTGAATAAGACCACTCCTGCAACCACTAGACTTGAAGTTGTTCTAGCCTCAAGTGTGAATATATGACCAAATCTAAATTCATCCGAGTTCTTCAGAGATTTTTGCATCTGAAGTTGAGGTCTGGAAATCTTTTTTTCAGACATCAAAATGGTGAACAGATGAGCCTAGATGCTTCAAGTCTCTTCATATATAGCAAGCTACCACTGATGGAGAAAATGAAGCTGACCTGAGAGCATTTGGGAGTATAATTTTATTGCCTACAATTCATGATCTGTTGAAAGGCTCATGATTATTTCTTAACCAATCAGTTGTTTTTAATTATTACTAATTAATAATTTATTCTCTTTAGTGAAGTGATATTTCAAATCCCATAGTTTCTATTTTTCCTAATTATAAATTTATGGAATGAAGAAAGGAAAATATGACTCCATATTAGGAAGCAATAAATTATGTACCAGATGCTAGGAGCTATTTCAGGATGTTTACAGGCTAAGGATGACCCATTGTCTGACTGTGGAACTTAGTAGTTAGAACTCAGAGATTTGAAAAGGCAGGTGGGTGGACTTAGTTTCCAGAATGCAGGCTAGGGTTCTGGTTTGTGGTTAAGTTAACATCACAGACACTCCAGATATGAAATGAGATTAAAGATTAGTCTCTTAGCTTTTCCCAATAGTGGTAAAGACACTTTATTTACACTACCTGAAAAAGCAATAATTTCAAAATCTCTACATCTTACTCAGTGTGTTCTTGCTGTGAAGAGACACTATGACCACAGCAACTCTTAGAAAGGTAGGCATTAAATTGGGCCTGGCTTACAGTTTCAGAGGCTTAGTCCATTATCATCATGGTTGGAAGCATGTTGGCGTACAGGCAGACATGGTGCTGGAGAGGTTGCTGAGAGTTCTACATCAGATTGGTGGGCGGCCGGAAGAGAGAAACACTGGGGCTGATCTCCAGTGAAATACTTCCTCCAACAAGGTCATACCTAGTCCAAAAAAGCCACCCTTCCTAATCCCTGTCAAGTAGTGCCACTTCCTAATGACCAAGCATTCAAATAGGGGGCCATTCCTACAACCACATTCAAACCAACACACGCTACTAAAGAGTTAACAGTTGAGTGGATAAAAAGATTTTATATGAGCCAGGCGGTGGTGGCGCACGCCTTTAATCCCAGCACTCGGGAGGCAGAGACAGGCGGATCTCTGTGAGTTCGAGGCCAGCCTGGTCTACAAGATCTAGTTCCAGGACAGGCTCCAAAGCCACAGAGAAACCCTGTCTCGAAAAACCAAAAAAAAAAAAAAAAAAAAAAAAAGATTTTATATATATATACATATATATATATATATGTATATATATATATAAGCTGAAAGACTGGAGGAATATTATCAGACTCAAGTTGATGACTATTTTAATTTTATAAAAAACTATTATGGAAAGATAATACTGAATATATACAATGTAGACAATACAGAATGTGATAACCAAAGTATGACTTGCATAAGGATGAGAATGATATAGGAGTAGGGACTTAATTTGTTGAAGTACCAGTGACAGAACTGGAGTCATGTCTGGGTTCTTCATCTCTGTTTATCATTCAACTCTAACAAGAACCCTGTGAAATAGAGTTATTACCGGTCTCATTTTGCGGACTAAGAAGTGGAGGCAGAACCTTTCAGCTTCTCCCTGGTCCTGGAGATAATTCACGCTAACTTCCTGAAGCTTCTTTCATTCCATTACACCCTGCTGCTTCCTAAGACCACGATGCTCCAGTTTCTGTTTGCAGTCTTAATGCACAGAGTTGCCGGAACAAATGCATTTAATCAAGATAGAGAGAGATTTGAAGACAGATCATTTCTGCTCACAGTGAGCAATCAATAACACTTGAAGTTGAATCAGATGCATCCGGCTTACACTGTGGCTAAGTGTTTATTCTATGTGTGTCTCAATCTTCCCTTCACTAAAGAGGGGTTCAGAGTATATTACTTCTCAGATGAGTTAATACATGTAGCAGCATGCATAGCAGAATACTGTGTAAGCATCCAAACAGTATTAGCAATTATTGCTATTCATATTTGTGTCTGTTGGGTTATTTGCCTTCCCGAGCTGACAAATGAGAAAGGATATTAACTGAAGCTATTCTTCATGAATGGAGTTATTAAGTCTGACTAAGTGATAGCGTTGAAACTTGGGTATTATCTTTCTGAAGCTGATGATTGGGTGTCTTAACAGTGTGTTAGCAGAAGGCTCACAGTGAGGGTAATTAAAGCATGACTGAATTAAAAGTGAAGTGTTAATAGTAGCAGAATCCATGAGTGTTCTGACTGAGTGATCATTCGCAGTAAGTTACACATACTGGATTTGGAAAATACATCTCAGTTATGGCAAACTCAAAAGGCTCTGGGGAACCGTCTGCCTGATATTAGGGTTGCAGGTGCTCGATGAAGGTGAAAACAATGGATATGATGCCATTTTTCTTCAGGATCAGGAATTTAATGGATGTGAATTAAGTGCCAAGCCAGGGAGAGTATGCATATTCCATTTAAAGAATAAACCTGAAAGCCACGAAATTAATTACTAGCCATGGACCAACTGAAACCCACTGTAGAGTGCTCATTTCTGATTTTTCAAGTTTGGAAAGAAAGCAACAGAGCTCTAAGAAAGAAGGAGAGAGAGCTGGTGCCTGGTGCCGTACATAAGCATTTATGGAGAAGAGTAGGTTAGGAAGAGGAACTTGGCTAGCCTGTGGCCGTGCCCCCTGATAGAATATGTTTCAGGGTCATGTGACTAGCTGGATTTGTGGGCTGGATAACTCTGGGTAAATTTTGTAATCCTGTTTTTCTTACTTGGGCTTTTTTAGGGGAGGGGGGATTAACTTAGCTGGCATAGGGAAAGTATGCATATGGTACATGATTTATAATCACTCGTCCATTGGTATTAGTAATATTGCGTAGTATGATTTAGAGAGGTCTTATGATGTTTGAAGTCAGAAGCACACAGCATGTATCATAGTTAAACATGACACTGTTGGGGGTGACACCAGCAAAAGGTGGGAAAGGTACAGTCCTCAAGGTCACTGGGGGCGGCTCTAAAGAGCTGAGAACAGAGAGAGTGCATCTCCCAAAACAGACAGAGGCCACTCAGAAGAGATAACACTTTCAGAAATGAGTAGAGCAGGCAACAAAAGCAAAGAGGGGGTGCTTGTGGCTTGTTCCCCTGTGCAGTCCCGTAGCCTCTGTGATGTCTGCCTGCAGTTTCTGAAATGTCAGAGAAGGATGAAGTAACAATGGCCCACTTCCCTTCCTCATTAGTGTTTGTGAGTCTGTAAGTCTAGGGTGTTTTCAGGGCTAAAGTGGGGTACAAGGCTGCCTGGGTGACAGAGGAAGTGTTCATTGGCAGGTCAGAGTACAGAACTGTGGGGTTTCAGGCCCTGAAGGTGGAGGGAAGCACACAGAAAGGTTGAAGTGGACCTGAAGGACATTTGGTATGTGGCATAGAAGAAGAGTAGCTACACATTTCAGAAGCCCTGGGTTCAAACTACAGCACAGGAAAAGAATAAACATTGAAATTTACTTCAGGAAGACAGGAAGAGCAAGGTGGGGATAGGAGCAGTGTTGACAGAGGAACATTATCTTCTTGTTGAGTGTATTTGCCAACTTCTCTGGGCTGCCAGCATGGTCGTTCTGTGCCCGGATCAGTAGTGATGCAGCTCACTCTGTCCTTCCCAATAACCTTAAACTGATGCTTTTAGTTTCTCTTTATATACCACATATGCCTTTTCATTCAGAAAGAGGGGCAGAGTACAAAGCTTTGGGTGCTCAAGACTGTTAGCTTGGACAGAAATAGAAGGTAGCCAAGCATTTTCCAATCAAATGTAAAATGCAGGCTGTGAAGGCAGGAGCCAGGTCCCTAACCTTACAGGATCTTGTGTATAGCGTTCTATGGAGTGAATTTTCTCTTTGAAAAAAAAAATCACTCATTATTGCTGTGGAGATTAAGTGTAAAAATTTCGGTATGAGAAGAGTGGGTAAGGCCTATAAGTCTCAGATGAAGGGAGCCCTAGCGTGAGATCTACAAGACAGGAAATCCCAAACAGCGTGGAGGTGAGGGAGAAAGTGCAGAGCAGACACAAATTTAGGTCTGTCACCAGTATTTGTATCAACAACAGAAAAGAAAGTACTGACTAACAGAGAGCTAGAGACCTTTGGGCATGTAGGTGTTCAATAGGCAGGTGATGCACGTTCTCCTTGGTGTGAGGAGTCTGAAGCCCCTGTCTGTGTGAGACTTCTTACTGTTATTACCCAGCATCCACCTGCTCTCATTAGAACATCACAGTGCTGAGGAATTTAGTGCCCCACCCTCCGGCCTCTGCTACCCCTGGTATTTTGTTTGAGGTTGATGTATTCGGAAAGGTTGTGGAAAGTGAATTCTTGGCTGCCTTCTCACGAGGCAGATGTGAAAGTTTTCTACTAGAATTTTTTTTTCCTCTCTGGCATGGGGTGGGGGTCAAAGATTAAACAATTTGACCCCAGCCAGATGTCCCAAAGCTGTGACTAAATAACTGACAGGATCTCCTGACCCCAGATAGAGTCCCATGCTTCGCTTCACAGAAAAAGCAGAACCTCTCCAGAGTGGAGCACTGTATTAAATTATATTTTCAGAAATTCCAAAATAAAAAAAAATTAAAACGACAGAGTATTTAAAGGCATCTTTGTTATCTGTGTCTTATCACTGGGTGTACATTTTATTTCTTAATTTTTATGTATCTTTGTCCATAAGGGCTTGCTTAATCAATCTCCCCTTCCTTTAATTGGACAGGTTCTCTCACAATATTGGGAGCTCACTAGTTAGGGAGACTGGCTGGCCAGTGAGCACAAGACACTGTTTCTGCCCCTGCAGTGCTCGGATTGTAGATGCATGACACCTCACTCTGTTTTCACCTGGATGCTGGGGAACTGAACTCAGACACTTTACCAATTAGATTACCTCCCTGGTCTGTATGTGTGTATGTGTTGTCCATGTGTATGTGTGCTGTATGTAGGTATGGATGGATCTTTCTGTGTCCATGGGTGCCCACAAACAAGTACTGGTGTGTGTAGAGGTCACTGGGTGTTTTCTTCTACTGCTGTCTACCTTATTCCCTTAAACAGTGTCTTTCACTGACTGAATCAGAAGCTGGTGAGCTCCCAGGATCTGCCTATCTGTACTTCTCATGTAGCCCTACCTCGCTGTTACAGGCATGCTGAAGATTCTAACTCAGTTGCTCACGTTTAAATAACAAGTGCCCTTACCAACTGAGTCATCTCAGCCCAGAGTCTTTTGAAGCGTGTCTAAGAGGGTTATTCTGCTAGACCAATTGAATCCATACTTGAGAGGGGGAACCTGGTAATGTAGACTTGTAAACTAACATGGTAGACATATATATAGCCATGACTCAGAACTCCGAATTTAGAAGGGAAGTTATTCTCTTTCTGCTGTCAACCTGAGAGACTGTTGTGTAGTGCTCAGAGACTGGCACAGAAGTTGGGTCTTGGTTAAAATGACAGATTGACCAAGGACAAACTCTACTCTGGGTGAGTTTTCCTAGCCTTATGGCTTCTTTATCTTTAAAATGTGGCTGCCAAGTTTTTTTTCATAGATTCCGCGTGTGGGTATGGGTGTGTGCGCGCACCATGAGTGCATGAGAACATTATTTTGCAAATAACCCACTTGTCCAACTATAGCCCTACACCACTTGTTTTAGTGCAATGCTTTGTTGGCAGTTTTTCTATTGATACAGTGAAGTGAACCCATAGCACCGGCTTCAGCCTGAGCCATCTGACCCGAAGCTGCCAGCACAATAGACCCTGTCCTCATACTGTACGCGTGAGACTGAATCAGCCAGATCTTGTCAGCGGCCTGTGCGTAGCTTGGGAGTCACAGGCTGTGTAAATTCCCTTTCAGGCAGAAGATGCTCCTGGAATGCTGTCACTGCTCTGTGTCACACGTGCAAACAAAAATCCCCAGAGAGCACTTGACGGCTGAGCCAGCAGCTCTACTTCTGCATGGCCATCTGCAATGTAAGCCTGACTGTAGCTACCTGGATGCCGAGTAGTTCACTGACACCTGAAACCTAACTGCAGTTTTAATAGGCAGGGCGTGATCATCCACTGTGACCTTGAGACAAAAGGAGAGAGGGGTTTGTTCTACATTAGGCTAGAGCAGGGACTCAGAAAGCAAGTAAATAAGTCTATCCTCCTGTCAAGCCTGATGATCTGAGTTCAAGCCTCTGTGGAAGGAAAGAACCGTCTTCCTCAAGTTGGCATGCATGTACACACACACACACACACACACAGAGAGAGAGAGAGAGAGAGAGAGAGAGAGAGAGAGAGAGAGAGAGAGAGAGAGAGAGAGAACACTAAATAAGTATTTTAAAAGATTCTATATTGCTATTTGTTTTCTCAGCCTATGTCCTTTGGCTGTGACTCAAGTGGTGTGCAATGAAAGCAAGAAAGAGGACACTGAATATATTTGAAAGGGTATCAGCAGTTTAAACATGGCTGGCCTGAGGTCCCAAAGGCACGCTCCTTCCCATTTTTATTCTGGTGCCCCGTACGTGTCCACTTCGATCCTGTATTTATTGGGGTAATCTTTAGAAGAGTCAAACGAGTTCAGACTGGCTTTTGACACTGCATACATGCTTCCCCTGCCTTTTGGCAGTAAGCCTGTGGCCATTATCACTATTTACTATTTTCCCTGCGCTCATACTGATGTGTGATGTGGACCTTGCTACTTACTCTTTTTCATTCTCAGTGTCCCTGGCTGCCCCACGAAGGGATAGAATTCACACAGTACTGTTCTTCAGGTGCTGAATGAACACGCAGAATATAGCTGCCATATCCTTCAGTGCTCCAAGTATTTTTTCATGTTTTAAGTATTAATACTATAAACATAATCTCCTGTATGGCAGATTCTTTTTTTTATTTCTTTTTTCAAGAGGAGAAAGTGTCATTATTTATAGTACCTTAGAGTAGAAGAGGGTTTATTTTGACAATTCCCAAGGATGTATAGTCCACCATAACTAGAAAGACAGCAACAAAAGCATGCGGCTGGCCTGGTAGTCAGGAAGGAGAGAGCGAGCATGTTTCATACATGCACAGGAAGTAGGGAGAAAGAGCAGGGAAGTGGGTCCAGGCGATTCGACCTTAAAGCCTACTTCTGATGACCTCCCTCATCCAGTAGAGCTCCACCTCCTAGGGGTTCTATAACTTTCCCAAACAGCACCACCTGCAGACCGAGTTGTTCAAGCACACGACTCTGTGCAACACATTTCTCATACTGTCCTGTGAAGCATCTGATGCTTTAAGCTTTCCTGGGATTATGCATCCAAAAGGGGGTCGGAGGAGGGGGCACTCAGATAAGCGTGACTCCAGACACCTTTCTACCCACTACATCCATTCCTTTTTCAGCATGCTTATGGTGACTATGGTGATAAATGGAAGGCCTGAATGTTTTCTGGCTCTGTCTTTAAGTCTCAGATCAGGGTCAGACATGCTGCTGTGATAGCTAGAAGCACACCAGCACCGGTATTCATGAAACATGCTGATAGATGGTTAGGCAGAGTGCTCGGTGTGTGTCCCTATGGTAGAGTGCTCTGTGCCTCCACAGTCTTGTCTATAATGGGATTGCAGAGAATTGCACTGGTTAGCACTTCACCTCCAAGAGAACCTAGAGGTCAAACCTCTGCAAAAAGCTGGCCCACCAACGTTCTTTCCAGACTGGAATGTGACTTTCTCATCTTCTTTTCTACACCTAGGACTTAGCAGGAATGCACATAACGCTGGGTAAAATAAGAGATGTGGCTCAGTCACCATGAACTGCCACTTTGTTACTATTTGGGGTCTCACTGAAGATTCTGTTACCCCTTTGCTCTGCTTGTTTCCTTTGTGGGGAGCCTCATGTCCCCACTCCAGTCCCTTACTTACCTTTACTCGATAAGCTTCTCTCCAAAGGCAACTGCTCCTTTATCATCTTATCTTTACGGAAACCATCTTACTAAGCTGCCACTGGTTGGACAGATAGTTTAGTCATTTCCACATCATGATGAATAGATTTTCATTTATTTGCTATTTATTGCGTTTAACTCTTTTCCTTAACAGATATTTCTCAATTTTACATTAATGAATGAAAATTATATTTAACTGGCATGTTGATATATAAATAGAATATTTTTAAAAAAACTAAAAAACCTGTTACAATATGATTCATATATATGTATATATATATACATATATACACATATATATGTATATATATATAAGGGACCCTCTTAAAGTTTTTCTATCATATAAGCATATTTTATAATGTATAACAAAATAAAAGGAGAATTATCTAGTACCTATTGTGTCTCATGCTGGGTAAAGAATTTTGCTACTGCGTGTGATCTTTAAAATGGTTTGACAGCATTTTCTCACGGGTCAGGGAAGAACACATGGGGTCCCACCTCTCCCTGAGGGGACTATTAGTAGTGACTGGTTACTGGGGAAGGGGTGTCACCTTCTTCAGTAGTGTCGTCACAGAAAAATTAGTTCATGCCCCAGTAAGTAAGTGTTCACGCATCCACACATAAACAACCCTAATTAAACTCAGTGGGTCACACAGAACAAAAAATCATGGAAGTGTGAGGCCAGATGCGGAGGAGAGATGGGGCTGAGGGAGGGCAGCGGGGGTGAACGTGACTAACGTTCATATCTATATCTATATCTATACACACACACACACACACACACACAAGTCAAATAATAATTATTTCAAAATTAGGGGAAAACATCTTGAAAAGAAACACACATTTGTTTCAATGCCAAGGAGTGGTCGGGCCCTCCAGGCCACCTGCTGTAAAGTCAGGCTGAATGTCCGAAATTTTCTAAACTTAAGGCTTCTTGCCTGCCAACTTATGATCATAGTTAATGTCTGGTATTTAGACTGGGGTTGTAAAGTGCCTTTGTTTCTAACACACAAGCAACAGTTAATACAAGAGTGGCGTTGGCTTATTAATTCCCCGAGCACATACTTTAAAGTCGCCCTAGCACATAGGATTTCTTTTGTGGGAGATGCTGTCCCCTACGCTGAGGTCCTTACAAGGCCTAGTGAGGTTACCTGTTCTTACCACCATGAATGAAATGGAAAACCAGTAACCAGGTTTTTTTCTTAGTGGCCTAAACAGCTGGTTGGATTCAGAAGCAAAGCATTGGTCTGGGTCTGTTTGGAAGAGCCAGACACTACTTAAGCTCAGATCATTGCCTTGGGGCCAGGAGTTGAGGTGTGACAGGTATACCAAGTATGGACTGTGCCCTCAGGACACCGTTGTCTTCCCACCAGGGAGCAGTGGCACCTGTTTTTCTGAACCCTTGTTTTCATGGAATGGAACAGACGCTGGAGCTGCTGAAGAGAGGGTACCTGCCTCCCACCCCAACAGTAACAGCAGAATCAATAAGAGCAAACGCTAACCTTTATCCTGCTGTATTCTAAAGAGAATTAAAGAATGCAAGCCTAAAATTGTCTGATATGTGCACAGGAAGTGCATGGACCAGGGACAGTCAAGCGACACAAGCTTTGATTTGTTCTGTTGTCCAACAGACCCCTTTATAACGGACAAAACAGAGGCTCAGAGACAACCTGTGAGGTCTGTTCCAGCAAAAACCATTAACAAGGTGCAAGAGCATGTACTTTGGCAGTAGATGAACTCGGGGTCAGGTCTGTAGGGGGTGCAGCTTGACAACACATATGTGCAGTCAGTGCCATTGGTCATGGACACATTGGGTGGCCATTGTCACCCTTAACATTCTCTAGGAAATAGAACTTGATGCAGGGATGTCTTTTTTCATTTGGCACTCCCTTTTTATTTAATTTTTTTGCAAGGTTCTTTAAATTTTGAGAAGCAAAAAATATTAGGAAGAAGTAATTTCAGTTCAAACTGGACAAAGAGACACAGTGATATAACAGCTTGACGTGACAAACTGTTTTTTAGCAAAGGAATGCCTGGAAGAATGTTTTTAAAACTTCTATAAATTATGACTTAAAACAATGGAAGTTTTCTGGAGAGCTTCACTGAATTTTACACGAGAAAGGGTGATTTTTAGTATCCTGGCAGTAAATTCCGTGTTACTTTTTTCATCTGTTCAGAAGAAAAGAATCCCATGAATTATAGTAATTAAATATCTGATGCATGCTGTTTCATATTTGTTTCATCTTATTTCAAAATTAAAGCTCATTCAACTATTGCACACTACATTCTTTGCTTGCCTGAACACATGTGTGTGTGTGTGTGTGTGTGTGTGTGTGTGTGTGTGTGTTGAAGAAGGGGATGCCATCATGCCATGCTAAGGTGACTGCAAGTCAGAAGAAAACCTTGGCATTGGTTCTCACCCTCCACTTGGTTTGACACGGGGTCTCCAGTTGTAGTGTCAGTGCAAGTGCCCAACTAGCTGGTCCGTGAGTGCACAAGTCTCCTGTCTGTGCCTCGCATTTTCACAGCGGGGGTGCACTAGCCTTGCAAACACTTAGGCTACTCATCCATGTTTTGATACAGATTCGGAGGCTCTGAACTCAGATCCTCAGGCTAGCGTAGCAAGTGCTGCTCACTTGACTGTCTTCTTAGCTGTGGATCCACTTCTGATTTCACGTCCTTTTTTAAAGAGTGACCTCCATCTGGAATGTCTAAGCGATGCCATGGTCAAATGATTCCTAATCTTAGGAATTCCCCATAGCAAAGGTGCAATTCCCACCTATGCTACACGAGCCGATAAGAACAGAAGCTGAGAATTCCCACCTCAAGGTTTCCATGAATTCATGTGAAAAGAATGTGGGACAATTAAATCCTGACTTTTGTTGATTCTAGCCAAGAAAGTTAGACATATACTTTTTCATGCTTCTCATATTTAATTGGCCAGCAGCTGTCACATGTTCATGTATGAGTTCAAGGAAACATGGTGGCTGGCAGGCAAGAAGACAGAAATATTGATTAAACTGCCAATGACTGCTGCAAAGGGTGTCCTACTGCCTCTATTTCCTATTGAGACTTTAAAAGCAATATGCATTGGTGCAATTATAAATCTAAGCTAGACTGAAACTTATTTCTCTTATAAGATTATATAACAGGTAAAATAATAAGAAAATTGAAATCTAAAAAAAAGTAACATTAAATGAATTCAGCAAACAATATTGTTCATATTTGAGAAAATAAAATCTGTACCTCAGCTTTCAAGAACCAAGAGATAGAAAAGAAAAAGGAAGGAACAAACGAACCAAATAACCAAGATGGCAATGGGAGTGAGGGGAAACAAGGGGATGCATGGACAATGTGTAGAAAGGATATTTGCACGAATTATCAAAAACACTGCTCTGGCAGGGGAGAAAGCTCAGTGGGTAAAGTACTTGCTTTGCAAGCACAGGGATTAACTTAACTTTTGATCCCCAGAACACGGGCAACAAGTTTCAGGTGAGCTACTGCAAAAAAATACCTTTAATCCCAGTGCTGGGGAGGCCAAGACAGGCACATCCTTGACCCCTTTTGCCAACCAACCTAATCCGCATGGCTAGTCCCAGGTCAGTGAGAGACTATTATCTCAAAGAGAGGTGGAGCTATCTGAAACACAGTGCTTGAGATTGTCCTCAGACATCTACATACCTATGCACACATGTTCCTGGAGACAAAATGCAACACACACACACACACACACACACACACACACGTTCTTCACACGTGTGCACAAACGCACACACAGACACTATTTTTTAAATATTGGATTTTGTCGTGTATGAGGTGAGGCTGTTATTTTATACTGTTGCATTGAAAGAGAATTGCTTTTTTTTCTCTCTCTCTACCCCTTAGGAAAACATAAACATTGAAGAAGCTTCCAGATGCCTGGTCAAGCACATTCTTGCAAACGAGTGTGACCTCATAGAGTCCATAGAACCGGACATTGTGAAGCCCCACCTTACCGCGCCCAAGGTTGTCAGCTGCTCTGGCTGTGCCAAATCCTAAAAGGTGCCTCTGCTGGCATGTGACGGTCAGAACCCCGTGGCCCTCATGAATTGTGCTTCAGTTTTTCTTTTATTACCATTTTGGGTAAGTGTCGGTATAGAGAAGCACATGTGACGAGCCGAAGATGTATGACTGCATGTTTCCTGTCCGGAGAGGAACAGCAAATATTCTTTATATGTTTTCCCCGACCCTCAGCACAGTGTTTACAAGCTTTTTAAATATCAGTCTGTTGTAAAATGCTGTTTGATCACTGAGCAAAGTCACTCAGGGACACATTCAGCTGGGCTACGTGTTCCTTTAAATCAGCAAAGGCCTCTGGTCTTGTTGAGAAGGGGAACAAGAGCGCACGGCCGGCCGAGGTCAAGCTAAGTGCGGAATCTGCCTTGCCCTGGCGCGTCTTTGTTCTGGTTTCGATTTGTTTCTGGGTGGTCCTATAGGGTCTATTAAATAGAAACGGTATTTTTGCCTTTCTCGGCAGACCTGAGGGTTGTGTGTGATGTTGCCCTTCAGAGTCGTGTATGCAGGCAGCCTGTGCCTTTGTGGCCTTCGCTGTTACTTGCTGTGCCCTGAATGCTGGTTTAAGTGAAAACTGTATGGAAAGATCTGCTCCCTGAATGTGCCTTTCTCTTAGCATCCTCGGACTCAAGCTGTGGGACTCCTCTGTACATGTAAGATATATTATATATATTTTGCACAAGTGGAAAATAAAACATTAAAGATGCTGTTTCCCTATTTCTGATTTTGCCTTCAACTTCTTTTTTAGTACTGTGGATTTTTTTTTTTTTTGACAATGCAGCCATGTTTCTCAAATACCATTTCTCCGTTTGATTTTAGAAAGGGAAAAAGGAATTGGGATGAGTTCATTCTATCTTGCATCAACTGTTTCATTCAGCATTTAGGTCAAGCAAATAACTAGTGTTTATCAATTTTTGGTTAATCACAAAAAATACCTTTGTACGTTCTGACTAAGAAGGTTATAGAACAAAGAATATAAAAACGACTGGCCGTATTGTTGAAATGTTCCAGGTGGGTAACGTTTTTAAGAGGAATATTTTCCTTTGCTATTCATAGTACTCTCACAAAACCTTCAACTTTCACGACATATATTTTAGTACTCATCACTGACATTCATCGTTTCTGTAACACATGCATGTTAGTATTCATTTTTCCGTAGGATGTGCACTTGCCTCTGATGCAGTTGGCCCATGAGGCAGATGGTCCTGAAGCATCTAGGAATTCTTGCTTCTTAACTGACTCTGACCCATAAGAGCAGAAAATGAGCTATACAAACACCCAAATTTCTTTTCACTCACAAAGAGTAATTCCAAGGCATTCTCAGAGGACTGCCTCTGGTGGCATTCAGTGTCTGCTTTTTATGGAGGGAATTTTCCATTTGATTCATCCAACATGACTTCCTTATTCCTCCACTGATACTCTTGTTTTAACCTCCAAAACAAATTTTACATTCTCGCAAATCCTTGTCTTATTATGTGGAAAGCAACCTAAGTTTGTTACGATGGAGGCGAACCAAGGGGGGGGGGAGATCCTTAGTATCAGATGCTTGAATTATGTAGAACAAAGGCACAGCCAAGATAGACCATTGCTGTAAGACTCTAATTGGTAGTTCCCGGTTACTAAGATTCTCATGAGGTGGGTAGAGAACAAAAAGAGTAAATATGATTCTTCTAAGCTCAAGCTTTAGCACAGCAAAGGATACAATCGGGAGTACGAGGAACAAACTACACAATGGAAAAGATATGTTCAAGCTATTCGTCTAACAAGGGTTCATATAAAAATATATAGGAACTCTAAAAACTCCCTGACAATAAAAAATAATAATAATAATTCAATAAAGATGATCTGAAGAGATACTCTTCCAATGTGAAACTATCAATGGTCACCAAATAAAGGTAGACCATTACTAGCCATCAAAGGAAGGAATGTAATTCTACACTATGAGTTGTAATCCTGCTCTAATCAGAATAGCTAACACCACAAAGGAAAAAAATAACAAATGCTGATGAAAACACTAAGAAAAGTCTTATACCACTGATAGGAATCAAACAATATAACAGCTATAATGAACAGCATAAGGTACTTAAAAATCTAAAAACGTATCTACCGCATGGTTCAGCCACACATTTCTAGGTCTATGCTCAAAGGAAAATGAGACAGCATATCAAACAAATATTTATTGCATCACTAATAGCTAAGATGTGGCATCCACCAAAGGCGCTCTGCAGAAGACCTCCTAGTACAGACTCCTGTGCCATTGCTCACAAGCTGGCTCTGGATGCCAAGAGTCAGAGCACCACAGAGGTGAGACCTCCTGGACGAGCCTCATACAAGACTAGCATAAATTAGTAAACAGTCAGGCTGTCTCATGTTGGCTTGAATAAACCACAGGCTTCCCCCTCCAGAGGCCTCCAAAGGCAAAGTTACAGGGAATGGGAAACTGATCATTGCAACCTTTGGGTTTCCCTTCGTGCCTACCTCCTTCTTCTGTCTCATCGCCAGTGAGTCCCTGAATCTTTACGCAATTTTCATTTCTGTTTGCACTCTGAGTGCTTCTGGATCTTAAACCATCAGGGTATCTAGTCTGTAACTACGAAATTTATAATACACTACATTTCTTGCTGCTTTATTGGTTTGGCTGATACAGGTTGTTGCTCTTGCCCGGGGTAGCCTCAAGCTCCTGTGTCCCTGTCTTGGTCCCCCAAGTAGCTGGAATTACAGGTGTGTGCCACCCCATCCAACTCTTCCTACTTAATTTCTAAATAATCTAAAACACTTTTTAAATGTCATTATTTTATGTCTGAGGGTATTTTGCCTGCCTGTACATCTGTGTATCATGTTGGTACAGTACTGCTGGAAGCTAAAACTGGACATTGGGTCCACTGGGACTGGAGTTACAGACAGTTGTGAAATGAACTGTGGGTGCTGAGACTTGAATATTGGTCCCCTGGAAGAGCAACCAGTGCTCTTAACCACTGATCTGTCACTCACCCATCATTCCAGATCCCAGTTATTTTAATATCCATTGATATTATATATTATATATAGGTCTGTGTATGCTTTTAAACACAGAGGCTGTCATCTAAATTGTTATAATAATTATTATTTAATAATATGAATATTATTATAAATCATTATAAACTTTAAAAATGCATTTACCTCTCTATTTTGTATGTGCGTATGCATGCACACATGTTTGTGCTTGGAAACGTGTGAAGGCTGTAAAAAAAAAAAAAACGTGCAGTAATCGGTTCTCTCTTTCCATCACAGTGTGGGGCCGAAGGATCAAACTCAGGTCATCAAGCTTGGCAGGAGGCACTTTAACCTGCTAAGCCAGGTGATTCATTGGCCCTTTCCAAAAACCTATATTTATTAATCAGTCGCTGTGCGGCCAGTACTGCAGCTGAAAATGTTTGTGGAGAGATACATTACTAGGTCATGGTCTCAGACCTTAAAATACTACGGTCAAAGAGGCAAACACATTTTTGTATGTTGGGGCATTAGCTAGAATCACGATTAAGGGGATAAAAAGAGACGGTGTTCCTACTATTTATTCTCTTATTAGAACATTAAAATTTAGTCATCCTTGAAAAATTTGTTTGGCTACCTTTTCCCGTCATTTCGAATATTCTGTTTGGTTTTGGTTTGGGGTCTTTTTGTTTGTTTCTTTGGTTTGTGTATGTGGTGTGTGTATGTGTGTGTGCGCGCGTGTGCATGTACATGTGTGTATATGTCTTGGAATCAACGATTCAAACAATAGCACAGTTATATGGGCTCACTCATCTCTGCAGACAGTGAGCAACTTTCCAAAGCTCACATAGCTACAATGGCCTTGTTGTTAAATGTTACCGTAAACTCTCTCCTTAGATCTTTGCAAGATGCAGTGCTACCACATACCAGCTGCTACCAATCACTTCTCTTCGGCACTGTGTGAGATGCTGCTGTACCCTAGCCATAAAAACACTTATCTCAGTGCATAAAGCATGGCAAGCAATAAAAATGATTACTGCGCTATTCTCCTGTTGACTTGGCTATTACTAAGCTAAAGGAGTACAAACATGGCCATCTGATGTGATGATATGCATGTGTCAAGATATGCAGGTCCTCACTGATGCAGCTTGGTGATTGGTTCCGGTGATAGCTGAAAGGTATGATTTCCTTTAGGGAAAAACAAAAACGTTAGGAAATTAATTGTTATGATAGTCTCACAACTTTGTGAACAAATTAAAATCCAGTGAAAGGGGGAATAAATGGTGAGTAAATAGATTACAAAATCCTTGCAAGAAACAAAGTAAAGCCAGAGAAAAAGAAATACAGAATTGCTTTCCCCGAGGCATGAATAGAGGCCAGCTTGGGGAAACTGTCCTGGTCTGATTCCACCGAAAGGTGTTTCCTGACGTGCTTGTACCACTGCCGGTATCTATCTCCCCAGCTTGCTCTTGCTGAACTTACAGCTTGCTCTCAGTAGCTGGGAACTACCGTTGTGCATATTTATACATCTAGCTGCTTCTGAGCAGTCCCTGACCCCCTGATATCTTTGCCACTCTGAATTCCCCCAAGCAATAGTGCATCTTTTATTTATTTTATTCCAAGACTGGGATAAAAGCATGAGAAACTCCAACTGAAAGGGTAGAAAGTGCAGGGGAACTAAAGCAAGCGCTCAAACATGGGAGGAAAGTACCCAATGAAGCCTGGCTGCACATTCTTTCATTAGTATGGCCAGGTCTGAAATGCTCCATTTGAACAACCAGCTTATTTTCTTCAGTTGAATTCTTTGTCAGAATATTAACCTCCAGGCTCAGACAGTGTATTCCTAAATTCTGGATACTAGCTGACTTTAGACATAAGAGCCAGGAAGTTAACAATACAGAAGGTCCAGATTATGCTTTCCGTGAGAACATGAATCAGCCGTATGCAAGTGTTTCTTTTGATTCTTCACATCAAATACCAAAGGACGTGCTGGTACTTGTAATACATTCTTGGGTTTTCTGTTGCCTTGAACTGAAGTTTTAAGAAGTTACCTTACGTTGGATGTGTAATATCAATCAATTTGCATTCACAGAAGTCTTTAATTAAATAGCTACCAAGTCACTGCTCTGAGCGTGTCTCTGTATTTGTATTAAATAGGCCACCTGTCAAGGTTTGTAACAAAATACATAGTCCTTAATATGTGTTAGTTTCTTTTTTCTGTGATAGCTGTTGTCATGGAAACCTGAAGAATAAAATGTCATGGTTCCTTGCACTTTAAGTTTGGAATTTCCTTAGAGAAAGAGGGAGTTGTTAATAAGACCGCAAAAGATGGAACCAAGGATGAAGGTGATTGTTTTTGCTAATACTGGTAGTCTTCATTTTATAGTATTTTTATCATTGCAGTAAAAGGTGATAAATATTATTTATTGCTAGACCCTTTAATATATCTCTTCCAAGTACAGTATCATTTAATTATACTTACTCTTCTATTGGCTGGAGGGCTTCATTTTATATAAATAAATAGAAAAAATAAGTAAGCATATAGAAAAATAAAGATGTTTTTATTACCGCGATTCTGCAGAGATCTGTAATCAGCCTATCTGTCTTTCTGGTTAATCTGGATACTCTGTCCTTAGCTAATGTGAAAGGGAATGATGTTTTTGTGATGCAGACTGTACACGTTAAGCCCCTGTGCTTCCCACTCCAAACTTGAGTAAAAGAGCCTACCGGGTGTGGCTGTCATTTTCTCACTCCCGCAAGCAGGTCAGTGAACCTGTACAAAATGGGGTGAGAGCCAAGCGCTGAGAGGGGGCAGCAGAGAGGATGGAACTGCCTATCTATGTCTCTCCGTTCAGCTGTGCAGGAATCCTGATTTAACCTTCACTATCTTGTTGTAAGAAATAAGAATTTCTTATTTCATTTCTTTGTATTTTTGCTCAATAAAGATTGAGCTGATTTTCTACTGTTCTCAAACCAAACATCCCTGACGACTACAGCAGAGTCCAAGTTATAGTACTAAGAGTGGGTTAGACCTGTATCCTGTTATACAGTCTGGCTTTGTGTGTCAATTTGACACAGGCAGAGTTATCAGAGAGAAAGGCGTTTCAGTTGAGGAAATGCTTCTGTGAGATCCAGCTGTAGAGCATTATCTCAATTACTGGTCAATGGGGGAGGGCCCAGCTCATTGTGGGTGGTGCCATCCCTGGGCTGGTGGTCCTGGGTTCTATAAGAAGGCAGGCTGAATGAGGCAGGGGAAGTAAGCCAATAATCGGCTCCCCTCCATGGCCTCTGCCTCAGCTCCTGCCTCCAGGATCCTGTCCTGTTGAGTTCCTGTCCTGACTTTCTTCAGTGATGAACAGCAAAGCTGAAGTATGAGCCAAACAAACCCCTTCCTCTCTAACTTGCTGTTTGGTCATGGTGTTTCATTGCAGCATTAGAACCCTAACGAAGATGCTTTTTAATTGTGGTCATGGTCCACAAGGCCCACATTCCTGACTATAATGTTCATGAACAACTACAGCTCCCAGTTACATGGAGATTTTTCACTTTTTCTTATTGGAATTTTATTTTTAATATTCTAGTAGTAGAGAAATATAAAGTTACAGTTGAAGGGATAGGTGTTTTATGCTAATAAAAACAGTCGGTATCACAAAAATAAATAATAAATGGTAAAAAGTGGCCTATCTAATAAAAGTAAACACATTAATATTTTCTGATTAAGTTACTTGGTAAAATTTTAGAGAACAAGATATTAGAAATAGAGTATTTCACACTGTGTAACAATTTGTATTTAAAAGCTAGAGCAAAATATTTTTAAGTATATTTATATATCAATTAGGAAAGCAGATTTTCTTAAAACTCTACTATTATCTGGGAGTCTATTTCAAAGAGAGATGGATATTTCTCAGGGGAATCAAAGTAGTATAGGAAGAAAAAAATGTATGAAAATATGGAATTATATGGGGCCCATTGGACGTCACCCACAGAAGTGTGAGAGGGGCCAGCTTGGTGGCAAGCCTGTAATTCAAGCACTGAAGACCAGCGGTAGGGGAACTGCCGAAGCTCAGAACCCACAGTTTGAACATTTATCCCTGTAACCCGAGCTATTTGGTATGTCAAACTGTAGAATTTCCGTAAAGAGGGTGGAATGCATGAAGCTGAACAAAGAACACGTAATATGAACATTTAGGATGTGGAGATTCATTATGAAGAATTAAATAAGGCACACAGAGGAAGGCCAGCACTTCTGAGGGTGAGAGAACGCTTCCACAAGAAGAGAAAACTTAGCTGAGCCTCCCCACTTCTCACCTCTGAGGCTCAGGTGTGGACTCTGCTGGGGACCAAGCTGCTGAGATCCAGAGAACCCAGCGGCTAAAAGTGAAGAACCGTATGCCCACAGGAACCACTTTCTGGAAATCATTGACAGGGATCCTCCTGAAACCCACTGAGAGCTGGGCACCACTACCGAAGTCTTCTGACAAAAGAATTGTTTGCCAGAAAGGAATCCATTAACATTAGAAAGAACAGCACTGAGTTGAGCAGAAAAGTCCCCTCCTCCCCTTGCGATCTTTCTAGCACCCTCTACTGGCAAGGCTGTGTACTGTGCATACTGGCAACACAGGAGTAGAAGGCTCACCTCTCGAGGGAAGAGTGCAGATCCTAGCTTCTTATTGTTAACTGCAAGCATTTAGGTGGCACCCGCTGTCAGGACTGTCTAGGAAACAAGATAATAAACGAGAATAAGGAATACCCAGGAATCTGAGAAGGAAAGGGGTGGGCAATGGAGCACAGGAGATAGGAAAGTGGGGTGACAGAAGAACAGCTAAATTCAAACTGCACATGAAAATGCCATAAAGAACCCTGCTAATCTGCAAGAAAACTAGAGAAAAATTAAAAAATAAGTTAAAAATGGGAAGGACCACAGACTGCATTTGGAATAGAAGTGGACTAAACGGATAACCATCACAGTGTGTTAATTACTGTAAGCCTCAATAGCTCAATCCTAAAGAGCTCCTCGTGTTACTGGCTTACCTAAAGCACTCCCCTTTCACTGAAATCATAGGTGGAGTTTGCCAGACGAGATTATTCTCTTGGATTCCTCCATCACCCTGGAGTCCGTTGCTTCTAGAGATGCAGATAGAAGTGAGCGAGAGAAATACATAAGCTTGGTATCGAACACTTGTTCACACAGAGCTGACCAGAGTGAAGGCTCCCAGTTCTAAGAGAAGCTGAGAATGGGACCAAAAAAATGACCTGTAGTCTTCTCTTCACCATATGAGATTTTTCAGAGATTTGTTCATTTTAAAATTTCACCATGCCCCAATGCTCCAAATTCGATTGTTGTGTCTTTAATATAAAAATGTTGATACTTACTGCACATATGGATATTTAGTACATATTAAATTCCCTTAATTAGTAATTAGGAAGGCTGGAAGAGAAATCCACACATGGATAAATATCTTAAAGAGGTCATTGAGGTAAGAAAAATTTTCAATTTGTAGCTTATAGTGGGTAACAGAAAAACCTATAATTTTTTTTTTAGTGATGGAATTTACAGATTTATTTTTAATCATCTGGGTGTCAGAAAATAGTTGGTCTTACCATGAGCCAAGTGTTTGAAGAAATTCTACATGTTGAAGCTTCGATATTGGTAAAGCCTAGCATGAATTTTTCACACATACCCTAACCCTTTGGCTCCTTAATTTGCAAAGTTGAAGTGTTGCTAATCATACCGTGGTCTCCAGTTACAGTAAAGATTCCACTGCAGCAACATGGGCAGTGGAAACCCCGGGAGCTCTCAGCGCATGTTCTGTTGCAGGCATGGCCATGAGGGCTTTGCAGGGAGAGAAGTATTTGAAGCACGTAGGAAGCTTTGCACCGCGTTTCTGTTAGTTCCCATTTTTTCCATTATCACGCTACTAACTATTCCAATTCATAAGTCAGTCTGCCTTCCCTGAATTGCATAAAAATTAATTGAAACAGTGTCCAGCTATTTCTAAATAGACAGCAATGTAAATATGCAATGATATATAAACTACAGCTATGAACATGTAGCATTTAATTTTAATAGGATAACGTTGTATATTATTGTTTCTTTGTGATAATCAGCTGCTAAGGATGTTATTAGGAAGCACGTGGTTAAAGAACAAAATCTTTTTTAGTGATATGAAAGGGTGACTAGGTCTGCATCAAAAGTTTCTGTATGGTTTGGAAAATAAAATGAATGCAAACGTCATGAGTGATTTCACCTCCCAAATTAGCGTGGTTTGTTTTTTTTTTTTTTTTTTTTTTTTTGGTCTAAACCTGATGCTGATGGATGTTGGGATCTGATTTTTTTTCTTTTTATGATGAATATCTTTCTAGTTCATAAACTTACTACACTCATAAATTTTGAGGGTGGATAGAAATTTACACATATTATAATCCAGTAAAGCTTATGCAATCACATAACTATTAAGGGAGTTGTTTTCATCAATAATTTTAATTTAAAATATCTCAAAGATAAGCCTTTATTATATAGTCATGAATAATTTCTCAGAATAAATGTCTAAAATGGAAACTACTGATTCATAATTTATGCAAAATTTTAAAGCCACCTGGAAATAATTTCGCATAAAGCATGTACTGATCTCTCCTTCTCTTGAGGGTATTGGAAAATCACAGTGAGCAGAGCCACCTAGGCTCCTCCATTCTGCTAGACTGTTGCAGAACCTTTGCAGACAGACTCCCTGTGTGTGTGCTGGGGAGGACTGGCATGTGTATGAGGGGTAGAGAAATCTCTGCAGATACCACAGGCATGATGTCAGTTTTTACTGGAGACCCAAATAAGCACAAATTTAGTCCTCCCCCCTCTCCTCAGTACCCTTGGGAAAGGTCAGTATGCACTACTAAATAAAAAACAATACACACAAATTAGTTTTCGTAGGAGTATTTTATCTGCTAGGGAGATGTAACCCGTGGGCTTCATCCAGTAAATCTGCTTGCTAATAATATTAATGAAATCAATGAGTCAGGTATTGTGTTTTATGGTGTTTTATTTATTTTACCAAGCCATTATAAATCATAATGCTTTTGAAATCATAATAGAATCTTCTCAGCTTGCTTTTGATCTATAACAATAAGATGCCTTTTAAAATATACTATGGAGTCTGCTTTCACTTTAACCTTGTAGAAAATTGAATTATAGCAACAGAATAAATCAAAGCATAAAACATTTCCCCAGCAAAGTTTAGATTTTTTGTTTTGTTTTGTTTTGCTCTGTTTTCTACCTTTATTAATAGAGATTTGCCAGCTTTCTTGCTTTATGCCTTTAATCTCATCCCCGCATTCAGAAAGTCTGAGGCAGGAGGATTACTACGTTGGACATCACTTTGCTCTGACTATATAGTAAGTCTCAAAAATGTAAACAAAAATCAGGATCTTTGGTATATTAGATTGGAAATTTATAAAATATTAGACACTAAGAACTTCTGGATTATGAAAAATATTTTAATCTACCATTTTAAAGTACTATTTGTGTGATTTCCTGTTTTAAAGCTTTTGGTACTTCAACATACTTTTACTTTTTAGTTTATCTTGGCTGACTTTGATTCAGAATTAATGATATTTGGCACTATCATATCAGTTTTTTCCTTTTTAAAATTTAGAGTAAGAGACAGAAAGACTTTTTAAAATCCTCCTAGGTACTGTGCACAAAGAACTGCAGGAGCTGAGTAAAAAGCTGGGAGAGAGTAGGAGATGTGGTTTTCCCAGGGAAGAGCACATGAGCTGCTTGTAAGCACCACGTGGTCAGCACAAGAAACATTTTATACAGACTCCACAGGTTATATTAAGGAATATATACATATATAAAAACACACATGCGCATACAGCAGCAATTAATGAGAAAAGGGATTGTGAATTCGTAGGAAAGCAGGGGACAGTACATGGGAGAGTTTGAAGGGAGAAAGAAATGTATTTATAATCTCAAAGATGAAAGAAAAATAGAAAAAAATAACCTTTAGGTAATTCTCCCCTCTCCTCTCTCTTTCCTTTCCCTCTGCAGCCTGTTGGAGCTCTAAGTTCCTCTAGGGGAAGCCTTCAGAAGCCACCCAAGATTAAACACTAGCTGATAAACTCTAAGATCCTGATAATGGAATTCCTAAGTGAATTAAGAGAGATAACCAGCATAGACTATTTTGAGGAGTCCCTGGCTTCTTGGTCTCCAACCATGTTAGCTAGTGATATTCTGATGGGAATTGGAACCCAAATGTCACACAAAACAAAAGGCATTTGCGACCTTCTGTGCTGAGAGCATGTTAAACAAAAACAACCATACATTTCGATTTGAGACACTTGACCCCAATCTTTCTAAGAGTGTAACAAACACTAATGGTATTAGGAAAAGTTCATTTGACACCTCTTTCATCCATTGGAATCTCTCGGGTGAAGCTCTGTGGGTTTGTGGGGCTTGTGTGTACATGTGCCTGAAAATTTTTCAGGTTTACTCTTATCATTTTCTAATGACGTGTATATGTGCATGTTAAGTGTGAGTCTATGCATGTTGTGTGTGCAGGTGCCAGGATCATCAAATGCCCTGGAGTGACACGCACTTCTGGGTCTCCTGGGAACTGAGCTCTGTTCTTCCCTGGGAGCCATTCACATTCCTTTCCTATCTTACTTAAACTTTTTCAGACATCATAATTTTTGTTAAATTTATTTATATATTTTACATCTGGACTATAGTTTTTCCTCCCTCTTCTCCTCCCATTCTCTCCCTCCAGCCTTCCCTTCATCTACCCCTCCTCTGTTTCTGTTCAGAAAGGGACAGGCCTCCCCTGGGTGTCAACACAGCATGGCATATCACACTGTGATAGGACTAAGTCCCTCCCCTTGTATTCAGGCTGGCCAAGGCAACTCAGTATGAAGAATAGGTTTCTAAAAGTCAACCCAAGCATTAGAGACAGCCCTTGCTCACACTGTTAGGGGCAGACATTATAGTTTAATCATGTTATTTCCTTCCGCCAGCTCCTATAGGATCCTCTCCACCTGCTTACCCAACCCACTGAGAAGCCATCTATGCTTACCCTTTGAAGCTGTTCCCTCCCTTCAGGAGATTCCGACTGGTGACAAGGAAATCCAGCGTGAAGAATTTCCACCAAGGTGCCTGTGAAGTTTTCTTTCACCTCCCTCCTTTTTGTTCCCCCAGTACATCAATCAAGTAAAATCTGCAACTCAAGAAGTGGTAATGAATTCTGTGAAAATTGAAAAATAAAATAATATAATAAGGAAAGAGATTTCCTTGTGCTCCGGGGCATGACTGTCATTGAGTATTTAATAACAAACATGCTTGATTTTAATATCAGAGTTTGTTTTTCATTATATTATTGAATTTTATATACTATACATAATGAGTTCACATATGAGAAAATTGAACAGACACGTTTCTCCTTATATTTAGATTATGTTTTGATAAAGGCCAGATACAGTTCTCTATAATTTTTAAACAACTACTAAAACAGCCAGAAGAGCCTCGAGAACGTTATTTAAAACCAAAATGAACACTAAGGAAACACTCCCTTCCTTGGATCTGCTGTGTATTCAAGTAGAGATAAATAGCATTTATTTAGGCTGGTATTGACTTTTCTAAGGAAAATGATTAGTATTGACTTACCTAAAAATGAATTAATTTTTGATTCTTTCCTCAAGCCCATAAAGATGAAACAATAACAAAAGTCATTTCATTAGCACAACTGTCCAGAAGACAGAAAATGAAGGAGATGTTTTGGATCTCACAGGGTTTGCGTCTGTTCTCCAGGAAATGGTGGACTTGTCAGGGTAAACACAGGATACAGGCTCCTCTTAGCCTGACCTTAGCCAATCAGGATTCTAAAGCAGCCAGCAGATCAGCTCTAGTGCATATCGACAGCCTCACTTTGGCTTTGTTTTCATTCAAAGATGCTTCTGCGAAGTACTGGCGAAAATGCAACACTTGTTTTTCTCTCTCTCTTTCTTTCTTTCTTTCTTTCTTTCTTTCTTTCTTTTCCTTTTTTTCAAATACAGCCTTTTAAAAGCTAGATGGTTTTAAGACCACAGTGTGGAACCATTTTTTTTCCTCCTTGTCTAAAAAGCTATAACTCTGATCTGAGAAGGCTGAGCGACACACAGGAGACCATTCAATCAGCTGCAAAACCTCCTGTCTCTTGACACCAGGTTGGATGCCAAGTATTCTGTTTATAGTAGCTTTTGAACTGGAATAGTAAACTTGTGCTATATGTATAAATTTAAAAGACACCGAAGCAGAGATGGTAAGTAACGTGTGCACAGTCACATGGTGTAAATGTAGGGCCAAATCAAGTTCTCATCCTTAGAATACATCTTTTCCATGCACTGGCCTTTCGTCTTCACAGCCAGCTTTCTCTTCCATCATTGGTGTTGAAATGTCTTTGACTGTGCTATTTTATCCGTTATGCACTAAATTCCTGTTGAGATGCTAGGTAATGGATATAGCTTTCTGTTAGTGTGACTACATTTCTAGAATAACCAACATATCGTGGCTTATAAATGGGGCGTGTGGAAATTCCTAAGGTCTTTAATAATTTCTATTGACAAATCAAATAAAAAAGAAAGTTAATGGATTTCTGGAAGGATTGGCCCCACGAAAGAAAGCTCTGAGCACTAAAGCACTGATAAAATGGCGCTGCTTCGTTGAGTTAGGCTTTGTATGTGTGGCTCCGCCCAGCGCTGAAAGCCATGCCTTGTGCTGAAATCACAGCTGAACCTCTGGGACCTCAGATTAAGATCTCAGTCATAAAGACACACGATCCGGAGCCCCAGCCTGTTCTTTTCTTGTCATAAAGATTTTCCACTTAGGGTGGAACTGCTTTAAGTTTGGAAATGGATTAGTTGGGTGTGCACAGGTAGAGTCACAAGGGAGTTGAGGGTTTTCGTTCTTTACGCAGTAGCGAATGGACTTGATCCTTGTGTAGCCATCAACTCCCCGTCATTATCTGAATCACAACAGAAAACACCGCAAGGCACATTGGACCATGAGCATGTCCAGGCACCCTGCAGCATCCCTGGTTTGCCTCAGCAAGGTTCCACTGTATTCGTCCTTACTTTTCCCTCTGTGTTCTCTGGGTCACACACAGAATGCTTTATTTCCCAAAAGCAAACTCTGTATTCTTCCCGATAGTCTACACTCTTTGTGGGGCACAGATGGATATCCTGTCACCTCTGTATTTAGTTCTGTTATGTACGTCCTTGCAGTTTGATTGTTTTTGCCCAGAGGTGCATCTGGAATTGGACCTGTTACAATCTACTTCTACACAATAGAGGCATTTTGTACTGTGGCTTTTGAATGATAGTCTGAAAAGTCAGAGGAAATGGGAATAGAAACAGTTTTACCTCATGGGTAAAACTGTTACTGTATCAATCTAGTCAGTGGTTGAGCTTTCTGCTTAGGAAGATGGTGGGAAACTAGGCGTACAAAGTCATCTTTTATCTTTACTGCTTCTTATTACTCAAAAAAAAGAATTTTTTTTCTGTTTAAATATATTCACAAGTGCCCCAGTCAGTGAAGTACTAACCAGGCAGCCTGGGGACCTGAATTCCATCCCTGGAATACACTGTAACAAGTAACGGAAGCAAGCAAACCACAAGAGTAACAAATAGGCTTGAAGAGCACCTGTGATTCCAGTGCTGGAGATAGGCAGATGCGAGGGGCTGGTGGGCCCCATCTTGGACTACTTAGTGGGTGACTCCATCTGAGAATTAAGAGAAAAACTTTTGAGGAGTGACACCCAAGTTTGTCTCCTAGCATCCTTTGTTTTTAGATACAAAATGACAACAACAACAAAAACAACAGAAACCTGCTTCCCTCCAAAGAGCTTTCGTATACCCACAATGCTGAATTGTACACTCTGTTAATATTCTGTTATCTTTTGTTTTGCTGTACTTTATGTATGCATACTATATACATTTTCATTCATTTTAACATATAAGTAGTACATTGAATTATACATTCATTTCGACCCCAAATAAGAGAAATTTTTGTGCATATGGAACTTTATTTTGATACGGCTCTTCCATTCCTCCTTCTGCCTTCTTTTGTTCTGTACTTCTTTTATTTCAGTCTTTCTGCTTTATCTTTCTTTTATTTCTTTTTTCACTTCCATGTTCTTGCTGCAATAAAATACCTTCTTGAAGTGCAGTTTATCTAACAACTTGTTAGTTTTATTGCCATTGCTGAAGCAACGTTATAAAATAAAGCCAGATCCCCAATGTCACCTGACTAATACAGGTGTGCAGACAATGTACGCCAATAAGTATGAGGCCCATCAGTTATTACAACATGCATGTTCAAAACTGACATATTTAAGTGGGAGGCATGGTGTGTGTTGAGTTGTTTTATGAGTTAGTCAAGGAAGTCTTCTATGATAAAATGAAAACTAAGCAGGAGAAAAATGGGAAATGAGAAAAACAAGATCTGAAAATATCCTGGAAGACAAAATTTTGGGAAACAGAAGAACAAACATAACAATTATTAGGTGGGGACATGTTTGTAGTATCGAAGAAAGCCAGGGACAGGGACATGAAGACAGTATTGGAGATTGCTAATGAATGAGTAAAATACACACTGTACCAAAAGTGTCAAGATGGTATAGGACTTTTTTTTAACCTTGGTTTAGACTCAAAAGAAACTATTATGAGGTGGAGTAATTCCTTCCCGAAATGGGCACTTGTCTGTACAAAGTTTTTTTTTTTTTTTTTTTTTTGGTGGATGACTACGGCCACATTGCCCTGCCTGTGATGCCAGGTGCTTTCACAGAGACTCAGGAATTAGAGTAGGGTGTGCTGAGATACTGTGGTGGGGTTAACGTATCTCGACAGGATTAGGGTAGTCAGTGTGTTCTACTGCTGCTGCTGTTTTTATGACCCTAAGGATGCCCTGGCAAGAGCATCTGCTTCTATGACCGCTGTGGCAGCACTGCTTCAGCTGCCCCATTTCTGCAGCAGGAGCAATAGACATTGCTTGAGCTGCTTGCTTCCCTATAGACGTACCAGAGGATTACCTGTAGCCTTCAGGGATTGAAAAGAATGTCCCACCCCTCATGACAGCTGAATGTAGGAATCCAGCAAAAGAACAGAGTGTCTTCCAAGTACAAATGAACTTCAGTGCCCAGGGCAAAGATTGCACAGAAATTCTGTTGCTGACAGTGGAGCGTGAGTATATTAATCCACACCTTTCGTCTATGTGAGATTCACTCCTCCCTTCCTTGGGGAAACAGCACAGAAAAACTCTCCCATGCACTGCATTCCTCGTGCTGTGTCAGAAGCCCCAACAATGTCTCAAGTGGGTAGTTTGGGTTGATCTTTTTCATGATTTCTCTCTTGAATTGAAGAGAAGAACCATGGGCTGAGGTGATAAACACTAAGAGCTGGTCATCTGGAGCTGGAAAATCAAAGAGCTGAGAACTGATAACAAGGAAGCTGGAGTCTGCATTTTGTAGAATTTCTATCCAAATTGAGCAAAAAGAACTCTGAGGTGATCATTAGCAATTACTGTGAAGAAGAGTGGTCTACTGTATGTCTGGAAGAGCTTCTAGGGGTCTCTTTGCCAGGAGTAGGATAGCAAGCTAGGCAAGATGCTTCTTGGTTTTCAAAATTTTGAAAGTCAGTGAGATTTTCTGATAGATTAAATGTGAGGTCTGTGAGAACCCAAACGGGATTTGAGAATTTTATCTTGATTGTAAAAATTCTGGAATCCATGGGAGAAGTTGTAGTGGTGGTGGAGAGGTTAGGAGTTCAATTTAGGCTTGTTAAATTTGATACAAATAGTTGGGCATGTGATACATGACATTAGAATCGAGGTAAAACCCTAGATTTAGTCAAAACTTTGAGAGCATATACACAGTATTTAAAGTTATGAAGATAATAGTAAAAACATTTAAATGCTATGCTTGCCATTTCGGTCTGAGTTAGAAGTGAGAACCAGTGGCAGGTTGCTATGCTTTTCTGACCTTCAGGTTAAACCCCAATATCTGTCTCTGGGTTTTTATTATTTGTGCTAGAGAATGAAGAAAAAACTTATGCTATAAATATAATTAATTTTCTCAGGGAATGGAAATAAAAAATTTCACTTTCAATTCTTACCTTTTTTCCTAGTCTAGATAAGCACTATGTTTTTTAAAAAATATCTTTAAAATTTTTTGATATTATAATTTAATAATTTAATATTAAAATAGACATCATTTCCCATTCAAATTCTTTTGCTTTTTTTCAGGTTAATTTTTTTATTAATCGTTGTTACACACATATGTCCTTTGTTTTAATGGGTTACTTTAAGGTCATATAAGTTTTAGAGCTATTTATTGCTGTATTTCTCAATCAGTCAGTATTTCCACAAATAAAAGAAGATAATACAAATTTTATAAATAGTTTAGAAAAACCAATGCAGTTGATGCACTAACCAAAGTCAATGCAACTAAATTACTAATAAGGTGTTTAATGCAAACCCACAGATAATTTTCTTTTAGTTTTTCCTTTATTTCTTGACATTATAATTACATCCTTCCTCCCTTCCCTTTATTCTCACTCTAAAAACTTCCATATATCCCTCATTTCTCTTTTCCAAATTCATAGCCTCTATATTTTTAAATTATTGTTTCATATATGCATGAAAATTATATATGAACATATATATATGCACGTATATTTTGCACATATGCATATGTACATCCACGAATTCCACATACATAAGTACAACCTGCTTAGTCTATATAATGTTGTTTTTATGTGTGTTTTAAGGAGTGTTCATTTAGTATTGAATATCTAGTATATCTACAAAACAACTCCTAGGTTTAGGGAATACCATGGAAGAGAGAACAGAGAGATTATAAAAGCCAGAGGATCAAGGATCAAGGAGCTTGCTGTGGGATCACATCTCTTAGTAATGTCAGAAGCCGCACGGATAACTTTAAATGTGCTTTTAATGAGAAAAGGTCCACTTAGTTAGACCCCATATTATGCCACATTTTCCAACTTTTGTGTCTGAACACGGTTAGCTAGTTAGTTCATTTCTGTTCTTGAAAAGCACAAATTGACAGTTGAAGCTAAAGATAAATCACATTGACGCTCAGCTCTTTTGTATTGCAGATTCTACAAAATTAAAATGAGGGAAAATGATTTCTCTGATCATTAGAGGAAATAATATTTGAAAAGCAAACACCAATCTGAATGTGTTTCTATTTTCAAACTCAACTAGTGTCACTGTCCTTCCCTGGGTTGTTTTCTGATATGGAACCAGTTTTCCAGTGGAGTTGATGAGCTCTAGAGCTGGGAGGAGGCTTAGATTCATCCCTGTTACTTAGTGATGTAATGTTATAATAAGGGATTGCTTTATGTCTATGTGCACACACCTAGGTTTGTGAGTGTGTGTAGAGAGAGAGAGAGAGAGAACATCTACCTTAACAGATTATTATTAAACAAACTATTGACATAATGTGGGCATTCAGCAGTCATTCAATGGGCATTAAACAACCTTCTGCTTCTAGCTATCTTCTCAGACTTTCTTCTACCCTTATATAGCCCCTTCTCTGTTTATCTGGGTCTTCTCACGTTTTTCCCGCTAGTCTTGCTGACTCATCAATGCTGCAGCTTTCTCTTTGTGTGAACATATTATTAATAATAATGGAAAGGGTTAATGAATATTTATTAGAAATGATAAATACTCTTGGCACTCCAAATTCTTTTTTTTTACATTTACAATTTGATTCATTTAACAGAAACCTCATTTAAAATGAAATAAGTCAAAATGGTTGTTGTCTCTGGAGCGGAAGGGCAGAGGGTGAATAGGAAAGAAGTCCCAAGAAAGTATGTGAACTTATAAAAATGTATTCTTCCTTGACAGGTGTTTACTAGTACTTGGTATGGTTATTTCCCCGTTAGTAAATTATACTCCAACAGGAAAATGACAGGAGAACTATCATGTGGAATTAAGTGATTTTTTTCATTTATTTAGTTTATTTACTTTGTTTGCATGTTTGTCTTGAGACAGAGCCTTACTATGTAGCCCTCATTGGTCTAGAAAAGTTTGGGGAGCTCAGGGTAGCTTTGTAGTCTTGATCTTCTTGCCTCAGTCCCTCAAGTATTGGAGGTATGGGTATTTGCCACTAGGATTCACCTAGAATTATGGTTTTGCTTTGGCTTTATGTCTACTTTCAGTTGAGAAAACTAAGGACTCGAATGATCAAATTGCTTAGTTAACTTCACATCCACTGGTATCTCCACCGATCTGAAATCCAAGTCTTTTAGTACAAGGCCCTTGCATTCAACTACTTAGCACTACTTGTCCAGACGAACACAGCATAATGCCCTGCACTTTCTAGTTCTTATTGTGTTACTTTAGACAAAGATTGAGGCACAGAGAGACACTGGTTCTGAAATAACCTGATTTACTGATTAGAGAGGGTTTTCACAAAGATCCACAAAGAAATAAAAAGTGCCATCTGAAAACATTTAGTAAAAATCTGAGACCCAGGACACGTTTTGTGACAACAGTACGTATTTATTAGAATTTGTGGCAAGGTTGGGGTGAGGTCTTTGAAAGTAACCTCTGACATCATTTTGAAATGGCAGCTCACCCAGTAAGTGCGAAGGTAGCAAACTGCTGTCAGTGCCTCTGCTGTGCAGTGAGGCAGCAAAGAGTCAGCGTGTCTCTCAGACAGTTTTTCAGCGATCAAGTAAACCTGTTACATATCCAGCCCTCCAGCGACAAAGCATACATTTGAATTCCCACTCATGTCAGTGAAGAGCCCTTGCTGCTTTGATGATCATGAAACAGAGCAGTGACTTCGTAGAGGTGGGGTCACTTCAGGACCAGTTCCCCCTTCAATGAAGCTTCTAAATTTATAATAACCTTGCCCCATAAGTCACCTCCCAGCTTCCCATCAAAAGCCCTATAAGGATACAGAAAACTGAATCTCAAATGTAAATTTCAAGCAGTAGAACTGATCAAATCGCAAGGACATTTTGCTCTGTGAAGGATGAACATAAACTGAAAAGTGCATTTCTGGGCTACAGCCTAAGGTCACTCTCCATTACCCAATATCCATGCTAAGTACATCATTTATTAATTCCGTTCTCATAGGAACCCTATAAGGGCTACTATGCATATGCGTGTTTGTAGATTAGTGAGATATATTAGTTGGGTTAATCGGCTTGCTCAAAGACACACCTCATACAGTTTTTATGTGGAGAAGTAAAAATTAAGAGTTCTCTACTCCTTTCTTTCTTAACTACTAGACATATTATCTTTTCCCAAGAGATCAGAAAAATATATTGAAATATTTTGTTGCTTATACCTGCTTTTGAAGATGCGCTGATCCTGGAAAGTAGCTTCAGAATGAATCTATTTGTCTCTCCACCACATTAAGCAGCTCTCCATTGCCAAACACCTTTTAAATCCCAGAATCTCAGGGCATTGTATACTGAAGAAAAAGGATTAAAATTTAGTCCTGAGGGCAAGAAGACTATTTGGAATATTAGATTCCGGGAGATGAGATTTACCTGGTACCACACTGATTCAAGAATTCTAGGGAAGATCTTAGTTTCTATTGAACTTATAAAACTTGCTTCTGCCACAGTAGAGACAATATGCCCAAAATGAGCCTTCACAGGGCACCACAGATGGAGCTGGAAGATAAACCCAGAACTCTCCCTTCATATCTGAAGCTAAGAGGGAGATGTCAAAAGTTTGTTAAATGTTGGACTTGACAGAACTCTGACCGTACAAAAGGTCACACCAGAAACGGCAAGAAGAAAAATCAAGAATCATGGACCCATGAGAAAATAGAGCATGCAGCCAGATTTTTCCCTGGAGATTTCAGCAAATTTCAATGTGGTTATTTCCCAGTAGAATATATGTGTCATATATAAGGTGGATATTTATTTTCTGAGCAATGCCTAGCATCAAGGATAATGTTTGGTAACTACTAGACCCTCAAGAAAGAAGTTCAAAAACAAACAAAAAAAACCCAAATACCATGATTCAAGGCATCCTAAGCTATCAACTGCAAAGGTAATTTCAAGTACACGCTAAGTCAAATTATATGACATTCTTGTTACTTAAGTTCTGAGAGCTTAAAGATGTATGATTTTTACCTCAAAATATGAGTCCTGTTGCTATAACAACATTTCAGAGACTTAATGGAATCAGGTTCTTTTCTAATGCCAATTATAGTCTAATGAGAACCAAAAGTTTTGTATAGCTCTCTTCATGAGCCAAGCCATTTCCATCCAGGCCCTTTTCCTTCAGTTTTTAAATTCACGCGCAAAACATGGTTGAGAGACAGAGAACAGAGACAGCACACAGAATGCTGCATGGTTTAACAGGTTTGTCTTGGAAATTTTAATTCCAGCACTCAGGAGGCAGAGACAGGCGGATCTCTGTGAGTTCGAGACCAGCCTGGTCTACAAGAGCTAGTTCCAGGACAGGCTCCAAAGCCACAGAGAAACCCTGTCTCGAAAAACAAAACAAACAAACAAACAAACAAACAAACAAAAAAACATGTTACATAGCATTGGTCAGCAACCATCACATAGTTACAGTTAAGCATGGCAGATAGATTATGGAATGGTGCTTCCCTATTAGCCAGTAGAAGCCAATGGCAAATATTTGCCCATTCCTGATGTAGTCCATATTTCTGAGTACCGATTTTTCACTATATTTTCTTCCACACATTGTATTTGATCATTCATCACACAAACATCCTTCCCAAAGCTTAAAATTCTCATCAGTGACAGTTCATCTCTGAGTCACTGATATGACACGTTATAATGATCTCTCCCAGTATAGCCTTTTAAAGTGGTGGAATATACCCATTTCCAGTGGGACATGGGAGTTTCATGAACAAAGAAAAATGTAAAATCTGGGCATGTGCTTGTCAAGTCTGTGTCTGAAGTGAAGTGAGGATCCTTGGTGAAATCGTGCTCACATACTTTCTGACAGGAGAGGACTTATTTCCCAGTACTCTCCAGGGCACTACCAGAAGAAATCCCACAGACCGTTTTTCTACTAGGTCATTCTCAAGTGAGTATAAGGATGTAGCCTTCCCCAGGACTATCAAAATTTCAAATCCAGTTTATATGAAATTGGTAACTAAGGGTAATTTCAAATGTCAAATAATGTGCTTTTATAAGTGACTAGGGAGGTTCTGATTAGATTATGAGTTATTCTGCTTGTTTATAGCTGCAAAATTTTGTCATAGATATGATACTAAACTCTACTTGACTGGTTTTCTGTTTGCTTTCCCTACCATGAATTTTCTTTTCTTTTCTTTTCTTTTCTTTTCTTTTCTTTTCTTTTCCTTTTGTGTAAGTGGAGTCACTTGTAAGCAAGAGACACTAATTTACAGCCTAATACTGTACATCTGGCTAAAACATTCTACTGGATTGCTTTAACTCCATTTTACATAAACTGGAAATTTTTAACATATAAGACAATAAACATTGTAGAGCATCTTAATTCCACTATCTAAGTCCAGTAACTTCAATGTATGACTTCTGGTCCCAAAATTCATACACTTATTCTGATGAGATGCTCACATTATAGAACTTTACTTCCCATATATTTATAAATATATGTTTCATTATCGATATCATTACCAACATATTTATCATATATATATGTATATATATACCATATTTATTTTATTACCAATAATACAAAGAGAATGAAGCCTTACAAAATATAAACAAATATGTCTTAAGTAGTAAGAAAAGAGAAACCTAGTGAGTGGTAATCTTCTTTTTCCATTTGTAGAATCAACATTCATCAATACACCTCTCTGGTCTTCTTCTACCATTCATTGTTTTCTGTTTCTCCTCACAACTTAGTAAGCAAGATAATCAGTTTTCTGGAATTTTGTTTGTTGGTTTGGTTTTTTTTTTATAGTGAAGCGTCTGCTGTTTGCAAGCCTGTGGTGATGTTTGCTGTGCTTGTACTTCTTCAGCTTGGTAATTAGATGTGGAGGCCTTAATCCAAGAAAAGATTTTTTTTTTAGTTTGTTTTTAAAGAAAGTACACTAGCACACCCAGGCTGATCACCGTCATTATTGTCAAGTGCTCATGCCTGTGTGTATTTCCCTCTTCTTGGGTGCTGTGTAACATCCTTGTGTTCTGCCTTTAAGAGAATATGGGCAAGGATGAGAAGCCACTCCTATCATTTGGCAGCCTATGAAATACCGTTCCATAGCTGAACAGAGTGGCGAAATTTCCTTATTAATGAGATAAGCAGCTACGTTGAGAGACTTTAAGTCACAAGTGGTCTCTCTTTCTATGTCTCTGTTTCCAGCCTAATAAAAAGTGTTCCGTAGTAATGGGAAACTGATACTCAATAGCCTAAAACAATCTAGAAATAATTGTTATACATGTGTCCTCAAAAGTAAAATTTTTGATATCATGTGAAAATTAATAGATCTATATCACTTTCAAGGCATTCCTTTTTAACAAGTGAATTTCCAACACTTGTGCAAACAATGATGTGACCCAAGCTTCTCCCGCCTTTCCTCTGAGTTCCTGTTCTTTCCTTCACTGAAGGAGGTCAGGGCAGGAACTCAAGTAGGAACTTGGAGCATAAACCATGGAAAATTGCTTCTTGTTGTCTTACCTACAGGCTCATTTAAAAAAAAAAACTTCTTGTATAGCCCAGAATGCCTGACCAGAGTAGTGCCACCCCCAAAGCGGCATGGGCACCTCTTCAGTAATTAACAACCAAGACAATTCCTCATAGACATGGCCACCGGTCAGTCTGATCTGGGCAGTTCTCTACTTGAGATTCTCTTCCCATATAACTCTAGACTGTGCCAAGTTGAGGGTTAAAACTAACCGGAACTCGCTAACAGAGGACCAAACGTCCATAAGCCGCCACTAAACAACTCATCTTCAATCTTCTACCAGCTGACTAGCTTACTTCTTACTAGAACACTAAACTTCATGTATGAAACTAGGAAAGTTTACCAAGTTATACTGAGAAAAAGTTATATTCAGATACTCTAGGTGTCTAAAGAATATGAATTTCAAAAATAGCCAGTTGGAATTCTAGATTTCCCACTTATAAATGTTCCAATAGTGATTGTCACCACCGCTGCTTCACCAGCTGACATTTATTGTGCAGGCTGTGATGGTTTTGAATTTGCATCGTTATTCCATGAGCTACGAAAGGATGGGTTTGCCTTCTAATGACGGCAATTACTGAATATACACAAACCTAAACAAAATTGAGCATGTAGTCATTGAGCCAACTTATGAACCCAACATGTTTCAACTAGCAGAGATTCAGAAATACATATTGTGAGTTGGGTTGGGGGTTAATATGCATCCAATCCAGAGAAACTCAGTCACTGACTGAAGCCAAGACAAGACAGTGGGAACTGGGAACTAAAAGCCAAAGCCTCTACATTCTTAGCCCAATTCCTCTTCTTTAATGTTCTTTTGCCTCATTTGGGTTAGTTGAAGGCAACAAGTGTCCATTTACTGCTTACTATAGAGAACAAATTCTGTCTTCCATCAGTAACTCCAACACAGTTATGTGAAGATATACTTTAAAAGTAATAGCTTTTATAGATAGACATGTCAGAGCATCAAGGAATTACCATTCAATTGCTAAGCCCAAATATTTTGTCTTATGTTATTTATTAAAACCTCTACTCAATGTAGGAAAATACATTTATCTAAAGATTCCAGAGAGATTGCAATTTTAAATTAAAAATAAAATAATTGGGAAGCAGTAAAATGGAGGAGGTCACAAAGAGGACAATACATTATATGTCAGGGTGGGGCAGAATCAAGTCTAAAAGACTCACTCAGTGAATACCTGCTGCTGTCTGAAACCAGGGGCAGTGTGAGCTTGACCATGTCTTCTCATGATGATCCACATGGTGCCATATGGGTTTCCAAAGAAACAGACTGGCAAACTCCCAGCTGGCATTCTGTTACTAGATCACATGAAGGAACGTCAGGCCCTCCACAGTCATATTCCAGGCATTCCACTAGAGAGTACAAAAACATCATTATGCCAGTAGTGTTCCTTTTGCTCTATGCTATCAAGACTATGTTTTAACGGTTTCTCTTCATTGCCTCGGTCTTTCTCATTTGCCCAAGTTTAATATGTCAGTAGTTAGACTCAGCCTTCCATGTCTCAGGCAAACACATACTGCAATTTGATTCTTAAATGATCATTAGACAAAGCGATGTCTTCATTTATGCTGCATAAGCAGGCTAATGTCTCTAGACATCTGGGCCGTCTTCTCCAAAGATGAATGATTAATATTCTCATTTTCCACAGCACTGAAACTCAGGCCTAATTTGCTGCTTTCATTCTACTTCCAAGGCTTAAGGCAACTGCTTGTACTGGGGTCTGTTACAGCATCTGCGACTGTCCAGTGTTTGACATCCTTCTGAACTCTGGCTGGAAACAGACAGAAATGGATGTTTATTCTGGCCCCTCTCCTTTTCCCAGATGGGCGATTTGACACCGTTGTCTTTATTTCTCTCAGCCTCGGTGTCTTTACTTTTAAAATCAGTAAAAGCCTGTCAATCTTCTACCATAATTGTCATGATTATGATAATTACGACTCACGTGTCTCATCATGCTAGGCTGCTACATTTGATCTTAGCTCAGTGGTCAAGAGACATTTGCCAGGGTGCTGATGAGTTGGTCAGATGAATGAATAGCTGATAGTCCTTTGCTTCAAAAAATTTCCTCCTCTTGTTAACCGGAATAGAATAGTTTGCTATATCTATAAGAAGTCTCAGTACCTTTAAGTTATTTATTTAAATTATTCATTGTATGCGAATGCATGCACATGTCATGGAGTACATGTGGAGACAGTGGATAATTTACAGGAGTTCATTCTCTCTTATTATGCATATCCTGGAAGTAAGATAAATTCAGGTTATCAGCTATGACAGGAAGCACGTTTATTTCCTAGCCACACTGCTGGCCTCGCCCAATCCTAAAATCTCTCTCTCTCTCTCTCTCTCTCTCTCTCTCTCTCTCTCTCTCTCTCTCTCTCTCTCTCTCTCTCTCTCTCTCTCTGTAGCTTTGGTGCCTGCCCTGGAGCTAGCTCTTGTAGACCAGGCTGGCTTGAACTCACAGAGATCCGCCTGCCTCTGCCTCCTGAGTGCTGGGATTAAAGGCGTGCGCCACCACCATCCAACCTAAGATCTTGATTACAATCCCTGTGTTTATGCGAGTGAGTGTGTATGTGTGTGTATGTGTGTGTGTATGTGTGTGAGTGTGTATGTGCGTGTATGTGTGTGTATGTGAATGTGTGTGAGTGTGTATGTGCGTGTATGTGTGTGTTGCCAAGGACCAAACTTAGAACCTTGTGCATGCTAGACCAGTGTTTTACCACTGAGTTGTAGCTGCAACCATTTCAGTCCCACCTTATGAAGATGGTCAAATAAAGAATTCTACATATAGCTTTGTATTGCCTCAGTTCCCAACATGCTGCTCCACGTAATTTGATAAATATAAATTTGCTCTGTAATATAGAAAAGTTAGGCAATTTAATGGATGTTTTCATTTAGTCTAACATATGGAACGGTTTTTAATTGTGAGATGTTTGTCTCTCAAGGAAAAGATGTTGGCTATCACAAACAGGGGAAATGCTATGGACATCTGTTAGTATAGCTTAGTGATAATATAAAACACCCCAAAACATGTAATATATGAAAACAATTAGAATTAGCTGGCTCCAAACCCAACAATACCAACTTCCAAGAATGCTGATATGAAAAAATAAGGGTTTGGTTTCAAATTAAATTTTAATCTCAACCCACCTGCTCACTTGGGCAAGTTGTTTGATGTGTTGATTTTAGTTTGTCCCTCTACAAAATAAAGATACTATTTCCTATTATTTGGGGATGATATTATCATGGAAATAACTTATTTTAATGCCTTGACTATTGAAGGTATTAAAATATATGGGTTTCCTTATATGCTTGAAAGCATTTCATACTTAAATTTTGCAAGAATCTAGATACAAAGAGGTAGACGAAAACGGATTTTTGCCTTTAAAAGACCTAAGCATCTTAATAGGTGTAGGCTGTTCCATAGCGAGACAGAGTGGCAATCCCAGTCAAAGCAGCCACACAGAAAGAGAAGAAAAGTAGAACTCTGAGTCACTCTGAGCTGCTTTTGCCTTTGTTTCCCAAAGACAGACTGCAGGAAGACAAGAAGCATGCCAAAGCATGAAAGATGTCAATTCCACCAACTTCCTGAGCTCAGGAAGGACTTAGAAAATTGAATGTTTGCTTAATTGATTTAAGAGAATCCCAAAGGCTCACCTTTACCAAGACTGTTACAGTGAACTAGAGCCACAAGGACACTGCTACACGTGGGAAACCAGATGCAAACACAGAGGTCAGACAGTCACAGAGGTCCCCACTGGAATCAGCAGCCCTGCTAACAGCTCTGGCCCAGGATGGAGTATGTCAGACCAGCCATGGCTGCTTTGCTGTTGACACTACGTATCAAGCAGGGATAGGCAGGGGTCAAGGAGACCCAGGAATGAAGCCCTATGAGCCGGAATGCTGTTTTGTTCACTCAAAGTGCCTGGCACATAGTATGTATTTGGCAAATAATGGCCAGATAGTTCCAGAATCCCCAACACAGACTACTCTAGTAACATTTGACTCTGAACTGTGAAAGTAGGACTCTGGGCAGAGATCAAGACAGCCTCCTCCAAGAGGCATGTGTCCCGCATAATCTGTGAGTCACAGAATTTATGGTTACAATAAAAATATTCCTTCTCCCAGATGTGAGATTTACTCCAGCTCTTTCATAACAGAATTACTGCCCAGTGGAGTGGGCCCCATCCCTTATATTAGCAGAGAGAGTAGGGAGAACTTATCAGGAATGAACAGAAATTGCAAGCCAGGACGATGCAGTGCTAGATTCAATGGGAGGAAATGACTAATTAGGAGTTACAGTGAGTGATTCCTCCCTAAAAGTGAGTCAATAGCACACGTTTATTAAATGCATACCCCCGTCTACATACGGAGCTCAGCACTTTTCCCATCTCTTACTCCCTGCTCATAGTCCCAATGGCAGATTTGCAGCTACCCCTATCTATAGATGAGAAGGTGGAGTGATATGGAATTTCATTGCTTATTTTTACACACTCACAAAATTAATAGCAGTCAGGTCAGTATGAATCCAGAATCTGGATTATTTTGTAAGACTAATGTGGGTTTTCAGTTCATTTGTTAATTTTAATGAACATGTGTATTATATATATGACATGAAATATATATACAACTATGCATATATATATTCTGTATACATGAGAAAGCCTGATACTTTTGTATTACTTATCCCCATAACTCCCTTATCCTCTCCTTTGTATTCTCCTTAGATTTCCATTACTCCCACCTTGTCCTATTCTGCTTTCATAACACACACACAGGAACAAAAACATGCGGTGCATTTGCCTTTCTGAGTCAAATTATTTCACGTAACACAGTAATCTTCAATTCCATCTGTTTTCCTGCAACGGCGTAGCAGGAATAATTTACAGTTGACTAACGGGTGCTCCATTGTGTTTATCTACCAATTTTCTTTATCCAGTCATCTGTTGGTGATAACCAGACTGATCCCATATCTTGTTTATTGTGAATCCTGCACTGGGAAACATAAATACAAGGCAAAAGAAGAGGGAAGAGGTCTGGCTTTACCCAAATCCTTACTAAATCAGCATTTAAAAAACAAACAATGGGCAAAGAGGATCCCTACCCTCCACTCCACAAACCCATCCAAAAATCAGTCGCCTGGCCAGGAACACTCCTACCTGGTGTTGTAAGACACTAATGAAAAATGTGATACATGAAGTTGGATATAGAACTTTCTATTCCATATAGAGCATGAACAGAAAAAGAAAGAAGAAAGAAAGAAATAAAGAAAGAAAGAAAGAAAGGAAGGAAGGAAGGAAGGAAGGAAGGAAGAAAGAAAGAAAGAAAGAAAGAAAGAAAGAAAGAAAGAAAGAAACCAGACCAGGCAAGTCAAGTCAGACAAAACCCCCTGTTATACAGTCAAAAGCTTACAAAGAAGTGACCAAAACTCCAGCTGTTTGGGCAAGGAACCTTTGACCTGTTAAACTTCCTTCCTCTGACTCCTCTTCCCCACCCTTGAAATTTTGCCTCCTCTCTCTCTCTCTCTCTCTCTCTCTTTGATATGTATAACTGTTATGTATGTGTATATATACCCTGTTTGTAATTGGGTGCTTGCATGACACAGCACACAAATTGAGGTCTGAGAAGACCTTTGGGTGTTAGTTCTTGGCATCACCATGTTTGAGGCCGAGTGTCTTTGTTGCTCTCCATGGTCTTTGCAGGCTGGGTTCTCTTGTTGGTGCCTCCCAATGGCCTTTCAAATGTGTGCTGCATCTCTCATTTTATGTAGATTCTGGAGATTCCTTTGGTCCTTACATTTATATGGCAAGTTCTTTTCCCACTGGACCATATAGCTCCTTGTACTTGAAAGCAGTCTCTCTTAATGAACCGTGGACTATTTATGTTACAGCAACGGCGTGTTTCTGCTCAATTCCTTAATATGGAAGACATGAATGTGGAACCGCACTGGAGATGCCTTCTGGACCCCGATATCAGCTTCTTTCTTTAGAACAACAAGTGTCTCTATGGTATACAGACCTGGATTCTTTTGGGGATATTTATAGGGCTGATGTACCTGGGTCATGTGGCTGTTCTTACTGTATGTACAATGTTGTGTTTTCTTGTGGGTTCACATGCATGTGCGCACGTGCAAGTGGGAGGCAGAGATGATCTTAGGCAGTCATACTTCAGGATGCTGTTCTTGTTTTCTGAGACATTCTTCTTTCTCAATGTCCTAGAGGTCATTGACTCAGCCAGCCTCCCTGGCAAGCAAACCCCATATGAGTCCTAGCTCCATTTACCAGAACTGGTATTACAAACACATTCTACCATGCCTGGTGTTTCTGGGACCCTGTTTAGGCTTTACGCTTGCACAGGGAGAGTTTTATTGAATAAGCTATCTCCTCAGGCCCCTGAATTATTTTTGGCCCAAGGTTTGTATCCTTTGAGCTTTTTGAGGGGCCTCTATACTGATTTCCATAGTGGCTGCATGTGTTGGCAATCCCACCAGTGGAGTATATGGGTTAACCCCCAACTCAGTCCTGGTTCTTAATAACTAACAAAGTTTCATTATTTTCTTCAGGGAGTAGATTGTCAAAGCCATGTATTTATCAAATGGTCTTAAAAATAGTATTTATGGATGATTGTTTGAAGATTATGTTCCCCAGATGTGGAACAGTCTCTCTCTTGGTTGCAGATGGCCACAAAGAAAGCTCCCAGATTTCCTGGCTATGGCCTTTTTGTTGTTTGCTGAATTTATAGCAAAGATGCTCTTGCTGGCATTGTTAATTAAATTAAATGTTGTCTTCTCTGTGAGGCCCTTGAGAAATAACTCTCTGGTTTTAATACCAGGGATAATGATGCTTCCCTAATGCTTCTCTTTGCCCTTTTATTTCCCACATCAAATCTTGTAAATAGTCATATTTTCTTTTTTGTTTTTGCTGCCAAAAGTGTACGGATACTTGTTTTCCAAATTCATAGGCTCTCGCCATGCAGGAAATACTTCCTCTGATGGAGGCAGAGGCTTTTCAAGCAGTCTGTCTTATTAAGGAGGATGCTTGAGATCTGCAAATCTTTGATGATTTGTCCTCTTAGCAAGGAATTCTCTCCCTGAGCTCTGTGTTCACTTCCTGTTTGTGGCAAGAGTCAGGATATTGGTGAGTCCAGGAGTTCTTAGAGGGGGAAAGCAGGTGAAATGTTCCAAGCAGTGGTATTGGGAGGGGCTTCCATGAACCCAGAAGACATGTTACCCAGTTTGTGGCTTAGTGGGAAAGCATTCAGCTTGAGAGATATAGAAAGAATGAATTTAAGAAGAATGGAAAGAGAGGAGGTATTGAGTTACACAGTCTGTTTAGGGACATTAAGACAGTGTTAATACATGAATTGACAATTAGACCGGAGGATGAAGCATAGGCTAGCAGTACACTGAAGGCAACATGCTGTCTTCAATTAGTGTGTTAGCTATTGCTATACTCTCATATTAGCATAGATTAGAATGCTGCATCCTCATCATAACTCTGAATTAACTAAGCTTTCCCTTAGTCTTTTGGAGAAATAATGAAAATCAGGATTGAAAAACACAGTAGTTGTCCTAGGACGAAACCTGTACTATTTTGAATGACGTACACTTGACTTCAAAGGCACACTTTCCCGCATACGTTCTGATCCCAGGATTCATGAAGCCATCACAGTAAGGACATTAGCTTGGTGTATGGTTTGAGGAAGAGGGAAGTAAATTCCTCCCAGAATATCTGGTTGAAGATTTGCGTCCTTTGTGCCAGCAAAAATTTGGCAGAATGATTCTCAGGAGAGTGGAAGACTTTCCAAAGAGTCTATTTCCGGGGAAGAGTTTCTACAATTAACTTGGGAAGAATGATTCTCTTGGGCTCTCCATGGGGGACTCCATTCAAGTTGAGTGAGCGGACAGATCAGATCAGTCTTGTTCAGTGCTCATACTTAGAGCCTGGTCCATAGGAGACATTAATATTCCTTGGAAATTTTCTTAATGAAGAAAGTAGTCATTGAATGAATTGAAGCTAAGTGTTAGTCTAATAGATTGGGTGACTGTGAGAAACATTCTTTTCCATCAAAGGCAGTAAGCCTGCCAAAGCCAAAGCATTCTTTATGTTTCCCCTTTCTTGTAAAGTTCTTGTGCACATGCTTGTTGTCCAACAACCCCCATGCCAGACATTCTTGAGACTTGACTTTCTGTCTTACTCTTCCATGCCTCTGATTGCACGCTAGCCAGTCACTTTGAACTCCCACCAACGGAGTGAAAAACAGTCATCACTCTGTGTTAGGATGAGAACTAAGGGCCCTGGAGTGCTTGCTTGCACAGTTTGGGTTGTGGGGCACCCTTTTGCAAGTGGAAAAATTGCCATGCAGACTTACTTTCACTTCGTTCATGTCTCACCGTGTGACATGGTGAATGGTCTTTTCTGACAGCGACTTAGAGTCTACTTAATGGACTTAGTGATTTCTACAGTCTACTTAAAGGAAAAGTTCCAGGTGCTTATGAAATATTTGGAATGGACAAGATAAAAAAAAAAAAAGAAAAAAACTAAGAAAAAGACAAGAAGCCCCCAGATAAAACTGCATCTACTCCAGAAAGCCTTCCTGGAAATCCTTCAATGGCAGCCATTCACCCATTACTACTCTAATATCCTGTCCTACGATTCCCAAGCATTGGTCTCCTACACAAGTAGCAAGGGACATCCTTATAAAGTCCTCTGAACATTTCTCTCCGTGGCCTGTAATCATCTCAAAGACAGAAGAGTGGCTTTGCCACTTTATACATGTAATATCCAGCCTGGCATCATAAAGGGGGCCAATGAATTAAAAGACTGAATCAATTGATTAATTAAACACTTTAGTTCACTCCTAATATACCCAAAGAATTCACAGGCTTTTGCAAGCTTTCATAATACAAAGAAGAACTAAAAACTATACTTTGTATGTTTTCTAGGCAATTTATTACATAAAACACACGTAACCCCCTCCATACATGCGCACATGCTAAGAAGAAAGAATAACATTGCAAGTATCCTAGAAGGCTTGTGGAGCTCATAGAACACTCCCAAACTACACAACTCAGGTCTTTCTTCATCATTTGACCATCAGCGTCTTTTTTGCAATATCTCATTGCAAAAGATCTTTCTTCCAGATCTCTGGCTCCTCCTTGGAGTCATTGCATTTGAATTGCTCAGGCTGTAGCTGTTCTGTCCTTTGCATCCTTCCCTTTATTCTCCCTGGGAAGATGCACCGTTTTTATTTCTTATGCCTTACACTAATGGCCTCTATTTCCTCCTTGTATATTGATTTATATTTTCATCCTATTTTTGCTTCCTTCAAAATATCCAAAGTACTGTTTTACCCCACTAGACCATTTACACTGTCATAACACTTTTTCATATAAAAAGTTTTCCCCCAAACTTTGCAGTTGGAAGGTCATATAAGTGATTGGGTTTTCTCTTCTTAGTTACTAAACATTTTGAAAATCACTCAACAGTTTTTTTTAATTCTATCAGACCAATCTTACTTTCCAGACTACTTCAGTGGGAGTCATATATTGGGTTCTCATTTTATTTAGGATGCTCTTTTCCATTCCTTTCTGAATAGAGCTATTTACAATTATCTAATGTTGATAAATTATAAATAATCGGGTTTGTGTTAACACTCATTAAAATTAACAAAAGTGTAGATTCATGGGGTTTAATTTTTTTTCTCTCTGCTAAAAGGAAACCTGTAAGAGTTGATTTTCTCCCTATACCATGTGATCCCAGGGTTCAAACTCAAGCTTGTGCTGCAAGTGCTTTCACCTGGTGATCTAGCTCACCAGTCCTAAACTTGTAGTGTAAGAGTGTTATCATAGCAGCAATTCCTCAAAACAGCTATTAAACTAGTGATGCCATTTAACCTATCTTATAGGTAAAGAAACACATTCTCAACACCTTTTTGCCCAAGATTGTGTTGCACATTGATATTTTATCTGCATATTTCTGCCCCTCTTATAACATAGGAATGCAGTGTAGGATGGTGCAATCTTTTCATAAAAAAGATTCTCATCTCCAGGTTTTCATTTTGAGAGCATGGCCAATTTAAAAAATGTCTGCAGATAACTCAAAGCCATCACATAATTTTGCGATTTTGTACAAACTGCCTTGTCTGGAAAACCTGGACTTACCTCAGCCCTTGAAAACATCACACACACACACACACACACACACACACACACACACTGCACACTGCACACACACACACCACACACATCCTTGTGCTTAGATGGAAATTTCTCTGTGAATCGCACCTGTGCCCCAAGTGAAGTTAGTCCCCTCTCCTAGTTCTATCTGGTTCTTTGGACATCTTTCGTTTGGTAAACTTTCCACACTGGAATGTCTAAACAGAATTGTCTTCCTTGATATATCATGGAGCACCTGTGCTGGCTAGTTTTATGTCAATTTGACACAAGCTGGAGTTATCTGAAAGGAGGGAAGCGCTACAGAGAAAACGCCTCCGTAAGCTCCAGCTGTAAAGCATTTTCTTAGTTGTGATTGATGTGGGAAGACTCAACCCATTGTGGGTGGTACCATCTCTGGGCTGGTGGTCTTGGGTTCTATAAGAAAGCAGGCTGAACCAGACTGAGCTCCCAAGGTCCAAATGAGGAGCAGAAGGAGGAAGCTCATGAGCAAGGAAGTCAGGACCTCAAGGGGTGCGCCCACCCATGGAAATGGTGGGGCTGATCTAATCGGAGCTCACCAAGGCCAGCTGGACTGGGACTGAAAAAGCACGGGATAAAGCCACACTCCCTGAACATGGCAGACAATGAGGGCTGCTGAGAAGCCAAGGACAATGGCACTGGATTTTGATCCTACTACATATACTGGCTTTGGCGGGGGTGCCTAGACTGTTTGGATGCTCACCTTCCTAGACCTGGATGGAGAGGGGAGGAACTTGGTCTTCCCACAGGGCAGGGAACCCTTACTGCTCTTCGGACAGGAGAGGGAGGGGGAGTGGAGGGGGGAGGGGGAGGTAAATGGGAGGTGGGGAGGAGGTGGAAATTTTTAATAAAATAAAAAAAAAAGAAAGCAGGCTGAACAAGCTATGGGGAGCAAACCAGTAAGCAGCATTCCTCCGTGACTTCTGCATCAACTCCTGACTCTGGATTCCTGACCTGTTTTGAGTTCCTGTCCAGATTTCCTTTGGTGATAAACAGTCATGAGGAAGTATAAGCTGAATAATGCTTTCCCCCAAGTTGCCTCGGTCATGGTGTTATACCAAAGGTTATATTCAGTGACCCTAACTAGGACACCATCAGATGACAGCGCTCTTGCCATGTTTACATGCTCTGTAAAACCAAAGGAGCTGAACTAGCTATAAGACTCCTGCTGGACCTTGGGTCGTTCATCCTCTGGGCCTGATTCTGCCTCATTTAGGAGAAGATCGTGTTTGATGGTTGGTAACATTTCTTCCGCCTCTAAGATCACATTCTGTGTGTC